>NC_136268.1:67759079-68176579 GCF_964187855.1 Myxine glutinosa | reverse complement strand
CTCTTCTGCTTTCCTTTCTTCTTCTGCTCTTTCCTTTTCTGCTTTCCTTTCTTCTTCTGCTAACCTTTCCTGGAGTTCTCGTTCCACTCTCCTTTCCTCTGCGCGTTTCTCTTCTCTCCTCTCTTCTGCTTTCCTTTCCTCTTCTGCTCTTTCCTTTTCTGCTTTCCTTTCTTCTTCTGCTCTTTCCTTTTCTGCTTTCCTTTCCTCTGTTTTCATCCTTTCTAACCTTTCCTGGAGTTCTCGTTCCACTCTCCTTTCCTCTGCTTGTTTCTCTTCTCTCCTCTCTTCTGCTTTCCTTTCTTCTTCTTTTAACCTTTCCTGGAGTTCTCATTCCACTCTCCTTTCCTCTGCTTGTTTCTCTTCTCTCCTCTCTTCTGCTTTCCTTTCCTCTTCTTTGATCCGTTCCTGGCTCCGTAATTGCAACTCCAGTTTCCGGAGCTCAACGTCTTCTGGTTCTTCGGGTAGCCACTGCCAGGCTAACTCGTCCCATGTTCCTAATCCCACCATAGATTGTATCACCGTGGTCTGCAACTCTGCCTTCCTCAAATTAGTTCGGACCTCCAAGTTAAAATGTTTGGCCAATTTCAAGAGGTCCGCTTTTAGTAACGCTCGGAACTGTGCCTCACTAGGTGTTACCGCAAAGTTCTGTGCAACAAACGCCATGGTGACTATCGTTAACACCTGTTAACCTTCACCCAAGACTTTACCACAATTTCTCAAAAATTTACCAATTAACAATTAATTAATAAATTTTAATTCATAAAAATTATTATTTTATTATGTTATACAATTTTAGATCCCGGAATTCAATTGGACGAGCCCCCAATTCTGTTACGTGGTCCTCCCGGTAACTACCTGGTCTTGGTGACCCCTGGACCGTGGGAGGACCCCGCCAGAAAGATCTCTGATTTAGACGCTTTCGTAACGCAATCAATATGAAATACACAACCATTCAAGTCAATAAGAAACCCCCACACCAAGAATCCGGATTAATGGATTATATATTCCCAATCAATCAACCACACTCAACAATCAATCAACAATATTACTCAGATGGCCATCTCATATATTTCCCCCTTTCCCCACTCACGACCCCTCAATAGTCACTGTCCCTCACAATGTCTCTGGGCCCCTCCAGACCAGGGTGAAGGTTGACTTCTCCGCACACGGGCGGTTGAACGGACCCCTGGCTGACGTGCTCCAAACGGGCACGTCACGTACCGGGAACAGCTGTTGCAGCGCACACCTCCTTGTAAAGCAAAGCGGGCAATGCAAAGCGCGGCTCGCAAAGCGCGCGAGGCCCAAGGTGCGACCCGTACGCGTCCTTGTAGACGTGGAGGCGAGCTGTGCCGGCCGCTTGGTTCCGTGCACGAACCCACGGCAACTTGACGTGTAACCGGTAATTACCCCGCACCGGTAACTCCTCTCGCCAGATGGGCTTTCAAATGCAGCGTTCCCTACGTTGCTCAATATCGACACCGCTCGCATCGGAGCTGGGCGATGAGAAGAAGATGGCCGCTTCTCCCGGACCTTGTCTTCCTCTTTTCTTCCGGTTCACCATCCCGTTTCCGGTCTCCTGTTATCCAGAGCGCCTCTAACCATTTAACCACAACAACCTTTAATAGAATAAACATTAATAAGCAATGACCTGAATAGTAATTCACATAAATTCACATAAATCCATAACACTCCCCCCCTTCAAGAAAGAAAGTTTGAACCCAGCGAAAACTTTCTTTGCCGGCCAAATTTGATAAACAAACCCGATAACTCACACCCCCAAATCCTCAGTTCCCCCCGGGCACAATTATCACTTAAAAATAAAGCAACAAAATTTCACAAAAACCCCCAGATTAATTCACTCTGGACAAAGCGTCAACAACTTCTAGTTGCTCTTGGATGGAGGCCCAGCTGAGTACTCACTACATGGACGCCTTAAGGAATGTGGGGTTCACGGTTAGTCTGGGGAGGAAAGTTCATTACATGGACGCCTTTAAGAACGTGGAGTTCACGGTTAGTCCGTGTAGGAACGTTCCCTACCGGGACGCCTTTTAAGAACGTGGCGTTCACGGTTAGCCCGTGTAGGAGCCCAGGCTCGGCGGCTCCGGCGTATATAGAGTGCTTCAACTTCTCCGGACTCCTAACAGTTACGGTGGGACCCTTTGTCCCAACAGTCACCAGACTGGCGGTCTCCTTCTCGGCCAGTCCTCTGCCAATCATTCTTTCGGGAGATGCCGTAACTCTGGGAGCCTCCATAGTAATATCGGCTGCTGCCAACACCAACACTACCGCCAAGTGGTCCTCTTCTGTAGACCTCTCGACGCCTACGAAATGCCTTCCTTACTGTTATGGTCCGATCCTCCAAATCCTTACCATTCCAATTCTTCTCTGCCTCCCTGGCGTCTCTTGTGCTTGCAAACGTGACAAAGCCGAACCTTCTTGACCGTTGCGTTTCCCTGTCTTTTACCACCCGCACTTCCACCAGCGGCCCATATCTGTTGAAGACAGAGGTCAGAACTTCTTCCTCTGTGTTGAAGTTCAGTCCCCCTACAAATAACTTGGAACTTTTGTCACCATCCCGAGCTGGGGTGGTGTTATTTCCCCTGCGGGGCTCTTTACCCACCCTCGGGTTACCATAAATTTGCCCCCCGGCCAAATCATTCCCGATAATCACAGATACTCCCTCTACAGGAAGCATGGCTTGTAAACCGACGGTGACCGGTCCTGACACCAAATCGGATTCCAAATGGATGACATGAAGTGGGGCACTAACACAGCCACCGATCCCTTGTAACCGAACACTATCACCAGTTGCGGTACTCTTTGACAATGGCAAAATGCCTTCAAGCATTAAGGATTGATGGGCTCCTGTGTCCCTCAATACCCTAACAGGTCTTGGGTTAGTCAAGTCTCCCTCGAGTGAGACAAACCCCTCATAAATAAATGGTTGGTAACTCTTCTGTGGGCGATTTCTTACGCTAGCCATCGCATTCGGAGTTGTAATAGTCGGACTCCGCTCTGGGTTGTCCCTTTTCATGAGGTAACAACTGGACATCAAGTGTCCAGGTTTTTTGCAAAAGGCGCAAGTAGGCCAGGAGGAAAAACTCGTGGTCTGCCTCGGGCCCCCCGGGAAATAAGTTTGTCTTGGGCCCGTAGCCCTCTGATTTCGAACAGTTGGGGTATCCGCGTTGTCCCCATAATCCTCTCGAGGCCGCCGCCATGTATTGTCGTTCTCCGCACCGGGTGTTCCATAACTCCCCTGCTGAAGTCTAGGCGAGGAGCTAGGTGTGTGGACCCCTATCCGGTGTGTTAAAGCATAATCATCTGCCATGGTGGCTGCGTCCCACAACTTTGGTACTTTCTTTTCCTGCAGGTACACTTTGATGTCCTCGTGGACACACTGTTGAAATTCCTCCACCAGCATCAGGTCACGCAATGCTTCGAAGTCGTTCCCGACTCCTTTCGACTCGCACCACCGATCAAACATGTTTTCTTTCACTCTGGCAAACTCCACATGGGTCTCACTCTCCCTCTTCCTGGCATTCCTGAATTTTTGCCGGTAAGCTTCAGGAACCAACTCATAGGCTTTGAGGATGTGCTTCTTCAATACCTCATAATCTGCACATTGGTCCATTGGTAGCGCCGAATAAATCTCTTGAGCTTTACCCACCAGCACACTTTGCACTAGTATGGTCCAGGCCTCCTCCGGCCAGTTTAACTGTCGAGCCACTTTCTCAAAGTGTGGAAAAAATTGAGTGACTTCCTTTTCACTGAAGGGTGGAACCAGCCTCACATGTCTGCCCACATCCCAGGTTTTCTGGCTAGGTGTCGACCCCGTCAGCAAGGGTGGTACCTCTCCCCGTTCTCTCATTAAATCCAGCTCCTTGAATTTAATCTCTTGCTGAAGCGCCAGATCACGTTCCTTCAACTCCCTTTCGGCTTTTCTCTCCTCTGCTTCGAGTTCCCTGGCAGCTCTCCTCTCCTCTGCTTTTCTCCCTTCTAACCTTTCCTGGAGTTCTCGTTCCACTCTCCTTTCCTCTGCTTGTTTCTCTTCTCTCCTCTCTTCTGCTTTCCTTTCTTCTTCTGCTCTTTCCTTTTCTGCTTTCCTTTCTTCTTCTGCTAACCTTTCCTGGAGTTCTCGTTCCACTCTCCTTTCCTCTGCTCGTTTCTCTTCTCTCCTCTCTTCTGCTTTCCTTTCCTCTTCTGCTCTTTCCTTTTCTGCTTTCCTTTCTTCTTCTGCTCTTTCCTTTTCTGCTTTCCTTTCCTCTGTTTTCATCCTTTCTAACCTTTCCTGGAGTTCTCGTTCCACTCTCCTTTCCTCTGCTTGTTTCTCTTCTCTCCTCTCTTCTGCTTTCCTTTCTTCTTCTTTTAACCTTTCCTGGAGTTCTCATTCCACTCTCCTTTCCTCTGCTTGTTTCTCTTCTCTCCTCTCTTCTGCTTTCCTTTCCTCTTCTTTGATCCGTTCCTGGCTCCGTAATTGCAACTCCAGTTTCCGGAGCTCAACGTCTTCTGGTTCTTCGGGTAGCCACTGCCAGGCTAACTCGTCCCATGTTCCTAATCCCACCATAGATTGTATCACCGTGGTCTGCAACTCTGCCTTCCTCAAATTAGTTCGGACCTCCAAGTTAAAATGTTTGGCCAATTTCAAGAGGTCCGCTTTTAGTAACGCTCGGAACTGTGCCTCACTAGGTGTTACCGCAAAGTTCTGTGCAACAAACGCCATGGTGACTATCGTTAACACCTGTTAACCTTCACCCAAGACTTTACCACAATTTCTCAAAAATTTACCAATTAACAATTAATTAATAAATTTTAATTCATAAAAATTATTATTTTATTATGTTATACAATTTTAGATCCCGGAATTCAATTGGACGAGCCCCCAATTCTGTTACGTGGTCCTCCCGGTAACTACCTGGTCTTGGTGACCCCTGGACCGTGGGAGGACCCCGCCAGAAAGATCTCTGATTTAGACGCTTTCGTAACGCAATCAATATGAAATACACAACCATTCAAGTCAATAAGAAACCCCCACACCAAGAATCCGGATTAATGGATTATATATTCCCAATCAATCAACCACACTCAACAATCAATCAACAATATTACTCAGATGGCCATCTCATATATTTCCCCCTTTCCCCACTCACGACCCCTCAATAGTCACTGTCCCTCACAATGTCTCTGGGCCCCTCCAGACCAGGGTGAAGGTCGACTTCTCCGCACACGGGCGGTTGAACGGACCCCTGGCTGACGTGCTCCAAACGTGCACGTCACGTACCGGGAACAGCTGTTGCAGCGCACACCTCCTTGTAAAGCAAAGCGGGCAATGCAAAGCGCGGCTCGCAAAGCGCGCGAGGCCCAAGGTGCGACCCGTACGCGTCCTTGTAGACGTGGAGGCGAGCTGTGCCGGCCGCTTGGTTCCATGCACGAACCCACGGCAACTTGACGTGTAACCGGTAATTACCCCGCACCGGTAATTACCCCGCACCGGTAACTCCTCTCACCAGACGGGCTTTCAAATGCAGCGTTCCCCATGCTGCTCAATATCGACACCGCTCGCGTCGGAGCTGGGCGATGAGAAGAAGATGGCCGCTTCTCCCGGACCTTGTCTTCCTCTTTTCTTCCGGTTCACCATCCCGTTTCCGGTCTCCTGTTATCCAGAGCGCCTCTAACCATTTAACCACAACAACCTTTAATAGAATAAACATTAATAAGCAATGACCTGAATAGTAATTCACATAAATTCACATAAATCCGTAACAATATATATATATATATATATATATATATATATATATATATATATATATATATGTATACACAGTCGGACCTCGCTATTCGCAGGGGAAACATTACTGGAAAGTGGCATGAATTGGGAAGCCGCGAATGGGGGCAATGTTTCAATGGAAAAAGTGGGATTGGTTCCCGAATCACGAAAATTCACAAATGCCGAGGCAAATCCTGCAAATGTCAATGATAAATCCATGAATGTCGATGAAAGTCCCACAAAAGTCCACTAAAATCCACGAATGTCAATGAAAATCCCATGAATGTCGATGAAAATCCATGAATGTCGATGAAAATCTCGCGAATGTCAATGAAAATCTTGCCAATGTCAATGAAAATCCCACGAATGTCGATGAAAATCTTGCGAATGTCGATAAAAATCCCGCGAATGTCGACGAAACTCCACGAATGTTGACGAAAATCCCACGAATGTTGATGAAAATCCTGCTAATGTCGATGAAAATCCCGCCAATGTCGATGAAAATCCACGAATGTCAATGAAAATCCACGAATGTCAATGAAAATCCACGAATGTCAATGAAAATCCTGCGAAGGTCGATGAAAATACCATGTATGTCAATGAAAATCCCATGGAATGTCGACGAAAATCCACGACTGTCAATGAATATCTACGAATGTCAATGAAAATCCACTAATGTCAATGAAAATCCTGCGAATGTCGACGAAAATCCCGCGAATGTCAATGAAAATCCCATGGAATGTCAACGAAAATCTTGCGGATGTCAATGAGAATCACACGGAATGTTGAGGAAAATCCTGCGAATGTCAACAATAATCCACTAATGTCAATGAAAGTCCCGCAAATGTCGACAAAAATCCACAAATGTCGATGAAAATCTGCGAATGTTGACCAAAATTCACAAATGTCGATAAAACTCCACGAATGTCAATGACAGTCCCCTGAATGTCGATGAAAATCCCGCGAATATCGACGGAAATCCACAAACGTCGACGAAAATCTACGAATGTCAAAGAAAATCCACAAATGTCGATGAAAATCCTGCGAATGTGGATGAAAATCCTGCGAATGTCGATGAAAATTCCATGAATGTCAATGAAAATCCCACGAATGTCGATGAAAATCCCACGAATGTCGATGAAAATCACACGAATGCTGACGAAAAACCACGGTTGTCAATGAAAATCTACAAAGGTCAATGAAAATGCTGCGAATGTCGATGAAATTCCCACGGAATGTCAAGGAAAATCCTGCGAATGTCAATGATAATCCAAGAATGTCAATGAAAGTCCCGCGAATGTCAACTAAAATCCGCGAATGTCGATGAAAATCTGCAAATGTCAATGAAAATCCAGCGAAGGTCAATGAAAATCCTGCCAATAACGATGAAAATCTACAAATGTCAATAAATATCCACGAATGGCAATGAAAATCCCACGAATGTCAATGAAAATCCCACGAATGTCGATGAGAATCCAGCACATGTCGATGAAAATCTATGAATGTCGAGGAAAATCCTGTGAATGTCAACAACAATCCACAAAGGTCAATGAAAGTCCTGCGAATGTCAACAAAAATCCACAAATGTTGATGAAAACCCATGAATGTCAATGAAAATTCCGTGAGTGTCAATGAAAATCCCGCGAATGTCGACGAAAATCCATGAACGTCGACGAAATTCCCACGAATGTCAACGAAAATCGACAAATCTTGATGAAAATCCGTGAATGTCAATGAAAATCTACAAAGGTCAATGAAAATCCGTGAATGTTGCTGAAAATCAAATGGAATGTCGAGGAAAATCCTGCGAATGTCAACGATAATCCACGAATGTCAATGAAACTCCCGCAAATGTTGACGAAAATCCACAAATGTCAATGAAAATCCGTGAATGTTGCTGAAAATCCACGAATGTCAATGAAAATCCTGCGAATGTCGATGAAAATACCACAAATGTCGAAGAAAATCTACGAATGTCAATGAAAATCCAGGAATGTCGATGAAAATCCCACAAAAGTCAATGAAAATCTCGCGAATGTCGATGAAAATCCAGCGCATGTGGATGAAAATCCACGAATGTCAATGAAAATGTGCAAATGTAGATGAATATCCCGTGAATGTCAACGAAAATCCCGCGAATGTCGATGAAAATCCTGCGGTATGTTGAGGAAAATCCCTCGAATGTCGAATAAAATCCACGAATGTCAATGAAAATCCCGCGAATTTCGATGAAAATGCACGAATGTCGATGAAAATCCCACGAATGTCGACGAAAATCCAGGAATGTCGACGAAAATCCATGAATGTCAATGAAAATCCATGAATGTCAATGAAAATCCCACGAATGTCGATGAAAATCCCACGAATGTCGAGGAAAATCCTGCGAATGTCGATGAAAATCCCACGAATGTGCAAATGTAGACGATATCACATGAAAGTATGCACAATGTGAATTCCGGGATATCACATGACGGTATGCACAGTGTGAATGCCGGGATATCACATTAAGGTATGCACAGTGTGAATGGTGGGATATCCCGTGAAAACACAAAGCACAGCATCGTGAATATAGAATCAGGTTATGCTCACTGCTCGTAGAAGATGTTTTTTATGCCTCTGGTTTTTATTTACGTAGGCATTATGTTTTCAGGTTTCCGTCCGGCTGTCTGTCCGTCCGTCTGTCCGTCCGACCGTGATAGGTTTTCGTGAATGGCGATAACTTGAGAACAGCTGGAGGGATCTTAGTCAACCTTGATGCAGGTATGTATAATGAGGTAAAGATGAACTGATTGATTATTATGGGGTCAAGAGGTCAAAGGTCAAAGTCTGTAATAGGTCTATAACTTGAGAGCGGCTCAAGGGATCCAATTCAAACTTGGTACAGATAAGTACAGTGATGCACAGATTAAATTGTTAGATTTTGGGGTCCCAAGGTCAAAGGCCAAAGGTCAGAAGTCATGTCAGGTAAAAATGTGATAACTTGTGAACAGCTGAAGAGATTTAAATTAGAACTTGGTACAGGTATGTATAATGATGTAAACATGAACTGATAAAATTTTGGGGTCAAGAGGTCAAAGGTCACAGGTCATGTCAGATAGAAATGTGATAACTTGAAAACAGCTGAATGGATTTAAATCAAACTTCGTACAAGTATTGTAATGATGTAATAATGTGGATGGAGGCATATCAGTCGACGTCGTGACGTCAAAGAGTGCCGTTCTCATTCCATTTGATTTCTCCCAACCGCCATTCCTTCAATCATTTCCTGCTCATATATATATATATATGTACCGATAAACCTGTGACGTGACGTATTGGCGCGATTTCGTACAATATTTCGTACACTGTCCGTACAATAGAGATCAGCGGTGGAGACTGCAGACTTTTGTCATCGCACGCTCGCACCCCCTGTTAGCCAATAAAAATGGACAGGATTCGAATATTTTCTGCAGTTATCAAACAAGCACTCCAAATAAATGTTTGATAAGGAACGGCTGGCTTGGCAAGTGATAGCAAGCTGATTGGGAAGGGAAAATGCATTATTTGTCGTCGTTATCGTTGTTAAGGACGCGTTAAGGACGCTAAAGCGTTGTCGTCGGTAAGGACGCGTAGACTGCCTGGAAACCGCTAAGCCACGCCCCTCGCTTCGCGAAGATTGTATGGAAACCGCTTAGCCACGCCCCTCGCTCAGTTGTGTTTATTAATGACTCGAAATTGATGAACTAGTGTAACTTATAAACGTCTAAGTGCTTAACTTTGAGCAGTGTCATAATTTGAAAGGACCAAATATTATCTGTAAACAGAGACAGTTTAATCGAGACGAAGAAACGAGGTCAGAATACCTCCGAAGTATTAAACTGCTTATTACCCTCGCCATAGGAGAGGGTATTGCATTTGAGTCCGTTTGTTACTTGGCAAAAAAAAATTTTTTGGACAAGTATGTTGATCACTCCGGTTTGTGTGTGTGTGTGTGTGTGTGTGTGTGTGTGTGTGTGTGTGTGTGTGTGTGTGTGTGTGTGTGTGTGTGTGTGTGTGTATGTGTGTGTGCGTTTGTCTGTCCGCCATTTTCCGCTTTGTCACTTATACTTGCCTACAGGTCACAATATTAAACCGATCTTCACGAAACTTCATCAAATGGCAGAGTTCTTGGTCCGACAAAATCCTATATATTTTTGAGGTCAAAAGGTCAACATAGCCCAAAGGTCAACATAGCCCAAAGGTCAACCACTTTTTTCAAATTTCTAAAATCCTCAATTTTCATCCGATTGACTTGAAATTTGAATATAATTTACATATCAGCTAACTGAATTCGACCACCAACTATTTTGGAGATCAACATAGCCAAAAGGTCAACCTTTTCAAATTTCTAAAATCCTCAATTTTCATCTGATTGACTTGAAATTTGAATATAATTTACATATCAGCTAACTGAATTCGACCACCAACTATTTTGGAGATCAACATAGGCCAAAAGGTCAACAACCTTTTCAAATTTCTAAAATCCTCAATTTTCATCTGATTGACTTGAATTTGAATGGGATTTTCATATCAGTGAACTGAATTCAACCAACTATTTTAAAGGTTCAACCAACAACATAGTTCACAAGGTTAACATAGGCAAAAGGTCAAGCACGTTTTTTCGAATTTCCAAAATCCTCAATTTTCATCCGATTGACTTGAAATTTGAATAGGATTTTCATATCGACTCACTGAATTCAACCACAAATTATTTTTTTTAGATCAACATAGGTCACAAGGTCAACATAGGCCAAAGGTCAACTACTTTTTTCGAATTCCTGAAATCCTCAATTTTCATCTGATTGACTTGAAATTTGAATAGGATTTTCATATCGGCTCCCTGAATTCAACCACCAATTATTTTTGAGATCAAAAGGATGATCTACCGAGTTCCATTCTACTTTTTTCGCTTTTGCCAAGCGTCGCTCTTTGAGTGATTTTTCATCTGTCTGTTTGTTTGTCCGCACAGAATAAATATGATTTTCTCTGCAACCGTGGTCCGATGGACAGGAAGTTTTTACCATAGGTGCACCTCCTCATGTAGAATTTTAAATGAAAATTATGACGTCATAGGTCACGTGGTACAGGGCACCACCTTGGAAAAACCGAAAAAAAATTGCACCTATATCTCCGAAAGCGCTACATAGAAAAAATTGAGACATGCCTCATTGTAAAGAACTCTCCATGGGGAATAACATATGATAATGATGATGTCATAAGTGCCTCCATTATGACGTCATAATTCGACAAGCACAAAACTTCATCTGATCAAGATGTAATTTTTGGAGCATCTAAGGACAAATCGGTGGAGGGGAAAAAAAAATAATGTTGACGTCATCGGTCACGTGGTTCAGCCGCCATATTTGTTTTAACACAAAAGTCTTAAAAACCACAAAAACACATTCTGGTGAGGATCTGCAATCTCTGATTGCTCTTTCTTATTTGAGTTGTGATTTTATCAGCTTTTGAGGATGTTTGAAGATGATTAAAGGATTGTTGTTCAAATGTTTCCTTTTGGCGGATTGCTCAAGGAAGTTCGCAATGAGGGAAACCTATGTGAGCATGATGGGACGCTGAACGGAGGGAAGATTCCCCCTCCCCCCCCCCCCCTCCACCACGTCACCCACACCACCACCTGCACATACACATATCATAGACTAAGACCTATCCACAAACACAATCCGATCCCACACTCTGACAAATCCAGCAAAGATGCTAACCCTTTCCTCATTTTGTCCATCAAAGCTCTTAAACGAGCCCACTCCAAGCATGGGTAACAAGAAAGACCCCCACAGTCTCCACCAGCCATCGCCCACATACAACATCCAAGAAACTGTTTATAAACGTCCATGGACTTGTCCCCGACTCGACCTTGCACTAAGCGAGTGACATCGACTCGTTTTTGTCCTTTCTTCCTCGGGTTTTGCCCCTTGATGCCACCACCATTCCCAGCCGAGCCGGCACCATGCAGGCAGTTTTTCGTTTTGCAGCTTCACACCGGACCGGTTCAATGTCCTGTTGAGGATCAGTAAACGCGACATTGTGATAAACCAAAGTAGCTGACCATGAGTGACACCTGTATAAATACACGATGCAAACTTAAATTTTACAGTACAATGAGGTATAGTTCTTAAGCAGAGATATGATTTGTTGATATCTTATTTGTGTTGTTTGAGAGGAGATGCTACTGCAGATCTGTGCGAACCTGTTCTCACGGTCAGGGTAACATGAGAAACTAGAACAGCACTCGATAGAGAGCATACCTCCACCTGGCTGAACAGTTTACGTTTTCTATCCCACTGATAGGTCAGATCTCGATTCGGATATGAACCAAAATCAAATCGGCTGGTTCTTGTCACCGAACCAAC
Organism: Myxine glutinosa; assembly: GCF_964187855.1. Classification (NCBI taxonomy): domain Eukaryota; kingdom Metazoa; phylum Chordata; class Myxini; order Myxiniformes; family Myxinidae; genus Myxine; species Myxine glutinosa. The sequence continues at coordinate 68,164,426 of NC_136268.1, read as the reverse complement.
TCATCCACGAAGTTTATTCAAAAGTCATCCATAACTTTTTGAGATATCGTGCTATGTATCGGTTTTAGGTCTATCACTCAATGGTGAAGAATCACTAAAAAAATTCTAGCAGCCGGATCCGAATCTGGATCTTCAACAAAATCTAACCATTTAGTCCTAGTCACATACCCAACTCTCCACCAAATTTCATCTGAATCCATCCACAACTTCACGAATCGAGATATTGTAGCGGCTACCGCTGGGTTTTCACAATCGCCTTGCACCTATCAAGGACGCGGAGCGATCACCATGCCGGGCTCGTCCAGGACGCCCGGGCAGGCCCGCGCTCAACTTGCCAGGCCTCGGTCGGGACGCCCGGGCATGCCCCTCAACTTGCCAGGCCGCAGCCAGGACGCTGGGCCACGCCCCCTCTCGCCTTTCCTGGGCAAACGCTCCGGGATAATATGTATATATATTGCTGCCCGATAAACGGGCTTTTCAGAGTGCCTGAGTGTTTGGTTTGATTAAAGCAACTCGGATGAATTCCAGCTTTTTGTCGCGTCCATTCTTCCGATCGACGTGGGAGCCCCAGCTCCTTCAATATCCTGTTCACAAACTGACAAACAGATATGGATGAAAACAAAACCTCAGCCCACCTTTGGTGGCAGAGGGAGCAATGCCGGAAAAATGGCCACAAAAAAGCGATTGTGGAGTTGACCCTATGTGCTGATGGGGGACGATGCAGATTGGAGGGGCGAGGGTGGGCATCGAGCTTGCGGTTCAAGTGGGTTACCCTTTTGCATTTCCATAATGTGTACTGACTGGGGATGTAATCGCCATGACAACAGCGTGACAATTGCTGCTGTTGAGTGAAAGTACCAAACTGCTCTTGGACATTGGGTATTTATCACCTGAGAAGGTCGATATGTTTCTGGGAACCCTCTACTCTGATTCTGCAACAAGCCCGAATGGCGTCAGTGCATGCGTCCTAAAAACCTGCTTTTCCACTCTTGTACTTCCTCTTTCTGCTCTCATTCACCCTATCGATTGCCCGAGGTCACCTTACATCGTCTTGTAACTCAGCCAACATCACTGCCTTACAGTAACTAGAATGAGCACTTGGATGAGCACATACCTCCACAAGGCTCAACAGTTTACGTTTAGTATCCCACTGATAGGCTGGATCTGGACCATTCGTTGTCACTCACCAAAATCGAATCGGCTCATTCTTGTCACTCACTCAAATCACCCACAAAGTTTTTTTTGTTTTGTTTTTGTATACAAGATCGAGGCTCGTGTAAGAGCTAACATTGATCACAAAAAAGACAAACTGACACATAAAACATATGATAAAGGGAGCGGGAGAACAAGATGGAGAGCAGGGACATCGGGAGATCTGTGGGAGGGAGAGGGCTTGGAGAGAGGAGGCATGGGAAGGGGTGGGAGGGGGGGGGGGGTGGGAAAGGTAAAAAGCAACAACACGTGGACACTGCTGGGACTTCCAGGAGAGAAGTCGGTATTTAAAAAAAGTGGATCTGGGGTGAATTAACGAGGGTAGAAAAGATCAAGGTTTTGGATGGGGGAAGATAAGAGATGGTGGTGAGCAGCTGTTTTAAAGACCTGGAAGTTTTGGCATAATGCGTCCTCAACTTTTTGAAATTTCGTGCAATGTATTGTTTTTGGCTCCATCTCTGAATGTTGAAGAATCACTAAAAAAAATTGTTGTATCCAGATCCGTATCTTTACCAAAATCGAATCAATTCTTCCTTGTCAAACACCCAACCTGTCAACCAAGTTTCCTCCAAAAATCTGTCCATAACCTTTTGAAATATCCTGCTCACAGACATAAAGACAGACAGACAAACAGCCAGACAAATAGACGGGCCTGAAAACATAACCTCGGTCCACCTTCTGTGACAGAGGAGAAAAGGTGCATAAACCAATCCCCTTAACCACAAACCTATCAACTTGGAATTCTCTCATCTCCCCTTCCTGTCCAGGCTGGAGTTCCACAAGGCAGTTTTCTGGGCCCTGTGCTTTTTATAACCTTAATCAATGATCTCTCCGACTCCCTGGAAAATCCTCTGTATCTTTTTGCTGATGACTCCACTCTCTGCCGCTCCATATCTCATCCCTCAGTTCACTCTCTGCAGACATGGATAAAATCGCCCCCTGGAAGCTCTTGGCGGTCTAGATGCTCCGAGAGGCCATCTGAGCATTTTAAAAAAAAAGCTTACATCCGCTTATCCTGAGGATATCCAATGGAAGCAACTTTTTGTCTGATTTTTGTTTGGGTAAATTTGTTTGTTGCGCAGGTTTAAACCATGGCCACCGATTTGAGATTACCCTCAAGAATAACACGACTGTTTTCTTGCTGTTATGCATCAGTCATTGGCTTCAGAACAGCAGAATAAAGCAGCAAGATTGGAGCCCATCAACTTTACTTAGTAGGCACCGGCTATACGGCTATACCAGGGGACAGAGGGGCAGGAGTTGGTGGAGAGGATTTGCCACTGAGGAGACATACAGTGCAATCCTTGACCATCATCAGTTCCATGTCATGGTCGATGGTGGTGCGCCACCAGGAAATGTCCTTGCAGCGTTGTTCAACTTTCACTATTCCAAGGTGTACTTTATTTGCCATTTAAAAGACCTGCTCTCTAAGAGCCAATGGAATTAGGGTATGGTATAAAATGCAAGACAAGACAAGACAAGCTCTGAGTTTCTGGGTCAAGTCTTCCCAATTGTAGAAGAATAATCGAAATCGTATTTTGAAGGCCTGTTCCTCTTTAGTCGCTGACTGCTACTGTCTAACAGCGGAGGGCCTTCTTTGCACTGAAATATTAACCCTGACACACCTTGGTTGATTTATTCGAGTTTTTACTATCGGTACATCAGGTTGGTTATTTGAATTCTTTGTAATACACGTTGACTGCATGAGCTCTTCAGCCTCTTCTTGGGCAAAACTTCTTTCAAAGATCAGGACAACCATTACCAAAGCAGCACTGATCCTCAAGAACTGAAAACAGTCTGCCAGCCACAATAGTTCGTCTGTCCACACTGGACCCAAAGATTGCTCTGATGAAATATTACAAATCCAGCTTGATAAGATTGCACATACACTACTATATGTGGTGCTGAACGAGTATATTGTTCATATTTGTTTATCCTTACTATAATTCATGGACCGGTGATTGTGTGTTTGTTTGTTTGTTTGTCACACTACTCCTCCTACAGTTCTGGGCCGATTACATACAGACTTGCTACATAGGATTAGCATGACCCCACTAGTGCATAGAGGTGTTTTTTTAAATCTTTGCCACTGGTTTTTGGGGGAAGAGGATGGGAATTCAAATTCTCTGTGTAAATGTGTATCATGTATCGCCACCTCTAGGTGAGAGAGGGTATTACAAGTCCCACCCTTTGCCATAGTGTTCCTGTCTCCACGTTTTCTAGTGTAGTGATGTGTTTTCAATCATAAACAGTAGGCATGTTTTTTGATTCATGCACATAACCTGGGTTTAAAAAAAAAAAAATTGGAGCAATTGAGGAAGCTGCCAGGTGCCTATACACTGCCCAAATAAAGGTATGCGTCACAAGACCATGTTGCATGCTTAGAACAAGATTGTCCGCAGGGTGGGTACTCTGTTAGTTTACTATAATTCCCATACCCATCGATTCAGCAGTTGTTACTTTTTATATTCCCGAGCCATTTTTTTTGGCCAAATATTTTAGCCAATCAGGACCTGCCACATGGATTACATTCAGTAATTTTGAGTTTCTGCTCCAGATGTCGACAAAATTTGATGTACCTCCAACATGCCACCTGCGAGTCTGCATTACCTGTACAGACTCGCAGGATTTAAGCCTAATCCAGACGGATGATCGGTGTGTAATTTGGAAGGTTTGCATATAAAACGCTGCCTTCGGACCTCAGCTTAAATGCAGCTGAAATGACATTGACATATCATATTACAATAGTTCCTGCACCAACCTATATTTCTATCTCGAAACGGTAGAACTATGCGTTAGCCATTGACACCAGCTTTTAGAGCATAGGGCCCACCGCTTTTAAATATTTAACAGAACAGTGTTCAATTGTCCAATGATGGTTCTGCTAATGGTTCAGCTGATGCTAAACACTTTTTTTTATACAATGAGCTCGGCTCATGGAGGAACTAGAACAAAGACAAAGGGCAGCAGGTGAAAACCAGTGTGGACTTTGGGAGGGTGTGCAGGTGAATGCAGGTGACAGCCGGTGTTGACTTTGGGAGGATGAGCAGGTGAGGGTTTATTGAGTAAGAGTGCAGAAGTATCTGTATTTCACAACCATGTTTGGGTTGTTTCATATACAGTAAGGTATCAATGACACATAACGTGGAGCATGGAGACAGAAAGGTATCATTATGTGAGACTTAATGTCATCTTGTGATATAAAAATTGAAATTGAAGTATAATGAGGTCTGGCTTTGAAGACATAATGATTGAAGGATAAGAATTCAAATCAAATACTCAAATTAGTCGAGGCGAACACGGGTTTTTGGGATTTTGTTCATGTGCTTCACTTTGAAACGATACCACCTTTTAGGATTGCTGATTGGTTCAGAGTGTGTGCGCACTTGGGGAATGTGCATGAGAAAATGTGTGTCTTGTGCAAAGGACGAAAGTTATCTGAGGTTTGTCCTGTTTTCATCACATTGTGGTCGTTCCAAAACTCGAATATTCCAGTGGACCATCTGTTTGTGGAACCATTTTATGAGCCACTAGCAAAGGTACCTGGCGTTTCCGGGCAACTCCGAGTCACTCATACCAACCCTTCCCTTCCACTCCCTCCTCCCCTCACTACTCTTCCCCCTCCACCCCCACTCTCTCCTACTCTCTCTCACTCACCCTCTTCCTTCACTCTCTCTCTTCCCACCCCCCAATCTTAAACAATGTCAGCGGCAATGGAAATTCCATGTAATGCAAAATGCGAGTTTAAAACATCAGCAATCGCCCCTTCCCTCTCCCCCCTCAACCCAAACCCTCTCCATTCCCCCTCTACATTCACTATCTCCTCTCATCCTCCCTCTCTGCCTCCACCACTCTCCCCCTTCCTTCCCCCCAATTTCAAAGGGATCCTATATAGTATTATCAAAGTAGCTTTCAAAGTAGTTATGACGCAACTTCCTCCCTATTTCCTCTTCCCCTCATATTCCCTCGATCCCTCTCTCTTCTCTCCCACCTCTCTCACATCGTCAATCCTTCCTCTTCCCCCCTCCTTTCCCAGTGGCTGGGAAAACCCTTCAAAGAGGTCCGATATAGCATGCATGCGTCTCACAAAACAGCAGCAGTGACCCGTTCATTTTCCCCCAGATTTAAAAAAACGTTCATTTTTCCCAACATTTCTCCCAATTTCATTCAGAACACTTCGAGGGACGTCTGAAAACGCAAACACATGTCAAATAGACCTTCCGAATAAGCTATCCAGCGGTCTGAAAGCCACACATCGATTTATTTATTATTTTTTGTCTAAAATGTCGAATGCTGTCCGATTTTCTTGGGATTTATTTTAGTAGAGCCTTAAACTATGGTAGCGACAGTCAAGAATAATATCACAAAAAAGCTTATTATAAGACTAAATCGTGGGATAGCCCGGAAGTGTTTAGCTTTGTTAGGAATTTTAAACATCAAATCAAAACCAGAGACCCCACAAACACGGCACTTACCTTATTCTTCTCAGGAAAAAATCGTCTCTCCAAACATGCCCATGTACAGCCACTCACTTTATCTCACTATAATTCACCAAATGTCTGTCCGTCTGTCTGTCTGTCCATCTGTTCGAAGGTACCGCAAAAACGGCTGAACCGATCGCAACGATATTTTGGGTGGGTAATCCAGGGATCTCCTGGAGTAAAATAGGGTATATTGTTTTTCCAATTTCAGCTTTGGCCTCCAGCATTTTCAGGTTTGGATTCCCGCATAACATTATTTTCCCGGGTGAACCACAAATGGCTGCACCGATCACTGCATGGCTGTGCTGCACAGCTGCACCGATCAGACTCGGTGACCTTGGACAAATAACATTTTTAAGGACATGGGTTGAATCCCTGCTTGAGAGAATTCCAACCCCCTCCCCGCCATCACGGTCATCTCTCCAACTCACAATCCCACGAGATATGCGGAAAGGATGACCCAAAACCAATTATCTTCTTTTTGATTCGCATATAAACATCATTAAAAGTAAATAATGACCTCGGCCAAAGTTCAAACGACGTGAGTTTAATCTCTACATGAGAGAATTCCACATAGCTATTTGGGCGGTGAATACGCTAACAGATCGCTGTCTCCATCGATCTTGCCAAGGCTGTAACACCTATCGGCTCAAAATCCTTTTAACTGTTGACTTGGTAGTTTTTAAAATGAAGGAAACATCAACAATGTTGTTAAAAGTTTATTTTGTGATTAATTTGTGATTGGAGTCATGTCGTTTGGAATGAAAAAAGAGATATCGAGTTCAAGTAAATGACGACATGCCGTGATGGTTTCTACCTTCGAAACGTGAACTTCGCGGGTCGCCATGTGCAGATTCGCCACGGACCCACGATCGATGTTTCTAAACATGAACGTACCCGTTTGTTTGTGAACGGGTACGTTTTTTATGGAAGTCCTTCAGGAACTTGCTGTCCATGACTGATGTGCGACTGAAGGTGCTACAGGAATGTGGAATTTATTGGTTTGATGCTTTAGCATTCGCCGTATCCCTGCATTGCCTGTTTGCTTCTGACCTCCCACCTGTGCGTAGCAAGGGTATAAAAAAAATTAAAAAAAATAAAAATGTGCGTAGCAAGGGTATCTCACTAGTTATTATTTAATGATAGAAGATGCTTGAAATGTATACCAGAAGCCTAAGGGACGTTAGAGCTATGCAAAGGGTTTATTCCCCATAGGAGAAATAAAATAAAAGCAGGAGAAAATGAATTTAATAATAACGATACACAAAGACAAACAATGAGGTAAAATGAGGAATGAGGTACTCAATCTGTGCCTTGCTTCCTAGTCAAGTTAGGGGGTTCAACCTGTGTGTGTATATATATATATATATATATATATATATATATATATATATATATATATATATATATATATATATATATATATATATATATATATATATATATATATATATATATATATATATATATATATATATATTGTTGCGGATCTCAGAGTACGGTGCTCCCCTTACCGAGGGGGGGGGGGGGTTAATCCCCTCGTCTATTAAGCTGGCCGTCTCTGGTCCTGGAGCTATGACGTCACTTCCGGTCAGCGCTGAATAGGGTGGTTGGCCAATTGTTCCTATTACCTAATTACCAGCGCCTTCCGGTAAGCGAGGAAATGAGCCCCGCCCGAGCCGCGGCTGTAATGGACACGCCGAGCGAAGCGAGCCACGACTCAGGCCGTTAACAAAAGGACTAAACCCGATTCTGAGAAGTTCCTATATCGTGCCACAGGTACTCAATGGGGAGAGGACTAAAGCGACCGGATGAGAGGAACCAAAGAATAAGAAGGGTAAAGGAAGAACAAATATGGTTTATTAACTATCTAAAAGAGGAAACGAAAGAAGGGAATATACAAGAAGAAAGGAAACAAAAGGACATAGGGCAACCTTATACGCTCTTATATAACACGCCCATGACAATACAAACAGACTCACACGGACTGGTAGCTGTTAGGGGAGGAAGGTCCAGGCAGATGGTTCCAGGCTCTGGGTCCGCCCCGAAGAATGGCAGGCAGCTGGCGTCATTGGCGCTCGACCGGACCTTACAAATGCGAGGGGCTGGAATGCGCGTCCGTATAGCATGCCGAACGCGCTCAAAACCAACGGCGGTTCGTGTCAAAACCGATCGTCCCAAATGATCCTCCGCGCAATGTTCTTATATTGCCGCCTCTGCGCTGTTCTTTCGCATTGGCCAATCTTTTGCCGATGTTCTCTCCTCGCATCTGCTCTCTCGTTCATCTCCCGTTCATCTCCGTAAAAAGGCTTAGCACTCGCGCTTTTATTAGAAGCCTTGCATATCAAGCCGCGTCCGCTTCGCTCCGCCTACCGGTGAACATGTCTCGGCCCGGATTGGCCATGAGTGTTCATTGTTACCTCCCCTCGTGACGCGTTAATGGGGCCAGGCCTAGGTTTCTGGCTGCTCCTCCCTTTCTCTCCCACTCTGACCACGTGCTTAATGGCGGCTTGGGGCCAGCAAACAAACCAAAAAAGGCAGCGAATGCTGCAATACGGCTACTGGCACTTTGGAGAGAGAGAGAGAGAGATTGGGGATAAATGAAGGGGCCTAGGTTGTTTGATTAATACAACGCAGAGTCAAACTATTGGAAACAGATCCTTAACTGAAACATAGACTAATTAAATAACTAAAGAAGATCCTATGGTGTCCGAGGTGTTGTACATGGCCTAACTAGGGTGCAACCTTTACAAAGGGGGATATTTACAAGAATTATTATTTTACAAAGTGGAGGGTTCTAAAAACCACAACACTATCTATATATATATATATATATATATATATATATATATATATATATATATATATATATATATATATATATATATATATATATATATATATTGTTGCGGATATGGGACTTGGCCTCAATATCCGCTTGTAAATACTCCCCTATTTCCCCAATACTCCCCAACTATCCCCAATCCCCCATTCCCTAGTCCCATTGTCTGTAAACAACACTCTGTAGAACCGACCTTCCCCTTTTCCCCCCATTAAATGTCGTGCCCAGGTCCACCGCATCTCACGTAGACAACTTTCGGACATCTTGCTAGTTATTCTTAGTCTATGTCAGTTAAGGACTCGTTTCCATTAATTCTGACTCTTCGTTGCACCAGAATGTGATTATATGGCACCAGTAGTGAGTTTAGGACCTTCCCATACCTCCTCCCATCTTCTTCCCCAAACAACAACTACAACAACAACTACAACAACAACTACAACAACTACAACAACGGCGCGCGCGCGGGGAGTGTGCGTCCTCACTCCGGCTCGGTTAGCCGCCATTACCCATGCGCTCCACGGGGTTACCACGAAGGGGCTGGCTGTCAGCTCCTCGTCAAGGGCGGAGCCGGTAACCCCCCCGCACGCACCCAATGAGAAGCAACGGGCCGATTCCATCTGGGGCGGAGCTAACGAGCCGAGGGCGTGTCACTCCCCGCCGGAGATACGCGGCCACTTACCGGATGTGACGTCAGATGCGCTCCCAGCTTGGAGAAAGAACGTGACCTTCCAGCGCTGAGTGAGACCTCCCGTATCTTTGGACTGGACCGGGTCGATTCTGTCCTTGAGCCAAGAGTGCACCTTGAGCCATCGACTACCCGCTTTCCTTGCCATCAATCCCCGTGTGAGTCAGTTTTTGTCCTGTTTATCTGTCGTCTGTCAGGGAATAAGATAAGTGTGTCTAAGTGCCTGTCTTTCTATGCTGTCCCTCTTGTCGTTGTAATCTGACCTTCCGCCCTAATATAACCTCCTCCGGAGGTCTTGAGAACTGAACCCCTGGTGTCGTGTCATTTTAATCCCAGCCGTTGTGTCCTTTTCCTCAATTGATCTAGCGTAGCGCGATTAGTCAACGTTCGGGTGGAATCGGGTAAACTGTGCAGACGTGGTCATACCAAACCGCTCGGTAAACCAACATCCACAACCGCGTCTGTAACATTTGGTGTCGAGGAGTGAGATTGGACCCGGAGCGCGTTTACGCGCTCGAAATTATAACGGCGAAATTTGAATTTGTTTTACGAAAATAAAAACCCGAATTTTGAAAGTCGCGCTATGGCGGATCAAGACAGCTGGGTTCCGGTAGAGGAGAGTGAGGCAGGGTCGGTCCAGGACCAAATAGAGGGACGCGAGGAGAGCGAAGCAGTGAGGGTAGCAGACGCACAAATTAGCGTCGTTGCGCCCGACATGGCGGGCGCGCGAAATGGCGCCTCGCACATGGCCACGGCGCCCACGCCCGCGACCGTGGCAGCGCCCCTGGTGGATTCGAACCTTTTCCTCCTGCAAATGGGGGCCCTTATGGAGAGGCTAGAAGCAAAAATGGGGGTAATGGGAAACCAAATGGGGGTAATGGGGAACCGGATAGAGGCTCAGAGTGAGCAAATGGGGGTAATGAGGGACGAAGCGAGGGGTACCGGTGAGGGGTTAGACAATAATTTTAAGGGATTAGACAAGAAATTTGGGAAGTTAGACGACAAATTTGAGGGGTTAGACAACGGGATAAAAGAGGTAAAGAATGGGTTAACGGGGGTGGAAAACAGAATGGCTGCCCAGGAGAATCAGTTAGAGGGGGTGAAAAATGGGTTAATGGGGTTAGAAAACAGTATGGAAGGCAAATTGAGGGACATGAGGGACCAAGCGGAAAGGGAAGTTAACCAAATGGGGCAGCAGATAGAGGGGGTCAGAATGGGGGTAGAAACCAAACTGGATGCTCACAGGGAGGAAATGGAGCAGATGAGGGTGGCATCTGGGCAGGAGATGCAAGTGATGGGAGAGGAGATCAGAAGAGGAGTGAGTGAGGAGGTCGGAGGAGTGCGCGAGGAGGTGAGGCACTGTAAGGAGCGCATGGAGAAGGAGGTGAGAAAGGGGACTGTAAAATTGCAAAGTGGTATAGAGGAGTTGACGCTGGGAGTAGAACAACTGACAGTGGGACAAAAGGAGTTGGGGGACCAGGTAAAGAAGAACACAGCGGTAATAGAGGGTTTAAAATCGACACAGAAGGAGATGAAAAAGGACGTAGGGGTAATTAAAAAAGAGTGTCAGACGGTACATGAGGACCTGACGAGGAAAATGGACAAGGTGGTAGAGGTGATGGAGGTTAAAGAGCGGGAGGTGCGGGAGCACATAGAAAAAAATAAAGTGGAGTTAGAGGAAGAGCTTAAAGGGGCACACGAAGAGATGAAGGAGGTGAAGCAGAAATTAGAAGAAGTGGAAGAAGGGGTGAGCGAAATTAAGAAGCGACGGAGAGAGGATAAGAAAGAGATAAAGGAGGAAGTAAAAGAATTGGTCCAAAGTCTGTGTTCGGATCGTGATGATGTGCTCATTAACCGGATGAGGGATTCGCAGGTGATGGAGGAGAAGCGAAGAGAAAGAGGACCCGGTGTAAGTGGTGACCAATATGGTCGTGCGTATGATGCGCCAGGTGATTTAATAAGTTTGGGGGTCGAGATAGACCCGGATGTTCGTGAGAGGCCACGAGTGAGGTGTATGGCTGGTCCGGAGGGTATGGAACGAGAGGTGCGAGGTGTGAGTGAGCAAGGTTGTGGTGGTATGGAATGGGTAGCGGGTTGCGGAGGTGTGACCCATGCATCGACACCAACAGGGGTAGTTGTTGGAGGGACCGGGGAGGCACGAGAGCCCCTTGGGGGTAATGTACTGTGGGGGCCCGGCCGGTTCGGCCCCGCGCTGACCCCGCAAGGGGCGACGCACGGGGTCCGGCAGGCGGGCAACGACTCGCATGCGAGGTGGTCCCACAAGGTCCCACTCGCGCCGTATGACGGCAAGAGTGATCTACGCGCGTACCTGGCGCAGTTCGACTGTGTGTGTAAGGGCAACGGTTGGGGTGAGGACGAAGGTGGAGTACACCTGGTGGCCGCATTGCGCGGCACGGCGGCGGAGGTGCTGACGGCATTACCGGCGGGTGCTCTCACCCTGCCAGCCCTCCGCGACGCCCTAATTAATCGATTCGGCATAGAACAGCAGAGCGAGCTTGTTAAAGCTCAGCTCGCGCTGCGAAAGCGCAAGCCCCAGGAAGCCATCGGGGAACTTGCCCACGACATTCGCCGCGCAGTGGGGATCGCACATGCTAGCATGGCAGCGGATTCCCGGGAAAGCCTGGCGCTGGACCATTTTATCCAGGCCCTCCCGGACATTGAGCTCCGGCAACAGCTCGCCATGTGGCGCCCGCAGACTCTGAGCCAGGCGGCTGACGCTGCGGCCCGTTGGGAAGCAGCGAGGCCCCTGGCCCGGGGGGGGCGAGCGTCTCGCAATGGCGGTCCGCCAGGTGGGACCCCCGATGGAGGGCGGACCCCTTAGGGGGCCCGCCCCCGACGTGGGTCCTGACCTGGCGGGCATGGTCCGGAGGCTGGTGGACCAGCGCCTGGCGGGACCTGGACCATGGCAGGCAGCCCCGGAGGTGGCCCGCGGTGGACCACGAGCGGGTAATCCAATTCGGACCTACAGGGGGGGAAATTTGGAATTCCGGAGACAAGCACCTTACCAGGTGAGGTGCTACACTTGCAACCGTCTGGGTCACCTGGCGCGGCACTGTCGAGCCACGCGCCGGGATGATCCCCGGCGGTTGAGGTCCTCAACTCCGCCCATGGGGGAGCGGGTTAGCCGACCCCAGACACCCCCCCGCCAGACCCCGGGAAACTAGAAGGTGTCGGGCACGTAGGGCGGTGTTCGGCAGAAGAGGATGGAGGAGAGCCCTCATTGACGCGACAGGTCATTTATTGTGGCCAAATTGGAACCGGTAGCCTGACAATTCGATGCAAAATTGCCGGCGTGGGGGTAGACGCCGTAGTGGACACAGGAGCTAGCGCCACGATCATCAGCCCTGTGGTCCTTGATTCGAGCGCAGGTGGCTGGGATAAGATCCAGCGCCTGCAAAATTATAGTTTGCAGCTTGCTACCGGGGTAACGGCCCCGATCATAGGGCGTGGTTCTGTGACCCTCAAGTTAGGGTCGGTAAGGAGGGAGATAGATGTTTGGGTGGCGGAGGTGTGCGACCCATGTTTAATAGGGTTGGACCTGTTGACTGCCAGCGGCTGTAAAATCGACTTGTGCCGGGGGATCCTGCAGGTGGGAGTAGAAGAGCTGCCGTTAGGGGGAGTGAGCACGGCCGAGAGAGCGGAGCTGGAGGCTTCCGAGGCCGTGACCATCCCCCCAAGGGCCGAGGCGATAGTGCCGGCCCGGTGGGCAGCTCGCCCAACATGGCAGGAGTCCTGCGGCCTGGTCGAACCGGTGGCAGCGCAGTCCATACCGGGTTTAATCGTGGGCCGCACCCTTGTAAAAACGGACGGACCGGTAGTGGCCGTCCGAGTAATAAATATAAGTACAGAACCACGCACTATAGTAAGGGGCACGAGGGTAGCTGGCTGCACCCCAGTTGAGGAAGTCGCGACAGTGAGGGGCGAGAACGTCCAGCCGAGCCGACCCCGGGGGGAGCCTTCAATAACAAGTAGGAATTGGCCCGATCCCATTTGCGAGATGGTAAATCGTAGTAGCGTAGAGTTGGGAGGTACCCAGAGGGAGGCCTTACACAAACTGGTTGGGTCCCATTTGGACCTCTTCTCCCTGTCCACCGAGGATATTGGACGTACGGGCCTGGTGAAACATCAGATCCACACCGGTGAGGCCCGGCCTATTCGTCAGGCCGCCCGACGGCTCCCTTGGAGCAAGAGGGCGGAAGCTGACGAGCAGGTTGAAAAAATGCTCGACGCAGGCGTGATCGAGCCCTCGGGAAGTCCTTGGATGTCACCTGTTGTGCTGGTCAAAAAGAAGGATGGGACCACGCGGTTCTGCGTGGACTATCGCCAGCTAAACAACGTGACACTCAAGGACTCGTATCCCCTGCCAAGGATTGATGACACCCTCGATGCCGTTGCGGGCTCAAATTGGTTCTCGACTTTGGACCTCAAGAGTGGGTATTGGCAGGTGGAGATGGATAGGGCAGGGAAGGAGAAAACGGCATTTTCCACAGGTAAGGGACTGTATCAGTTTACTGTGATGCCGTTTGGTTTGTGTAACGCCCCCGCCACCTTTGAAAGATTGATGGAGCATGTACTAGGCGGCATGCCATGGCAGTCATGCCTGGTGTACCTGGATGACGTCCTGGTACATGCCCAAACGTTCCCCCAGGCAGTAGCTAATTTGGACCAGGTGTTCGGGTGCCTCAGACAGGCAGGGTTGAAGCTGAACCCGAGTAAGTGCACTTTGTTTGCAAGAGAGGTGGCCTATCTAGGTCACGTGATCGGCCGCGAGGGGGTAAAAACGGACCCAGACAAAATTAAAGCGGTAGAGGAGTGGCCCGCACCACGTACCATCAAAGAGGTGCGGGGATTTTTGGGACTCTGCTCCTACTACCGGCGCTTTGTGGCGAAATTTGCGGAGTTGGCCCGTCCCCTCCACCGGCTTACGGAGAAGGGGACGCGATTTAATTGGACACGGGAGTGCCACGAGGCCTTCCAAAAATTGAAGGGGTGTCTGACATCCGCACCCCTTCTAGCGTACCCCACTAGCAACGGGGCATTTACCCTGGACACGGATGCGAGCCAGGAAGGATTGGGCGCAGTTTTGTCTCAGACACAGGAGGGCGTGGAGAGAGTGATTGGTTATTATAGTCGGGCCTTAAGTAGGCCCGAGAGAAATTATTGCGTCACTCGCAAAGAGTTATTGGCTATGCTGGCTGCCATGAACCATTTCCACCCGTACTTGTACGGGCGGAAATTTTTGGTTAGAACTGACCATTCCTCCTTGCAATGGCTCCTTCGGTTCAAGGAACCAGAGGGCCAAATTGCAAGGTGGTTGGAAAAGTTGCAGCAGTACGATTTTGATGTGGCCCATAGGGCCGGGAAGGCCCATGGTAATGCGGACGCACTCTCTCGGCGTCCTTGTCTGGGGGAAAACTGCAAATTTTGTGCGAGACACGAGGAGAGGGAACAATTGGGCGATTCGGACCCGACCCTCGTTGTCCGGGCAACCCGGGTGAGAGGGCCAATTTTGCCACTAACCGCAGATGAGGAATTCGGAACTTTGGCATGGAGCACGGCCCAGCAGGAGGATCCTGTCCTGAGGCCAGTATTCAATTGGGTCAAATTGGGGCAAAGACCAAAGGGGGAAGAGGTCACCCCCCTCGGGGCACAAACAAAGGCATATTGGGCTCAGTGGCAGACCCTGGAATTGAAGGATAACATCTTGTATCGCAAGTGGGTGGAGGTTCCCTCTGATAGAACTTCCTGGCTGGTGATAGTCCCTGACAAATTCAAGAACGTCATATTGCAACAAGTGCATGGTACCCGCTCCGGCGGCCATTTGGGCAGGACAAAGACAATATCGCGGGTACGCCGGAGGTTTTATTGGGTGAATATGGGGCGCGACATACAGGACTGGTGTCGGAGATGCGACGCCTGTACTGCCAAAAAGGGACCAGCACGGAGGATGAGGGCCCCCCTTCAATTACACCAGGTGGGGGCCCCCCTAGAGCGGGTGGCCATGGATATCTTAGGCCCACTACCCCGCACCCGCCTAGGTAATAAGTACATCCTCGTTGTGATGGACTACTTCACCAAGTGGCCGGAGGCCTACGCCCTCCCCAACCAAGAAGCAGGGGTGGTAGCGCAGGCCTTCGTGGAAGGATTTGTGTGCCGGCATGGGATTCCACAGGAGTTGCACACCGACCAGGGACGAAATTTTGAGAGCAAATTGCTAAAAGATGTGTGCAGTCTCCTGTCAATTCGGAAAACAAGAACCACGCCCTTGCGGCCACAATCTGACGGGATGGTGGAACGGTTCAACAGAACATTGATACAACAACTGGCACTGTTCACCGCCACCCGTCAGGATGACTGGGACGAACATCTCCCTTATTTGCTTATGGCCTACCGAACCAGCCAGCACGGGGCCACCGCATGCAGTCCAGCGTTGCTTATGTATGGGCGGGAGTTACGGGCTCCCGCCGACTTGCTATGCGGTCCCGTGCCAGACACAGTGGTTAACCCGCCGAGGGAGGGGTACGCACGTCACCTAGAGGAAGGCATGGAGCTAGTCCATGCCTTCGCCCGCCGCCAACTCCATCTGGCGGGGGAAAAGATGAAGCGCAGGTACGACGACCGGAGCCAGGGGAGTCAATACGCTCCGGGGATGAAGATTTGGTTCTTTAATCCCCGGAGGCGGAAGGGAAGGTGCCCAAAGCTCACCTCCCCCTGGCAAGGCCCAGGAGTCGTCCTGTCGCAAATCTGTGACGTGGTCATTAAGATCAAAATGGGGCCACGAGCCCTCCCTCGGATCGTCCACGCCGACCGGATAAGGCCTTACACCGGCGAGCAGGCGCCCCCGTGGATTGCCTCGGCTTTAGATGCCGAGGCGGGACCCAGTACCTCTGAATAAGGGGGGCTTATTAGTGCCAGAGGACTGGGGAATTGAGGAGCGATAGGCCCGGTGGGTAAGGGTGGCATCCCTGCCACCCTTCCCATGGTGGGGGCAAATGCGCTATAGATTATGGGGTGTATGGCAGTGAAAACTAGCCCGGGTGGGTTAGGTTATATTGATAGGGCCCTAGAAGATGACATTAGGTGACGTTAAGATTAGTTAGTGACTGATACCTGTAGTGGGGACGCAGGTAGATTAGTGTGGATGATAATGACGAGGGAGCGCAATAGTTTAAAGGGACGACTGGGAAGCGCAAGTTTCAGAGGGGAGTAGTTAGCTGAGATGATGCCGTGTGTGTGAGGATGGAACAGGTGTGATTGCACAGGTGTGCAACTGGACAGGTGTGTGGAGCAGTGTATGAGTAGTGAGTGTTGTGGATCAGCGCGAATGCGCTTGGGGAGAGAAGGGTGCAGGTGGCACCAGGTGTGAGAGCACAGGTGTGCAAGTACAGGTGTGTGGAGAGAGTTGGAGTAAGTGGTACGGAGTGGTGTGCATGGTGCGAAGGTGTGAATGGGGGAAGGGTGGACCCCTTTCACGGATACCCGGGGCGGGTAGTGTAAGTGTTAGGTAGAGGGTACAGGTAAATTGTGGTTGGATATTGGCATCTGTGGTGCGGTTGCAGAATGGTGTTGTGAATGGGTGCATTAGTGTTGTGGAAATGGCTGGGCGTGTAGCCTGTTAGTGTGTGTAGTTGGTTGGGCACTCCACCACTGTGAGGATGTCGGCCAGGTGAGGCCGCAGGTGGGCTCTGGGAGCCGGTAGAGTTGTGGATGGGGCCCGAGGATCCGGAGGACGGACCCGGGTAGCCCAGTGCCAGAGAGGGCACCGAGTGGGGAGAGCGCCAGAGGGCCTTCCCCAGGTAGTTAGGTTAGGGTAAGGAGCAGGTAAGCTCGGAGGCAACTGCAGTGGTGGAGGTGTGCAGGTGGGTAGACCGGCTAGGAGAGCTTCACGTCGCAGCCCAGAAATTGTGCGAGGGCACCGAGAGATGAATCGGGGGAGTGAGACCCCAAATTGAAAAGCACCACAGTTTGGCCAATGGGAATTGGTTTTTAGAACCCATAGTGTAAGAGGGCCAATGGTTTGGCCGGAGAAAGACCCCGGGTAGTGTAAAGTTGTTAAAGTCATTTAGGAAATAGTTAGGATTGATGAACCTGTCGCACCATACGCAGCCACTTACCTGTGGTGATGATGATGACTCCACACCTGTGTTTTCTTTGTTTTGGTGCAGGAAATGAGAATTGCTGTGAGGATTTGTGAGACGCATCACGACGTGGATGAGACATTGGGGTGATTCCATCTCTCCCTCCTTAGGAGGGACTGATGATGAATTGGTAATGGCAAATTTTGATGTTCAGTTGGAGATGGCAAATTTGATTGGTTAGGAGGGAGAGAAGACGAATTTGGTTTATGGGAGGAACGGGGAAGACAGTAGGGATGTTTGTTGATTTGTAAAGTAGATGTTTATGGGTAGTGTTGTGTTTTGTGGATACAGTAAGGGGTAAGGGAGGGGCCATGTAGGTTACCTGGTGGGGGGGGGGGGGGGCGTACGGTAGGAACGTACCTGTCTCACCTGGTTCCCATGTGCCCCCAGTGTGCATTACCTTGCATTGCGTGCACTTTTGCGCCCTTACCACCTTACTCACTTGTCTGCTTCTTTTGTCTCCCACCTCCGAGGATCTGGCTTTGGGGCAGAGAGAGAGGAGAGAGAGGGGCTGGCTCCGCAGTTGTGGGCCTGCACTTTCGCTGCTTGCTGCTGGGATCGATACACCATATGGACCGCAATGTTTGTGGCCACCCACAATGGACCGCAGTTCTTTTGCGGCCAAGCACCACCCGTGGATGGACCTATGGGTCAACGTGGCACCTATGCCATACAGGTGAACCACTTTTAGTTGACACCACTGAAGGCCACAATACAGAAATGGACGCGGTTGGCGCCTTTCTTTATTTTTGAAAGAAGCCAGAAGGCCAAGTGCACCACACGAAGAGCAAGAGACACCTGCAGGGTTAGGGGTTGTTGAATTTATTTTTACTCATTGAACAATGGTGACTGCACCGGATGGTGCTGACTGTGTGATGGGGTGGTGCTTTTGGTGCTGGGAAGGGGTGCTCTGCACATTATTAAAGGCCGTAGGCCACAGAGCACTCGTGGGTTGGTGTATCGATGCTGGCATGCGTGCTCTCTCTATGCATAACATCTGCATGTGTTCCTCCAAAAACAGGTCCTGGATCGTAGTGTAAATATCAGCGTAGTCTTGTAAATAATGCTCCCTACCGGCTGTATGTTTAGTTTGCGAATTCTTTCCGGATTCGGTTATCCTGTGGGTGTGCTTCTGTGAGGAGAAGGGTGCAACGTCGCAGGGGGACATATTTACTCATTTGTGAATATCTGTAAAACTGTCGCACTCAGGGTAGAGTTAATAGTAGAGGGAACTACATCTGAGTGCCACACTAAAGTAGGTAAAAATTTATCGGGCCGGGACGCCCCGAGGGTAGAGAAGGGTGCAATGTTGCGGATATGGGACTTGGCCTCAATATCCGCTTGTAAATACTCCCCTATTTCCCCAATACTCCCCAACTATCCCCAATCCCCCATTCCCTAGTCCCATTGTCTGTAAACAACACTCTGTAGAACCGACCTTCCCCTTTTTCCCCCATTAAATGTCGTGCCCAGGTCCACCGCATCTCACGTAGACAACTTTCGGACATCTTGCTAGTTATTCTTAGTCTATGTCAGTTAAGGACTCGTTTCCATTAATTCTGACTCTTCGTTGCACCAGAATGTGATTATATGGCACCAGTAGTGAGTTTAGGACCTTCCCATACCTCCTCCCATCTTCTTCCCCAAACAACAACTACAACAACAACTACAACAACAACTACAACAACTACAACAACGGCGCGCGCGCGGGGAGTGTGCGTCCTCACTCCGGCTCGGTTAGCCGCCATTACCCATGCGCTCCACGGGGTTACCACGAAGGGGCTGGCTGTCAGCTCCTCGTCAAGGGCGGAGCCGGTAACCCCCCCGCACGCACCCAATGAGAAGCAACGGGCCGATTCCATCTGGGGCGGAGCTAACGAGCCGAGGGCGTGTCACTCCCCGCCGGAGATACGCGGCCACTTACCGGATGTGACGTCAGATGCGCCCCCAGCTTGGAGAAAGAACGTGACCTTCCAGCGCTGAGTGAGACCTCCCGTATCTTTGGACTGGACCGGGTCGATTCTGTCCTTGAGCCAAGAGTGCACCTTGAGCCATCGACTACCCGCTTTCCTTGCCATCAATCCCCGTGTGAGTCAGTTTTTGTCCTGTTTATCTGTCGTCTGTCAGGGAATAAGATAAGTGTGTCTAAGTGCCTGTCTTTCTATGCTGTCCCTCTTGTCGTTGTAATCTGACCTTCCGCCCTAATATAACCTCCTCCGGAGGTCTTGAGAACTGAACCCCTGGTGTCGTGTCATTTTAATCCCAGCCGTTGTGTCCTTTTCCTCAATTGATCTAGCGTAGCGCGATTAGTCAACGTTCGGGTGGAATCGGGTAAACTGTGCAGACGTGGTCATACCAAACCGCTCGGTAAACCAACATCCACAACCGCGTCTGTAACAATATATATATATATATACATATATATATATATGATCAAGGCACCTCCTAGCTTTAATGGTGAGCACCAGCCACGAATTATGTCTCACACGGTAAATACCGCATAACCCGCAAGGAACCAACAGCCTGTCTGCCACACAGACCATCGTTCCCACCAGTGCAAACCAAAACCAGGGGGTGCGGTGCGATCGGCGGGGATAATAATCAACGAACATAACAGCGTGACGAGCGCTGTCCCGATCTCCTGTGGACCGAAGTCCTAGACCAAAGCGTCACCTCCGACCCAAAGGGTCTTCTGGAGGCTTCAGCCCGGCCACTCTGTCAACAGACAGAGATTTATTCATTGGTCCCCATTGGCTAAACATCAAGCAGTGACATGACCCGGCTTTGAGCACAAATGACATGTCACATTTTTAGCTTGGCAAACCAACCGGAGATGAATTCCGATTCCCGCAGAAATAGCACATAGCGTTACTTCCGGGCTTGGGTCCAGCTGCAGCGGCTGCCGTCAAGCCCGGATCGGGATCGTCGGGAGTGGCCAGGGTCTCCAATTCCGGCGAAGGTGCCGAGGCTGCATCCACGACCTCGGCAGTAGCTCTCTCCGGTCGAGTTTGTCGAGATGTCCCCGCAGTGACGTATGGATGTTCATACGCGTCGGATTGTTCCCATGCTTGGGTATACACGCGAGATAGCCGGAGTGCTTCGGCGAGTGTCAAATCGGCTTCTTCAAGAAGTCTCTGTCTGACGACTGGGGACCTAAGTCCTGCGACAAAAGTATCGCGAACAAGGTCATCACAGACTTGTTCATGAGTACATACCTCCGGGGCACTCTCGTTCAGTAGACGTCGGAGGTCTTGAGCGAAGTGATCTAAAGTCTCCGTGGGCTGTTGTCGTCGTATTGCGAGCAAATGACAGGAATAGACCGCGATTCGTTTTTTAATGTAAATTCGCTTCAGCTCTGCCACGGCTGCATCGAACGTCTCACATTGTTCGATTGCCTTGTACACATTATGGTGTACCTTTGATTGCAGTACTTCTAATTTTGTTTCATCGGTGACGGCTTCCTGAGCCTTGAATTGGTTATCCAAGATTTTCAGCCAATGTGTCAATTCTGCGGCCGTGTCCGCCGCTTGAAGGTCTGCTCCGAAGATCGGCACTTGGATCATTTTGTGACTTGTCATGTCGCTCTCGTTCGTGTCACGTTCAAGACGAAGAGACGAATTGTCATTCATTGTTATGAAAGTAAAATCCACAACATTGTCCCAATAGTAGGTTTAATGACAATTCGATCTCTGGCAACCTCCTGTAAAAATATGATCATGCAATATATCAGGATTATATAATCAAGGAGAAGTTCAGCAATTATCAATCAGTGCAAGCAAGCCTAGTTCATCTACATATACGCACCATTCGAGTCTACGTGTCACAGATTAAATGTCACAGGTATGATCCGGAGCGATGGCCTTCCGAGTTCTTATAGACGCCTCTCAGTGGTTGGAGAGAGCATAACACCTGGGTTCAACTTAGATACAATTTCATGACACAGCATATGTGTGCATGTATGTAGTAGAGAGGGTATTGGGAACATGGGAACTGATGCCATCAGGATCCGTCATGTCACTGATGAAGAGTAGAGGCTGGACAGAACTTTCTCCACTTATTTTCATTTTCTTTGTGCATGTACAGTCACGTGAAAAAGTAAGTACACCCCATGTAAAGTTTTGACTTTTTCAACATATTTCAACATACAGCTATTTGATCTTCATTTCAACAATATTGATAGATAAAGGTGATATAATATAACAAATATCATGAAACATTTACATTTTGTAGTCCATTGTATAATTTAAATAAACATAAATGCAAATGCCGCATGTGGAAAAAGTAAGTACACCCTTGGCTCTAATAGGTGGTATTGCCCCCTTTGGCAGAAAAACCTCAAGTAGGCGTTTCTTATAACTGTCTACCAGTCTCTGACATCGACTGGAAGAAATTTCTGCCCACTCCTCCATGCAGAATTCTTTCAGCTGTGCGATGTTTGAGGGGATTCTTGCATGCACAGCCCGTTTCTAATCCCCCCACAACATCTCGATGGGATTTAGATCCGGGCTTTGACCTCGCCATTCCAGAACCCTCCATTTCTTTCTTTTCATCCATTCCTTTGTGGATTTACTGGTATGTTTATGGTCATTGTCATGTTGCAAGGTCCACCGTCGGTTGAGCTTCAACTCTCCGACAGATGGCCTCACATTATCCTCAAGCACCCTCTGGTACAATGAAGAATTCATAGTGGATTCTATGATGGTGAGCTGTCCAGGCACGCTTCGTCTGATTAAATCCATTTTTGCAGTGTGTGTTGGGGTTGAGTGGAGGAAGCTTCCTTTCGAAAATGGACGCGCTGCAATTTTCAATTTGGCCGCCACGGTAGCCATCTTGAAATTGGTTTCCGTCAATTTCGAGCAGAATAGCTTGTCCGATTAAATTCATTTTTGCAGTGTGTGTTGGGGTTGAGTGGAGGAAGGTGCCTTTCGAAAATGGGCGCGCTGCGATTTTCAATATGGCCGCCACGGCAGCCATCTTGAAATTGGTTTCCGTCAATTTCGAGCAGAACAGCTTGTCCGATTAAATCCATTTTTGCAGTGTGTTTTGGCATTGAGTCGAGGAAGGTTCATGGGCGCGTTGCGATTTTCAATATAGCCACCACGGCAGCCATCTTGAAATTGGTTTCCGTCAATTTCAAGCAGGACGGCTTGTCCGATTAAATCCATTTTTGCAGTGTGTGTTGGGGTTGAGTAGAGGAAGGTTCCTTTCGAAAATGGGCACGCTGCGATTTTCAATATGGCCGCCATGGCAGCCATCTTGAAATTGGTTTCCACCATGCATGGGCTGAGGTGTTATGCCCACTTTGCGGTGCTATTTATTACTTCTGTTACCCAAAGGTGGACGGAGGTTATGTATTTACTCCTGTTTGTTTGTCTGTGAACATGATATCTCAAAAAGTAATGGATGGATTCAGACAAAACTTTATGGACAGGTTGGGTGTATGACAATGACGAATTGGTTAGATTTTGGTGAAGATCCGGATCTGGATACGAGAATTGTATTAAATTTCCTCATTGATTCTTCACAATTGAGAGATAGTGCCAAAAACGATATATAGCATGACACCTCAAACCGTTGTGGATGAGTTATGACAAAACTTGGTGGATGAGCTGGGTAGGTGACAATAACAAGCCGTTTAGATATTAGTTATGGTTCGGGTGTACCTTTAGATCCAGCCTATCAGTGGGTTACACAACGTAAACTGTTCAGCCTGGTGGAGGTATGGCTCCACGAGTGTCAGTGCCATTCTAGTTCGAGGCTATTTCTGTCTATGTACATTTTCCCACGCTTTTGTGATTTTCCCTGGGATATTGGCTTGGAGTTGCATCAGTATGTGAGCTTTCAGATTTCTAGCATACCTAGAAAGCAATAAATATTTATATCAGTCAGTGAGTGGTTTGGAAGGTATATATGATGTATGTACTCGTGTGTGTGTGTATATATATATATATATATATATATATATATATATATATATACATATATATATATATATATATATATATATATGTGCGTATATAAATATATATATATATATATATATATATATATATATATATATATATATATATATGATATATATATATATGTATATATATATGTATATATATATTGTAACGAATTTGAGAAGTGTAACGGTTTTGGAGAAGTGTAACAATTTTGGAGAAAGTGTAACGAATGTGAAAAGTATGGTTTTGTTGTGTGTAACACCCTCGTAATGTAAATAATGGTCGCAGCCGTCCTCCTAGTTAATTCCATGAAACTTACACGCAGGCCACGATATATCTTTTTAAATAGTTTATTTCCTTATTCCATGTAGGCTAAATATGTGTTTCCCACTAGATTGACTCTGCATTGTATCAAACGAAATAAGCGTAGGCCCCTTTCAATTTCCCCAATCATCTCCGCTCTCCAAAGTTCCTTTCAAAAGCGGTGCGAGTGGTGTTCAATTCCGCAAGCCGCCATTGCCCATGTGCTCATCTCGGAGAAGAGGGGGGTAGGAGCCGCCAACTCACAGACGTGGCACGTCGTCATGATCAAAGGAGGAATCGGACAGCCCTAACAGCCAACCAGCACTGCGGTTAGCGACCCGGTAGGCGTGCCCTCGCAGCCGGCGGCTTGATTCCGCCCCGAGTAATAAAAGCGACTGGAAGGGACTGCTTCAGGAGATGACACGGGAGATGACATGAGCGAGGACATGAGAGATGAGCTGTGAGCTGTGAGCTGTGAGATGAGAGACGCTCCAAACCAAAAAGGAGAGATACTTGGAGAGGAAACAAGCCTTGGAGAGACGCGCTGAGAGGAGGGAGACGGCTCCACCAGAAGGAGAGGAGCAGGTGTGACCGAGCCAGCGCGTGACGTCCACAGCATCAGCAGCGTCGACGCGACCGAGGGTTTTCCCGCCAAAAACGCGAAGAATTGGGAGCTGCTACCTCCAGCCCTGCTTCTTACAGGGACCTGACCCTGCCTCCCTCTCCAGCAACCCACCTCCGCCATTCCTGCCTGCAATTTCCCCCGTGTAAGTGTGAACGTCGTCTGTCTTGAATGTTGTCCTGGGGTTAAGTAAATTGAATAGTATAAGTTAACGATTCACTGTGTGACTGCTTCTTCCATCCATTGCTTGTGTGTGTATAATAAATCTGTTCTTCCTCCGTACTCTGTCTTCTTCTCTTTTCCTTCTCTTTCGGTCGCTTTAGAGGTTTCCAAATTGAATATCTGTGGTGCGATCTGGTCAACGTTGGGGGAGTCGGGCCAACTGGGGATCCTGTATATATATATATATATATATATATATATATATATATATATATATATATATATATCTGAAGGAAGCGGTACAGTTTGGCATTTTAAATATGAAATAGGCAAAGCCTAGAAACGAACAAAAGCCATTAGAATTACCCTTTATAGTAAGGGAAACATATGAAAATCTGTTAACTAAATTGTTACCAAAAAATTTCTTCACCAATATGTTTGTAAAGGTGTGTAATAACATGTGTTAAAATGTTGAAGGTCAACTCCCGTGGGAAACCCAGAAAAAAAGCTGTTGAATTCGGGTACCGAAAAATTATTTTCGAGAATTTTTTTTTTTTTTAATCGGCCCTTAAGTAACTTATGAAGGGTCAAATAAGGGTTTTTCATGATTCTGAGTTGATTGTTAACATTTATATTTCACCACAGACACTCCTTTGTGGAAAAATAATTTCTAAATATATCTCATTTTCTACTTTGCAGGACATGGAGTCTAGCAATATGGATGAAGACGTTACTCCACCTGTGCTCAATTGCATCATCTGTGCACGCTCGGATACACCAGCTGAAAGGCTCATACAGGCAACTCCAAAGGGATACTCAACTTTATTGAAACAAGCAGAAACTGTCGAAAATGTTACTGTTGTGGAACGTATGAAGGAGGCTCAAAATGAAGGAAAACTGAGGTACCACCAGAAGTGTAAAAATGATCTGTACAACAACTTTGTTGCAACCACCAAGAAGTCAGCTCAAGCATCAAAGGCAGAGAAAGAGTCATCAAAGTTGAAGAGAAGACGCACTACTTGTGAGTTCAGTTCATCAACTGGCTGCAGTTCTAGAAGATCACAGTCAGTTGACCTCCTGTATAAGGATGTATGCATTCTTTGCAACCAACCAGCCCAGCTCTACAAAAATAATCCAGCACAAGCTAGAAAGAAATACAGAGTGCCAGATAATTTGACTGCAGATACACTGAAGGCAAGCTTGCTGAAGACAGCACGGAGTCGCGGGGATGACTGGGGCACTGAAGTCACTGGACGCCTGGAAAGGATCAACGACTTGGTAGCAGAAGAAACACTGTACCATTTGCGATGCAAACTTATGTTTGCGAGAGGTGACAGTTTGTCCAAGACTGATGAGGAAGGAAAAAGGAAGAGAGGACAGAGGAGTATTGATGAGGAGCGAGAGGCAGTTTTTATTGAATTCTGCGAATGGTTAGACTCAGAATTAGAGCATGGGGTAATGAACATGGACCAAGTCCATGAAAAGCTGCAGGAGTTTGATCAGTCACCAGAGAAGAGCCTTTCTTATTCAAAGCATTGGCTAAAGATAAAACTTCTAGAGAAATACGAAGACACCTTGTATTTCACAACACAGGAAAGAAGGGCAGATGTACTCTGTCTCAAAGATGGCACCGACAATATTCTGCGAGGGCATCATGCTAATCTTGACCATGGAGATGAGAAGACTCAGATCATAAAGACGGCACTCAAGTTCATATCCAATGATATTGCCTTGATTGATTTAGGTCCAAAGTCATACCCCACCACACACAGTATGACTGACATCGATAGTCAGCTGACACTTGTTCCTGCAAGCCTTCAGATGTTCTTGAGACCGATTGTCAAGACAGACGAAAGAGTTGCCGTTTTGGGGCAGAATTTTATTAAGGCCTGTCGACCTCGGTCTGGAGTATTGCCACACCAAATGGGGCTTGCCATACAACTTGATCATAGATTTGGGTCAAAATGGATGCTCAACAAGTTCCACCGGCTGGGATACACTGAGTCTTACACGGAGACACAAAACTACAAATACTGCTTCCTTAATAGTAGGAGTGGAGATGATGTTCCAGATACTTCTGGCACTCTTGACACCATTGTGGAGGAAACCGATGAACAGATCAATGATGAGGTTGCGGTTGATGCTGCGCTTGAGGATCAATCAGTGATGACAGCCAAAGTGCCAGCCAGTGAAAGTGAATTGTCAAGTAATGATCAGGTGGTCTTTATGGAGGTTGGGGAAACAAACAATGCAGTCACTCAGTTTGTTGGAGACAATATAGATTTAAACATTGTCTCTATTCACGGAAACACTACCTTTCACTCAATGGGTTGGATCGAAGTCACCTCTCCGGCACCACCTTTGCCAGATCCACTCTACCTCCAACAGAGGGAGACTCTACCTCCAACAGAGGGTGCAGCTGCACAACATTCACTCCGTACCTACCTGCAGACCCGGGACTGGATCCTTCTACAGAGCATGTCTCTGAACCCCAGTGACTATGGATGGACAATAGGTGTGCATGGGTATGAGCCAGTTCCAACACTGGACCCCACGACTCCTGAGGAGCTATTGCAGTTCACGAGCTGTAATTGTCATGGAGATTGCAGCAACCGGCGATGCAGCTGCAAGAAGAATGGGGTCACGTGCATCTCGGCCTGTGGAGTCTGTAATGGCATTACATGCAGAAACTGCAGTCATGATGTTGTTGAGTCTGAAGAAGACATAGACAATGACTGTTGAAACTTCTGACATTGTGAATGAGAAATAACTCTTGAGTATTATATATGTATGTGAAATAAAAGCTACTTTGTGTGTAAATGTAAAAGTGAAAATATAAATGTTAACAATCAACTCAGAATCATGAAAAACCCTTATTTGACCCCTCATAAGTTACTTAAGGGCCGATTAAAAAAAATAAAAATTCTCGAAAATAATTTTTCGCTACCCGAATTCAACAGCTTTTTTTCTGGGTTTCCCACGGGAGTTGAACTTCAACATTTTAACACATGTTATTACACACCTTTACAAACATATTGGTGAAGAAATTTTTTGGTAACAATTTAGTTAACAGATCTGTGAAATATCTCATAAAATGCCCTTACTATACATATATATATATATATATATATATATATATATATATATATATATATATATATATATATATATATATATATATATATTGTTACGGACACGGTTTTTGGATGTTATTTTACCGAGCGGTGGTGTATTTAACCGCGTCCGAACAGTTACTCCCCGATTAGAACCCGATTCCACCCGAACGTTGACTAATCGCGCTACAGATATTCAATTGGGAAACCTCTAAAGCGACCGAAAGAGAAGAAGAGAGAAGAAAGACAGAGTTTGGAGGAAGAACAGATTTATTATACACACACAAGCAATATTTTAGAGCGACCAATATTATTTACAGCAATAGATGGAAAAGAGCAGTCACACAGTGCATTGTTAACTTATTCTATTTCATTTACTTAATCCCCAAGACAAACGAGTAGGACAGGACGTTCACACTCACACGATGGATATTGCAGGCAGGTAATCGCTCGAGGTTGATGGCTTGAGAGGAAGGCAAGGTCGGAGGCCGCAGCACCCCTCGCGGTTTTGGCGGGAAAACCTCCGTCGCGTATCCGCGGCCGTCACGCGCTGGCTCGGCACACCTGCTCCTCTTCCTGGGGTGGAGCCGTCTCCCTCCGTTCAGCGCGTCTCTCCAACGACAGGGGGGTATTGCAGGCAGGTAGGTAGGTAGGTAGGGCTTGCGGTGGATTGCGCTCCTCTTCCAGGTCATCCCCCAGCGTATCTCTCAAGGCCTCTCTTTGGTGCAGCCTCGTTGCTCCTCTCCAGCTCATCTCCAGTCATCTCGACTCTGGACTGGTAAAGCAGTCCCCTGCAGTCGCTTTTATCACCTCCAGCGAAATCAAGCCGCCGACTCCGAGGGCGCGCCTACCGGGTCACTCACCGCGGTGTTGATTGGCTGTTAGGGCTGGTTCACTCCTTGCTTCTTATGACGAGGTGGAGACACGCCTTTCTTCCCCAACCTTACCTCGTGGCCAATGGTGGTTTGAAGAAAACCAGCCAAAATGCGGAAGGCAATTGGAAGGGAGGTTTTGGGGAAACTGGAAGGGCCTATGCTTATTTTGTTTGATACAATGCAAAGTCAATCTAGTGGAAAACACATACTTAGCCTACATGGAATAAGGAAATACACTATTTAAAAGATATATCGTGACCTGCGTGTATGTTCTATGAAATTAATTAGGAGGACGGCTGCGACCATTATTTACATTACCAGGATGTTACCATACCAAAACCATACTCTTCACATCCGTTACCCTTCCTCCAAAATTGTTACACTCCTCAAAACCCGTTACACTTCCCAAAACCCGTTACACTTCTCAAAATCGTTACACTGCACCCTCCTTTCTTCAGGCACGTCCTCGGGCCTACTAGACTTAACTGAGTGTGACATGTAGGTGTAATTCCCTCTACAATTAACCTGACCCTGAGTGTGACAATTTTAAAACACAAATAAGTATGTCCCCCTATTGCATTGCATCCTGTCTAACAGACTCAAGCCCACAGCTAACCGAATTACGGAATTATTCTGAAACTATACATTTACGGTGGGGAGCATTATTTACAATGACGTGATTTCTTATTTACAACGCAACCCAGGACCTGTGTGTTTTTTTCTTTTTCTTTTTAGGGAACAAGAGAAAGAAATTCCTGTTGGGAGGGAGGAGACAGCACGCATTGCATCGATGCACCAGTACCAATACCACCAAAGCACCCAAAAGCACCCAAACACCACAAAGCACCCAAAAACACCATCCGGTGCGGTTACCATGGTTCATAATAAACACAACAAAACAACTGGTGGTGGTCTTCTCCTTCTCTGCTGGGCCGATGTTCTTCCCGACGTCTTCTGGCTTCATGCGGCCTATTTGGACATACTTAAAAAAAAAGCACAACTTGTGTCCATTTTTATTTAGGGCCTCAGGGGCCAACTAAGGGTGGTCCACCTGTTTGGCATAGGTGCCACCTTACCGAGGTCCGCAAGCAAGATTCCCTGGCCACTATGGCCGGTTTCCAACAGAGGTGCCCTGCCCCAGAACCTGGGGTCCATCAAGTGGTACTTGGCCGCCGAACAGCGGTCCATAAAGTGGTACATCAACGCAATGCGTGCTGGTTCTGGGAATCTCGGGCGCACAATGGCCACCTCACGCACGCTCCCCTCGGCACCCAATGGCGCACAGGTCATGTGGGAGACAAAAGAAAGACAATTGAGCGAGGGGTAAGGTCACAAGGGTACACGTCAAACAAGGCAATGCAAGGTGAAATGCGTACGGAGGGCGAAGTGAGAAAGCTCGTCCCTACCGTACGTCACCCCCCTGTCACCTACACTACCCTTGCTCTTACCCCATATTTACAAAATCTACCCATTTACAAATTCGTCACTACTGTCACGTCCTCCCCATATTTCCCCTATACCAAATTCGTCACCACAATCCCTCTACTTCAAAAATTTGCCATCATCAATTCATCGTCAATCCTCATAAGGAGGCAGAGATGGAACATCAAAGCACAATGTCACACCCACGTCATGATGCGTCTCACATTCCAAACATTTGCACAATAAAAAATAATAAAACATGGCATGGTGTGGAGTTACCTGTCACCTCCGGTGAGTGGGTGCAGATGGTGCGAGGAGATCCTTCATCCTAACTATCCTCTAAATGACTTTAACACACTTTACACTACCCGGGGTCTTTCTCCGGCCAAACCATTGGCCCTCTTACACTATGGGTTCTAAAAACCAATTCCCATTGGCCAAACTGTGGTGCTTTTCAATTTGGGGTCTCACTCCCCCGATTCATCTCCCGGTGCCCTCGCACAATTTCTGGGCCGCGACGTGTAGCTCTCCCAACAGGTCTACCCACCTGCACACCTCCACCACTGTAGTTGCCACCCGAGCTTACCTAGCTCCTCACCCTAACCTATCTAACTGGGGGCAGCCCCTCTCCTGGCTCTGTCACCCCATGGTGCCCTCTGGCACTGGGCTACCCGGGTCCGTCCTCCGGATCCTCGGGCCCCATCCACAACAACTACTACCGGCTCCCAGAGCCCACCTGCGGCCTCACCTGGCCGACATCCTCACAGTGGTGGAGTGCTCAAACAACTACACACACTAACAGGCTACACGCCCAGCCATTTCCACAACACTAATGCACCCATCCACAGACCATTCTTTCAACCGCACCACAGATGCCAATATCCAACCACAATTTACCTGTGCCCTCTACCTAACACTTACACTACCCGCCCCGGGTATCCGTGATGGGGGTCCACTCTTCCCCCATTCACACCTTCGCACCATCCACTCCACTCCACAATTTCCACCATTCTCACTCCACGACCATCCATTTCACTACTCCATACCATTTATTCCATACAGCCACATACACCTGTTCTTCATTCACCTGTCGTTGCACACCTGTGCAATCATACCTGGTGCCACCTGCACCCTCCTTTCTTCCTGGACCATTTGGTCAACACAACACGCAATCACCACTACTCCCTCATACACTGCTCCACACACCTGTTCAGTTGCACACCTGTGCAATCACACCTGTTCCATTCTCACCTGTTCAATCCTCACACGCACGGCATCATCTCCGCTAACTCCTCCCCTCTGAAACTTGCGCTTCCCAGTCGTCCCTTTAAACTATTGCGCTCCCACGTCATTATCAACCACACTAACCTACCTGCGTCCCCACTACAGGTATCAGTCACTAACTAACCTTATCGTTACCTAAGGTCATCTTCGCTAGATCCCTATCATTATCCAAGCCCTCCCTGGCTCGTTTTCACTGCCATAAACCCCATAATCTATAGCGCATTTGCCCCCACCTGTGAGGGATGGTGGATTTGCCATCCCACCACATCGGGGGTCTCTCACTACCAATTTCGCTCGTCCAAATCCAACAATTCAAAAATTTTCCATTTACTGCCAATTCTATTCACTTTTCTAAATTTCGTTTCAAATCACTACTATCACTATCACCATCACCCGTCTACTTATTACATCCTCTCGGTGCGCCAATTCACATCACCCGTCTACTTATTACATCCTCTCGGTGCGCCAATTCACATCTACAGCCCGGCTTCGTACAGCCGAGCAATGAACGCGGGTCGTTTTTTGCCAGCGGCTGGATACGTCCCGCATTCGGGGCAGGGACGGAGGCTTACCCGGGCCGAGATCCCATGCACCACTTCGGCGTGGAGCCATCCAATGTCCCGATCTCGACCTGCCGGCACGTCTCAATAGAAAGTGGTCGCCATGACGACCCTTCCTATCGAGCTGCCCGCTCCGCCTTGTGGAGCCCGGACGCGGCCGCTCCACGCGAGGCCCAGCGTGGATCGCGCACGGCGGTCCTTTCGAACCCGCCGTGGCTCGGATCTCCGCTGGTTCTCGCGGCACGCGAAGCCCGGCACGCACCGAGGGCCCGATCCGGCTAAAAGTCGACCTAACCTTTAACCCGGTTACCGTCGACGCTTCACCTGCAGGCCTACATGCATACGCTACCTCTTTCTTGCTCATACATGCAGCCGTTCCCATTCTCCTCGTACCTTTTCTTTCACACCTCGGTACACTCATTCCGCTCACCGACTTGGTCACACACCTGACCACCGAACACTTTGGCACACATTCGTTGCTCGCACACCTCACCAATACACCGCTTCGCGCCCCTTTCTCGGTCACCTCCTTTGTGACGATCACAGGTGTGCTCTCACCCGCACACCCAACCACGTGCCTCACTACCAACTCAAATGTGCCTTCCCACACACGCTCTACCATTCCAGGTGTGCATCCTTCTATTCCAGGTGTACATCCTCGCTCACCTGCCACAACCAACTCACGCTCCGTTTCACTCTCACTACTCTCACCTCCACTCTCGGTCGCGCACTCACCCTTACTCTTGACAGCATGCGCTTTCCCCATGCACCCGTCCGTTACACACCTTTCTCGCGCATCCTCCCGCGCACACTTTTTCGTTACTTCCTCCGTAACACTCACCACACCGCGCTTCCCTGTGCTCCCTCGCACACGCGCTTCGACCGGCTCACTCCTGACGGCACACTCACTCCTCGGCGTGCACTTTTTTCTCACACACCCCATGGTCGGACATTCTCGCACACCCCTTTTTTCGCACACCTGTCCTGTCACACACCTCACCAACGGCCTTTCACGAACACCCGGATCCAAACCAATCCCCAAGCCGACTGAATCTCCCCTCACATCATGTACATTGCCACTCACCTCCGTACCTCGTCGCACCTTCTCTGCCACCTGCAAACTTTTTATTTGGTTAGTGAGCACCGCATCATGATTTGAACACAGACCTTGTACACATTCCATCACCTCCTCCCGGATTTCTCTCTTAGTTTCTGTCCGTCCCTTCTTAATTTCACTCACCTCTTCTTCCACTTCCTCTACTTTTTGTTTAACCTCTTTTATTTCTCGGTGCGTCTCCTCAAGTTCGTCCTCTAAGGCTACCGTGACCGTCTCTATGTGCATCCTCACCTGCCGGTCCTTTGTCTCCATTATCTCTGTCACCTCCTCCACCCTCATTGTCAGTTCCTCCCGTACCATCTGACATTGCCTCTGCGTCGCTATTAATTCGTTTTTAATTTCTTTTTGTGTCGCCTTTAACCCTCCTAGTACCGCAGTGTTCTTTTGAACCTGCTCCACTAACTTAGTTTGTCCCTCTGTCAGCTGCTCCACCTCCTCCGTCAGATCTTCTATTCCCCCCTGTAACTTTGCCGTATTATTTCTCACCTCTTTCTCTATACGCTTTTCGCCTCGCTTTACCTCCTCGCGCAGCCCCGAGACCTCCTCACTCACCCCTCGTCGTATTTCCTCCATCTGGTTCCCCATCTGTTCGATTTCCCGGGCGGATTGTTCCCCTATTTCCCGCAATTTGTCCTCCATCCTATTTTCTAACCCCATTAACCCATTTTTCACCCCTTCTATCCCATTGTCTAACCCCTCAAATTTCTTGTCTAATCCCTCAAATTTCTTGTCTAATCCCTCACCGGTACCCCTCGCTTCGTCCCTCATTACCCCCATTTGCCCCTCCAATCGCTCACCCTGAGCATCCATCCGGTTCCCCATTACCCCCAATTGGTTCACTATTCTGGGCCATAAGGGCCTTCATTTGTATAAAAAAAAGGTTCAAATCCATTGGCATCTCCGGTTCGCCTACTGCGACCATGGGCGTGGCTAAATGTGGCGCCGCTGTAATCACGTGCGCTAGAGCGCCATTTTGTGCACCTGAAATTCCCGCAACCACATTGCCATTTTCCTCCTCCCTTTCTTCCACATACATTTCCCCTGGTTCCTGGGTTACCCCTAACCCGTCTATCTCCCCCACCGACATCCGATCGCCTTGATTGTCCATGGCGCGATCTAAAAATTCGGGTTTTATAAAACACAATTTCGTCCGCTTTATAATTTTGAGCGCGTGCAGCGCGCTCCGGGTCGATCTCACTCCCCGACACCAATTGTTACTATAACACAATTGGTGTTCCAAAATTTGGGCCTAACAAATTTAGTCCCAGGTCCGAATCCCAACTCCTGACAACCAATTGTTACGGACACGGTTTTTGGATGTTATTTTACCGAGCGGTGGTGTATTTAACCGCGTCCGAACAGTTACTCCCCGATTAGAACCCGATTCCACCCGAACGTTGACTAATCGCGCTACAGATATTCAATTGGGAAACCTCTAAAGCGACCGAAAGAGAAGAAGAGAGAAGAAAGACAGAGTTTGGAGGAAGAACAGATTTATTATACACACACAAGCAATATTTTAGAGCGACCAATATTATTTACAGCAATAGATGGAAAAGAGCAGTCACACAGTGCATTGTTAACTTATTCTATTTCATTTACTTAATCCCCAAGACAAACGAGTAGGACAGGACGTTCACACTCACACGATGGATATTGCAGGCAGGTAATCGCTCGAGGTTGATGGCTTGAGAGGAAGGCAAGGTCGGAGGCCGCAGCACCCCTCGCGGTTTTGGCGGGAAAACCTCCGTCGCGTATCCGCGGCCGTCACGCGCTGGCTCGGCACACCTGCTCCTCTTCCTGGGGTGGAGCCGTCTCCCTCCGTTCAGCGCGTCTCTCCAACGACAGGGGGGTATTGCAGGCAGGTAGGTAGGTAGGTAGGGCTTGCGGTGGATTGCGCTCCTCTTCCAGGTCATCCCCCAGCGTATCTCTCAAGGCCTCTCTTTGGTGCAGCCTCGTTGCTCCTCTCCAGCTCATCTCCAGTCATCTCGACTCTGGACTGGTAAAGCAGTCCCCTGCAGTCGCTTTTATCACCTCCAGCGAAATCAAGCCGCCGACTCCGAGGGCGCGCCTACCGGGTCACTCACCGCGGTGTTGATTGGCTGTTAGGGCTGGTTCACTCCTTGCTTCTTATGACGAGGTGGAGACACGCCTTTCTTCCCCAACCTTACCTCGTGGCCAATGGTGGTTTGAAGAAAACCAGCCAAAATGCGGAAGGCAATTGGAAGGGAGGTTTTGGGGAAACTGGAAGGGCCTATGCTTATTTTGTTTGATACAATGCAAAGTCAATCTAGTGGAAAACACATACTTAGCCTACATGGAATAAGGAAATACACTATTTAAAAGATATATCGTGACCTGCGTGTATGTTCTATGAAATTAATTAGGAGGACGGCTGCGACCATTATTTACATTACCAGGATGTTACCATACCAAAACCATACTCTTCACATCCGTTACCCTTCCTCCAAAATTGTTACACTCCTCAAAACCCGTTACACTTCCCAAAACCCGTTACACTTCTCAAAATCGTTACAATATATATATATATATATTGTTGCAGTTTTGAGTTTGTACAGTGAGTCTAGTAAAGGTTAAAATTTCCCCCTCATAGTTAGTCACACAAACCACATGTAGCCTCGCGATCGTGTAGTTATGTCTTAGTATTTGTGAGCTTATGCCTTTTCCATTGTTAGTTCTGCGTTGAGTAGAGTCAGGTGAATAGGACCTACTTCTACCGACTTTCCAGCTTCCCTAGCCTCATGCCCCTTTGCGCTAACTTTGGTTCATTTTGGGCGAATTAACACGAGGCAGGCTAGGAGGGTCGGGGCGGAGCCGAAGGCAGAGCGGCAGAAGCGCTGACGGTAAGCACGAGCCGCCAATCAGGGCTCAAAGGTGGTGGTGGTGGCGTTGCGTCACAGGGCGTGGTAAGAAGGTTCGAGAGGGTTGCAGAAGGTTCGGGGGCGTAGCTATATACCCCGTTGCACAAAGCCCTCGATAGGACTGAAGCGGGGGCACCAAAGGACTCGTTGAACAGGACTCGTGCGAAAAGGATTGGTGAAAGGACTGGAGGACTCTCGCTGATGAACAAAGGACTGCCCAGGGAGAACTCACGTGCACTAACCAGCTTGGAGGAATCGTGGAAGAGGAGTTGTGAGCGTCAGAGAACTGTGCAAGACACGCGGGCGAAGCCCGACATGCATGAACCGAAATACGCGCTTTTATAAGTGACGCTCGGATGAGTTTGAGGCCGATCCATATATGATGCATTAAGTCGCGCGAGTGAAAAACGGTTGTGTAATCGTCAGCCGCGCTGAGAGTCCTGCATTTGCCGTGCCACCTCATCATCTGCCTTTGTTCGGGAGACGCGCTACGAGGTTCCTGCCATCGCCTGCTGCCATCTTCGCGGGACGTGCGGGGACCGTGAAGAGCCGGACGGGGCCATTCCTGGATGACCACGTTGACGCATTGGCTGAACATCAACCCATCTGCAATTCCCTGTGTGAGTGTGACGGGCGCAAGTCCAGGGGATAAGATAAGATTGACTAAGTGCTGCTCTGTGTCTCTGCGTCCCCGGTCATTGTACATACGTGTGGGAATAATTAAACCTGTGTTCTTCCTTTTCTTCCATTCGATCGTTCCTGTGGTTTCTTCATTGGCTAAGCGTGGTACCAATAGAACCGCTCGAATCGGGTTCCACTAACTAAGACTGCACAGACCTAGAGTCCCTTTATACAGAGAGTTCCGACATGACGATCCGGAAAAATACGGTCACGTGACTCAGGGAGCCATTTTGGGGCCAAATTCGCGTTCGCTTAACTTCTGGCATTCGCGTGTTATGCAAGTACAATCGATTCGACTACCTACGGAAGCCTTAGTTCACTGAAAATGCCGGGTTGTTGTGCATTTGGATGCACAAATAGACATGACAAGGGTTTCAAGATGTACAGATTCCCTTCAGATCCCAATAGACGTAAAATATGGGAGAATAAAGTCAGCCGTGTGGGCTGGAAGCCGGCTTCGTCTTCAAAGCTTTGCGAGGTAGGTCAAGTTACTGTTCAGTCCCATGTATTGTATTCCTTTAACACAGGGAGCACCCGGTTCCCGTAGAGAACGGGTTAACAAATTGAATTATTAACCTGTAATGGGATGCAGCCTAGACAATCTTGAATACATATTTCTTTCTATTTCTTCTTCTTTCTTGATAAACAGGCACATTTTGATCCTCATCAGTTTGAATGTGGACGTGCTGATCAGAAAATGAAGCTGAAGAATTCTGCAGTGCCTACCATTTTTTGCCATCGAAGGACCACAAAGTCACAAAAGTCTCCAAAAAAGCGTGACCAGACTACAAAAGAAATGTGTCCACCCAAGCAACATGAGACATCTCTCCTTGTAGACCATAGCTATGCTGCTGACCCACAGCTTGGGAGCAAGAGTATGGCGATGAGGAAACTGGCCAAGAAAGTAAAGTGAATTATTTAACTTTCACCTTATAGAGACTACAAAAGTAATTCCCGCAACAAGTAGTCAATAGCTGTCATTGTATCATAGTGAAAACCGTTAATTTTTTTGTTTGGAAACATTGCATACTTCGCTTGACAGTACATTGTACTGTATTTTCTATATTTATATTTAGAAAAAGAACGTTCAGTTCACAATATGCCAACAGTTTGATAATAGCTAGTATTAGGAATCATTTCTAGAGAATGGTTATGAATGGTTATGTTGTAAATTCAACAGGGCTGGACAAAAAGAAGAAGTCTCTGTTTGGCATTATTGTGTATTCGTGCATGCATCTTAAGAAATAGCTTGCCCATGTAGCATATCCACTTACCCTGTATTTGGTCTTGCCATTTTTTTTTTCAGGGGAACACAAAAGTTCTCAAAAAATTCCACATAATGCAATGAAAGTTTTAATGATTGTAAAGATAAAAAGCAGGAAGTTGCTATTCATATTGGGGTCTCAAACCTTACAAGACCTCTAATTTGTATCGTTCTTCAAAATGGTAGAGATAAATGCTAAAAAAAAAATCATCACATATTGCAATTTTGACAACTGTACTACGTTTCATTTATTCTGATTGTACCTGGATCTGTTGCTGAATGTGGTTAACTGATGAAAAGAAAGCTGAAAAGGTTAATTTACAGTATGTGTGCATTGACCAAGAGCCTCTGTGTGTGTGTGTGGATATGTGTGTGTGTGTGTGTGTGTGTGTGTGTGTGTGTGTGTGTGTGTGTGTGTGTGTGTGTGTGTGTATGTGTGTGTGTTTATCCCGTGTGTGTGCATGTGTGTTTTAATGTGTTGATGTTTGTGTGTATGTATGAGTTTATTGGCTCTGAAAACTCATTAAATTTGTTACAGTTTGATAATGGTTACATTAAATTCATTTCTTTCAGACAAAACACACGTGTGTTTTAATGCCCCCCCCCCCCCCACCCCGCTTTTCTATCCTCTTAATCGAAGAGGTTAAAGATTATTTTAGGTTACAAGACTATTTTGTCACATAGTATGTTCAAATTCTCTCCAGGCATCGTGAGTAACCCAAATTATTATTGCCAACATCGCGATAATGAGGATTCAGAAATCACCCATTTTCTCACTTCTCATCAACCGCTCATTTTTTCAGACAAACTAATATCCCATTATAGGCAATCTGGAACATAATGGAGCTAATACTCATAGACCTACATCTCGATACAATTTAAAAAACAAACAAAAAACATTCACCTTACTCCCTAACCCGCCCCGTGTTTGTGCAGTGGTGCATTGCATTATACACGCATAGCTCATAGTGCACTGTGCATGTGCCGGTTCAGTGGTTCCGCACAATTGGCCCCAAAATGGCGGCGTATTCTCAGTTGTCGTAACTCTCTGTATAAAGGGACTCTACACAGACCACGTGAGACTCATTCCGCTCGGCGTACTCAAACCACACGTGGCTCGTGCGAAGCTTGCTTCCTCGCTTCCGTGGCGGCGCAGGGAATTAGGTACGAGCGAGAATTGGTCCCGAGACCCTACTCTGCGTTTGCCCGGAAGGGACGTTTCAAGCCTCGGTTCCACCAAGCCCAGAAAGAACAAGGGGATTAATCCCCTTGGTAAGGGGAAGAAGGGCGGCGTAGAACCGTAACAATATATATACATATATATATATATATATATATATATATATATATATATATATATATATATATATATATATATATATATATATATATATATAAAACACAGTTTGTGTGTGCGTGTGTGTGTGTGTGTGTGTAATGTTACCGATAGACTCCGAAACGGAGAGGCTCACGTGCTTGATATTTGGCATAGACATGACCATTGAGCCTGGGACGAACATGGCTGAGACCATATTTGACGAGATCCATATTTTTTATTCATATTTACGTCAGCGCATTTCAGCGAAGTACCCGCTAATCTCAGCCGGTGCCAGAGCTCGCTGATTCGCTCAGAGCGATCACGTGATGTTCCATCCCGTCACACGTCACACGTTTGCACGTAATTCAGGGCGAAAAGCGATTACGGTTTTTCACCTTTATGCGACCGTGTTTTGTGTCGATTTTGTGCGATATTAATTAAATTTTAATTCATATTTCGTGTTTACGAATTCGAATACGAAGGATTTCCCCTTTCCCCTTTCGATTTCGAATACGAATCGAATACGAGCTTGAGTCGAGAGGGCGAATGTACGGGTTGGGAATGTACGGGTCTCCCCTCCCCCACCCGGCAATGCCGGGTACTTCTGCTAGGATCACGTGATGTTCCAACTTTGCCGCCATAATCTCACAGTTATGCATTCGCACGTAATTCAGTTTTTCCACATTTCAGCGAGGAACATTGCCATTCACACCACATAGGTTTTTGGTCACTTTCATCTGATATTTGTGATTTATTTCAAACAAACTGAATTCCCATCTACACGGCCATGTATTCCTATT
Source organism: Myxine glutinosa (assembly GCF_964187855.1). Lineage (NCBI taxonomy): Eukaryota > Metazoa > Chordata > Myxini > Myxiniformes > Myxinidae > Myxine > Myxine glutinosa. The sequence continues at coordinate 68,124,696 of NC_136268.1, read as the reverse complement.
AACGTTATGTAAAGTACATAAATTGTGTGGATTACATCATTTCTGGATGTGATCAATTGCCAGTAACCATCTATATCCCTCCCCTCCCCTCTCTCCCCCTCCCTTTCCCCCCTCCCCCTCCCCCTACCCTTCCCCCGCCCTTCCCCCTCCACCCTACCCTCTCCCCTTCCCCCCTCCCCTTTCCCCTCCCCCTCCCCTCCCCTCCTCCTCCCCTCCCCTCCCCCTCCCTTTCCCCCATGCCCCTCCCTTTCCCCCCTACCCCTTCCTTTCTGCCCTACCCCTTCCCCATCCCCCTCCCCTCCCTTTCCCCCCTACCCCTTCCTTTCTGTCCTACCCCTTCCCCACCCCCCTCCCCCTCCCCCTCTCCTCCCCTCCCCCCCGTTCCCCTCCCCTCCCCCCACTCCCCATCCCCCCTCCCCCTCCCCCTCCCCCTCCCCCCTCCCCTTCCCTCCTCCCCCTCCCTCCCGCTCCCCCTCCCTTTCCCCCCTCCCCCTCCCCCTCCCCTTCCCCCTCCCTTCTCCCTCCACCCTACCCTCTCCCCTTCCCCCCTCCCCTCCTCTCCCCCTCCCATCCCCCCTCCCTTGCCCCCATGCCCCTCCCTTCACCCCTACCCCTTCCTTTCTGCCCTACCCCTTCCCCATCCCCCTCCCCCTCCCTTTCCCCCATGCTCCTCCCTTTCCCCCCTACCCCTTCCTTTCTGTCCTACCCCTTCCCCACCCCCCTCCCCCTCCCCCCTCCCCCTCCCCTCCAAAAATATTTTGTTCATGAATCAGTTCATCTTTTGTCTGGGGTCCATTTCCATGAGCCCGAGATCTAATTTAAATTGTTCAGGCCATTCCATAAAATTTCAAAATGTGCCTTAGGGCCAGCCGAGGCTTAATCCGGCACTGATATATATACAGTAATACCCCGGCCTACGTCATTAATTGGTTCCATAAGCCGTGACGTAACTCGGTTTTTGACATAAACCGGGCGTAATGCCTTTTAGATCTTTCACGAGCCTCGATCCTGTATACAAAAAAAAAAAAAAAAAAAAAAAAAGCCTTAAAATGAAGACAAACACCGTAAAACTAGAGTAAATAACTCGCGGAAGTATATAACTATCACTAAACCTTAAAGAACACTACAAACACATTTTAGTCATATTTTAAAATGAGTAATGAACACAATTAATAAATGAATTTGTAAAGAATAATAAATAAAATTAATAAGATTATGTTATTCACCTTAAACATGGCGTCTCTTCTGAACACAAACACACATTTTAGCAGTCTTAGCCGGCGGCGCTTTTTCAGTGACATATGCGAGAATACGTTCCCTATCATGAATGATGGTCGATACTGTCGACCGTGGCAGCCCTAAGGCATAGACCTTATCGCGAATCGGTAAATATCAACAGAGGGCGCTCCACCGCAAAGCATGATGGGATCGAAAAGGGGGCAAAGGTAAACACGAACCCAGAAGAGGAAGCGTCTGTCTACGATCGACGCTGTGTTTACGGAAAGGAAGATGGCTAATGTGAAAGAAATTCAGCGTTTCACGTAGTGTGTCAATGTAAACAAGCAGTCTGTCAAAGTGACAGCGACCGCCGGCGGCGCTATTGCCTCTTTCCGATCCCATGACGCATTGCGGGTCCGATTCGCGATAAGGTCTATGCGCTATCACCGACACTTTTTCACCTTTTTCATACCTTTTAATCAGATTTAACTTATCTTCCATCGTAACCACATTACGCTTGGAAAAACTAGCATTATCCTTCTTAGGACCCATGGCTAATACAGACACAGTAAAGGAATACTGTACGTACATTTTTATATATTTTTAATGTGCTTTTTATTGTATTTTAAATTGTTTTTTTAGCTTCTTTTATTGTTAATTTATGTACTATTTTATTTATTTTAAATATATTTTTAAGGAATTTTTCTTTTTCACGTCTGTAGGAGTGACGTAAAGTCGCACATAATGACGTTCGCTGAACTGAAATTTACTCTAGAAGAGTGGCGTAAAGTCGGATTTGACGTTGGTCGAAATGGCGTAAAACGGGGTATGACTGTATATATATATATTGTTGTGGTTTTTAAAACCCTCCACTTTGTAAATATCTGTAATATTCCCTTATAAATAATCCCCTGTAAATATTCCCATTTTTGGTGTAAAGGTCAAAGGTCGCACCATAGTTAGGCCACGAGCAACACGTAGCACACCATAGGCCTCTTCGTTAGTTATTTCATTAGTATGTGTTTCAGGTAAGGATCTGTTTCCAATAGTTGAATCTGCGTTGTATTAATCAAATAACCGAGGCCCCTTTTTCCAATCCTATTCATTTTGCGGCTTTACCCTCTCCAAATTGTATTACGCGCCTCTACCAGCCGCAGCCGCCTCAGCGTTCGCTGCCTTTTGGTTGTTCCTGCCCACCGCCATAAGCCACGTGGCAGAGTGGGAGAAGAAGGGAGGAGCGGCCAGGAACATAGGTGTGGCCCCATCAACGCGTCACGAGGGGAGGTACCAATGAACCCTCGCGACCAATCCGGGCTGAGGCGTGTTAACGAGTAGGCGGAGCGAAGCGGACGCGGCTTGATACGCGAGGCTTGTAATAAAAGCGCCACCGCGGACTACTTCGGGAGATGATCGGCACTCGGCAGACACCGAGAAAGATGCGCCAGGGAGAGAGAAGGAGTCAAACTTGAGAGAACAGCGCAGAGACAGCGGATGATAAGAACACTGCCCAGAGGATCGCTTGGAACGATCATTTGATACGAACTGCCGTTTGGTTTGAGAGCGTTCAGCATGCTATACGCACGCAGCCTCCCCGCCCCTCGCATTTGTAAGGTCCGGTCGCGCGCCAATGACACCAGCTGCCTGCCTTTCTTCGCCCGCGGACCCGGAGCCTGGACGGATCCCATCGCCTGGAACCATCTGCCTGGACCTTCCTCCCCTACCAGCTACCATTCCGTGTGAGTCTGTCTGTTTGTCCTGGGGTCGTGATAAGTTAAGACTGTTTAGATAAGCTTGCCCTATGTCCTTTTATTTCCTTCTTTTGTATATTCTTGCCTTATCGTTTCCTCTTTTAGTGTAGTTAATAAATAATATTTGTTCTTCCTTCACCCTTATTCTTTGGTTCCTCCCATCCGATCGCTTGCATCCTGTCCCCAATTGATGGGGATTGATGGGATGGGGATGGGGATTGATATATATACCTTCTAACAACTGACGGACCACCCTCTCACTCCCCCATTTATCATTCCAATTGTGAAAACTCATGCAAGGGTTGTTTCACTGCCATTTCATTTGATGTAAACAACATGTACATATTCCTCTTTTACTAAGCTCAATTTTGATTTTGTAGTAAATAGCTCAGAGGGACTACCTGAAATTAGCATTGGCAAACCAAATAGAAACACAATAAAATAGTTAACCAACTCAGGCAATATGTTTCAATTGTCAAGGACAAGTACATTGTACATGCTGATAACTTATGGGACACCAAATTTATGGTCGAGCAATCATCATTTTGTCATTTTTTATCAGTCTTGATAACCACCCAAAGATACCAGTGTACATTCTTGAACTACATGTGCGAACAAACTGATCTGTCATACACGAACATTTTCAACCTTATCATCGGATTCAGAAACCTCTTCATGTACAACTTCATCTTATTGCACAGTCACAAATTCTGTTACACTATCTGTTAGGCGGTGTATTGGTACAGTGTCAGGTTAATGTTTGTATGTCAATTATTTGATACAAAATACATTGTTTATTATACATGCCTAGCTGTGTAATGTTTGTGCAGGTGAGTTGTTAGACTTTAACCTGTGTAGAAATATTTTTAGGATGCGAGAATTTCCAGTTACTTCCGGATGTAGAATTGTCCAGCAAGTACAAATGGTTTGTAGAGGGATGGACTTTTGTGAATGTTCTCTCTCCGATTAATATATAAACAGGAGAGCAGTGTGAGGACGAAAGAGAGAAAGTAGAATAACCAGTTCCGAGTTGCTTTATTGTGTGTCATGCTCGGGTTTTCCTTGGTGTTTTAGTCTTAAAATAAACCCAAGCTTGGAGTATACTTGCCATGCAGCATATATTTATGTATTTACAGTAGGTATATACAGTATATATATATATATATTGTTACGGATCGCGGTTAGATGTTATGAAGGGCCGAGCGGATGGTCCACCGCGACCTAACAGTTCCCCCGATTCTTCCCCAACTCACCCGATTCCACTCGAACGTTGGCCAAATCGCGCTACGCTAAATCAATGATGGAAAGGACACAACGACTGGGATAGATGAAACGACGCAAGGGGTACAGTTCTCAAGACCTCCGGAGGAGGATATAATTAGTGGTGGAGAAAAGGGGTAGATTACAAGGTAGAGTGAGGTAAAAGACACAGAAGAGATGGGCACTTAAATACAATCTTATTTTATCCCAGACAGACCACAGACAAACGGGACAAGGCTGACTTACACAGGGATTGATGGCAGGAAGGACAGGTAGTTCGATAGCACAAGGTGCACCTTGGCTCGGGGACAGGATCAAGCACAGTCCAAAAGATGCAGGGAGGCCTCACTGCGCTCGGAGGTGGCGTCTTTCTTTCTCCAAGCTCAGCGCGCATCTGACGTCACCTCCCTCTTCCTGCGCATGCTCAGCGGGGAGTCACACGCCCTCGGCTGGTTGGCTCCGCCCCAGATGGGACCGGTCCGCCGCTCCCATTGGGTGCGGGGGTTACCGGGCTCCGCCCTTGAAGAGGAGCTGACAGGGAGCCCCTATTTGGTAACCCCGTCGAGCACATGTTCGATGGCGGCTCGTTGGAAAGGCCTGGTGCCCTCCCAACACCCCCTACCAACCAAGCCGGAGTGAGGACGCGCACTCCCCGCGCTCGCCGCTGCTGTTGTTGTTGGTGTTGTTGTTGCTGAACCGTGAGGAAGAGCTGCGGGGAGGTATTGGGAGGTCCTAAACTTCCTAACGGTGCCATACAATCACATTCTGGTGCAACGAAGAGTCAGAATTAATGGAAACGAGTCCTTAACTGACATAGACTAAGAATAACTAGCAAGATGTCCTATAGTTGTCTACGTGAGATGCGGTGGACCTGGATGCGACATTTAATGGGGGGAAATAGGGGGAGGTCGGGTCTACAGAGTGTTGTTTACAGAAAATGGGACTAGGGAATGGGGGATTGGGGATAGTTGGGAAGTATTGAGGAAATAGGGGAATATTTACAAGCGGATATGGATGGATGCAAATCCCATATCCGCAACATTACTCCCTTCTCTACCTCGGGGCGTCCCGACCCGATAAATTTTTACCTACTTTAGTGTGGCACTCAGATGTAGTTCCCTCTGCTATTAACTCAACCCTGAGTGCGACAGTTTTGCAGATGTTCACAAATGAGTAAATATGTCCCCCTGCGACGTTGCACCCTTCTCCTAACAGAAACACACCCACAGGATAACCGAATCGCGGAAAGCATCCTCAAACTAAACATACAGCTGGTAGGGAGCATCATTTACACAAGACTACACTGATATTTACACTACGATCCAGGACCTGTTCTTTGAGGAACACATGCAGATGTTATGCATAGAGAGAGCACGCATGCCAGCATCGATACACCAACCCACGAGTGCCCTGTGGCCCTACGGCCTTTAATAATGTGCAGAGCACCCCGTCCAAGCACCAAAAGCACCACCCCATTATGCACAGTCAGCACCATCCGGTGCACCAATAAAGTGTTCAATAATAAATGCACAATCAAGTGTCCATGGTCACCGGTGGTGTCGCAGCCGGCCGATGTTCTGCCGCTGGTCTTGCCTTCATGGAGTGCACTTGGCCTTCTGGCTTCTTTAGAAATAAAGGCGCCAACCGCGTCCATTTCTAAACTGTGGCCGTCAGGGGGGCCAACTAAAAGTGGTTCACCTGTATGGCATAGGTGCCACGTTGACCCAGAGGTCCATCCACGGGTGGTGCTTGACCGCAAAAGAACTGCGGTCCATTGTGGGCGGCCACAAAAATTGCGGTCCATATGGTGTATCGATCCAGGCAGCAAGCAGCGGAAGTACAGGCCCACAACTGCGGAGCCAGCACCTCTCTCTCCTCTCTCTCTGCCCCAAAGCCAGATCCTCGGAGGTGGGAGACAAAAGAAGACAAGTGAGTAAGGTGGTAAGGGCGCAAAAGTGCACGCAATGCAAGGTAATGCACACTGGGGGCACATGGGAACCAGGTGAGACAGGTACGTTCCTACCGTATGCCCCCCCCCCCACCAGGTAACCTACATTGCCCCTCCCTTACCCCTTACTGTATCCACAAAACACAACACTACCCATAAACATCTACTTTACACATCAACAACCATCCCTACTGTCTTCCCCGTTCCTCCCATAAACCAAATTCGTCTTCTCTCCCTCCTAACCAATCAAATTTGCCATTTCCAACTCTCATCAAAATCTGCCATCTCCAACTCAACATCAAAATCTGCCATCACCAATTCATCATCAGTCCCTCCTAAGGAGGGAGAGATAGAATCACCCCAATGTCTTATCCACGTCGTGATGCGTCTCACAAATCCAAACAGCAATTCTCATTTCCTGCAGCACAAAACAAAGAAAACACAGGTGTGGAGTCATCATCATCACCTCAGGTAAGTGGCTGCGTATGGTGCGACAGGTTCATCAATCCTAACTATTTCCTAAATGACTTTAACAACTTTACATTACCCGGGGTCTTTCCCTGCCAATCCATTGGCCAACTTACACTATGGGTTCTAAAAACCAATTCCCATTGACCAAACTGTGGTGCTTCTCAAGTTGGGGTCTCACTCCCCCGATTCATCACTCGGTGCCCCCGCACAATTTCGGTGGCTGGGTCGTGTGACGCTCCCAGCTGGTCCGCCCACCTGCACACCTCCACCACGGTTGTTGCCTACCGAGCTCACCTGCTCCTCACCCTAACCTAACTAACTGGGGAAGGCCCTCTCGCACTCTCACCCCTCAGTGCCCTCTCTGGCACGGGCTGCCCGATCCACACCCGGGATCCTCAGGCACCCACTGCCACTAACGGCTCCCAGAGCCCACCTGCGGCCTCACCTGGCCGACATCTAACAGTGGCGGAGTGCCCAACCATTCACACTCATACTAACAGGCCACACGACCAGCCAATTTCACCACACCAATGCACCCATCCACAATACCATTCTGCATCCGCACCACAAATGCCAATATCCAACCACAATTTACCTATACCTTCTAACTATTCTTTAAACTACCCTCCCCAGGTACTCGTGAAAAGGGGTCCACTCTTCCCCCATCCACACCTTCGCACCATGCACACCACTCCGTACCACTTACTCCAACTCTCTCCACACCACTCATTCTCTGCTCCATATATTCCACACACCTGCACTTGCACACCTGTGCTCTCATACTTGGTGCCGCCTGCACCCTTCTCTCCCCCAAGCGCATTCGCGCTGATCCACAACACTCACTACTCATACACTGCTCCACACACCTGTCCAGTTCTCACACAGCATCATCTCATCGAACTACTCCCCTCTGAAACTTGCGCTTCCCAGTCGTCCCTTTAAACTATTGCGCTCCCTCGTCATTATCATCCACACTAAACTACCTGCGTCCCCACTACAGGTATCCTTGTCACTAACTAACCTTAACGTTACCTAATGTCATCTTCGCTAGATCCCTACACACAATATCCTAACCCACCCGGGCTAGTTTTCACTGCCATACACCCCATAATCTATAGCGCATTTGCCCCCATTCATGGGAAGGGTGGCAGGGATGCCACCCTTACCCACCGGGCCCATCGCTCATCAATCCCCCAGTCCTCTGGCACTAATAAGCCCCCCTTATTCAGAGGTACTGGGTCCCGCCTCGGCATCTAAAGCCGAGGCAATCCACGGGGGCACCTGCTCGCCGGTGTAAGGCCTTATCCGGTCGGCGTGGACGATCCGAGGGAGGGCTCGTGGCCCCATTTTGATTTTTACTACCACGTCACAGACTTGCGACAGGACGACCCCCGGGCCTTGCCAGGGAGAGGTGAGTTTCGGGCACCTACCCTTCCTCCTCCGGGGATTGAAGAACCAAATCTTCATCCCCGGAGTGTACTGACTCCCCTGGCTCCGGTGGTCGTACCTGCGCTTCATCTTCTCCCCCGCCAGATGGAGTTGGCGGCGGGCGAAGGCATGGACTAGCTCCATGCCTTCCTCTCGGTGACGTGCGTACCCCTCCCTCGGCGGGTTAACCACTGTGTCTGGCACGGGACCGCATAGCAAGTCGGTGGGAGCCCGTAACTCCCGCCCATACATAAGCAACGCTGGACTGCATGCGGTGGCCCCGTGCTGGCTGGTTCGGTAGGCCATGAGCAAATAAGGGAGATGTTCGTCCCAGTCATCCTGACGGGTGGCGGTGAACAGTGCCAGTTGTTGGATTAAAGTTCGGTTGAATCTTTCCACCATCCCGTCAGATTGAGGTCTTAAAGGCGTTGTTCTTGTTTTCCGAATTGACAGGAGACTGCACACATCTTTTAGCAATTTGCTCTCAAAATTTCGTCCCTGGTCGGTGTGCAACTCCTGTGGAATCCCATGCCGGCACACAAATCCTTCCACGAAGGCCTGCGCTACCACCCCTGCTTCTTGGTTGGGGAGGGCGTAGGCCTCCGGCCACTTGGTGAAGTAGTCCATCACAACGAGGATGTACTTATTACCTAGGCGGGTGCGGGGTAGTGGGCCTAGGATATCCATGGCCACCCGCTCTAGGGGGGCCCCCACCTGGTGTAATTGAAGGGGGGCCCTCATCCTCCGTGCTGGTCCCTTTTTGGCAGTACAGGCGTCGCATCTCCGACACCAGTCCTGTATGTCGCGCCCCATATTCACCCAATAAAACCTCCGGCGTACCTGCGATGTCGTCTTTGTCCTGCCCAAATGGCCGCCGGGGCGGGTTCCATGCACCTGTTGCAATATATCGGTCTTAAATTTATTTGGGACTACCACCAGCCAGGAAGTTTTATCAGAGGGAACCTCCACCCACTTGCGATACAAGATGTTATCCTTCAATTCCAGGGTTTTCCACTGAGCCCAATATGCCTTGGTCTGTGCCCCGAGGGGGGTGACCTCTTCCCCATTAGGTCTTTGCCCCAATCTCACCCATTCGTGCACCGGCCCCAGTACGGGGTCCTCCCGCTGGGCCGCGCTCCGAGCCAAAGTTCCGAATTCCTCATCTGCGGTTAGTGGCAAAATTGGCCCACTCACCCGGGTTGCACGGACAACGAGGGTCGGGTCCGAATCGCCCAATTGTTCCCTCTCCTCGTGTCTTGCACAAAATTTGCAGTTTTCCCCCAGACAAGGACGCCGAGAGAGTGCGTCCGCATTACCATGGGCCTTCCCGGCCCTATGGGCCACATCAAAATCGTACTGCTGCAACTTTTCCAACCACCTTGCAATTTGGCCCTCCGGTTCCTTGAACCGAAGGAGCCATTGCAAGGAGGAATGGTCAGTTCTAACCAAAAATTTCCGCCCGTACAAGTACGGGTGGAAATGGTTCATGGCAGCCAGCATAGCCAATAACTCTTTGCGAGTGACACAATAATTTCGCTCGGGCCTACTTAAGGCCCGACTATAGTAACCAATCACTCTCTCCACGCCCTCCTGTGTCTGAGACAAAACTGCGCCCAATCCTTCCTGGCTCGCATCCGTGTCCAGGGTAAATGCCCCGTTGCTAGTGGGGTAAGCTAGAAGGGGTGCGGATGTTAGACACCCCTTCAATTTTTGGAAGGCCTCGTGGCACTCCCTTGTCCAATTAAATCTCGTCCCCTTCTCCGTAAGGCGGTGAAGGGGCCGAGCCAACTCCGCAAATTTCGCCACGAAGCGCCGGTAGTAGGAGCAGAGTCCCAAAAATCCCCGCACCTCTTTGATGGTACGTGGTGCGGGCCACTCCTCTACCGCTTTAATTTTGTCTGGGTCCGTTTTTACCCCCTCGCAACCGATGACGTGGCCTAAATAGGCCACCTCCTTGGCAAACAAGGTGCACTTACTGGGGCTCAGTTTCAACCCTGCCTGTCTGAGGCACCTAAATACCTGGTCCAAATTAGCTACTGCCTGGGGGAACGTTTTGGCATGTACTAGGACGTCATCCAGGTACACCAGGCATGATTGCCATGGCATGCCGCCTAGTACATGTTCCATCAATCTTTCAAAGGTGGCGGGGGCGTTACACAAACCAAACGGCATCACAGTAAACTGATACAGTCCCTTACCTGTGGAAAATGCCGTTTTCTCCTTCCCTGCCCTATCCATCTCCACCTGCCAATACCCACTCTTGAGGTCCAAAGTTGAGAACCAATTTGAGCCCGCAACGGCATCGAGGGTGTCATCAATCCTTGGCAGGGGATATGAGTCCTTGAGTGTCACGTTGTTTAGCTGGCGATAGTCCACGCAGAACTGCGTGGTCCCATCCTTCTTTTTGACCAGCACAACAGGTGACATCCAAGGACTTCCCGAGGGCTCGATCACGCCTGCGTCGAGCATTTTTTCAACCTGCTCGTCAGCTTCCGCCCTCTTGCTCCAAGGGAGCCGTCGGGCGGCCTGACGAATAGGCCGGGCCTCACCGGTGTGGATCTGATGTTTCACCAGGCCCGTACGTCCAATATCCTCGGTGGACAGGGAGAAGAGGTCCAAATGGGACCCAACCAGTTTGTGTAAGGCCTCCCTCTGGGTACCTCCCAACTCTACGCTACTACGATTTACCATCTCGCAAATGGGATCGGGCCAATTCCTACTTCTTATTGAAGGCTCCCCCCGGGGCCGGCTCGGCTGGACGTTCTCGCCCCTCACTGTCGCGACTTCCTCAACTGGGTTGCAGCCAGCTACCCTCGTGCCCCTTACTATAGTGCGTGGTTCTGTACTTATATTTATTACTCGGACGGCCACTACCGGTCCGTCCGTTTTTACAAGGGTGCGGCCCACGATTAAACCCGGTATGGACTGCGCTGCCACCGGTTCGACCAGGCCGCAGGACTCCTGCCATGTTGGGCGAGCTGCCCATCGGGCCGGCACTATCGCCTCGGCCCTTGGAGGAATGGTCACGGCCTCGGAAGCCTCCAGCTCCGCTCTCTCGGCCGTGCTCACTCCCCCTAACGGCAGCTCTTCTACTCCCACCTGCAGGATCCCCCGGCACAAGTCGATTTTACAACCGCTGGCAGTCAACAAATCCAACCCTATTAAACATGGGTCGCACACCTCCGCCACCCAAACATCTATCTCCCTCCTTACCGACCCTAACTTGAGGGTCACAGAACCACGCCCTATGATCGGGGCCGTTACCCTGGTAGCAAGTTGCAAACTATAATTTTGCAGGCGCTGGATCTTATCCCAGCCACCTGCGCTCGAATCAAGGACCACAGGTCTGATGATCGTGGCGCTAGCTCCTGTGTCCACTACGGCGTCTACCCCCACGCCGGCAATTTTGCATCTGATTGTCAGGCTACCGGTTCCAATTTGGCCACAATAAATGACCTGTCGCGTCAATGAGGGCTCTCCTCCATCCTCTTCTGCCGAACACCGCCCTACGTGCCCGACACCTTCTAGTTTCCCGGGGTCTGGCGGGGGGGTGTCTGGGGTCGGCTAACCCGCTCCCCCCTGGGTGGAGTTGAGGACCTCAACTGCCGGGGATCATCCCGGCGCGTGGCTCGACAGTGCCACGCCAGGTGACCCAGACGGTTGCAAGTATAGCACCTCACCTGATAAGGTGCTTGTCTCCGGAATTCCAAATTTCCCCCCCTGAAGGTCCGAATTGGATTACCCGCTCGTGGTCCACCGCGGGCCACCTCCGGGGCCGCCTGCCATGGTCCAGGTCCCGCCAGGTGCTGGTCCACCAGCCTCCGGACCATGCCCGCCAGGTCAGGACTCACGTCGGGGGCAGGCCCCCTAAGGGGCCCGACCTCCATCGGGGGTCCCACCTGGCGGACCGCCATTGCGTGACGCTCGCTCCCCCGGGCCAGGGGCCTCGCTGCTTCCCAACGGGCTGCAGCGTCAGCCACCTGGCTCAGAGTCTGCGGGCTCCACATGGCGAGCTGTTGCTGGAGCTCAATATCCGGGAGGGCCTGGATAAAATGGTCCAGCGCCAGGCTTTCCCGGGAATCCGCTGCCATGTTAGCATGTGCGATCCCCACTGCGCGGCGAATGTCGTGGGCAAGTTCCCCGATGGCTTCCTGGGGCTTGCGTTTTCGCAGCGCGAGCTGAGCTTTAACAAGCTCGCTCTGCTGTTCAATGCCGAATCGATTAATTAGGGCGTCGCGGAGGGCTGGCAGGGTGAGAGCACCCGGTGGTAATGCCGTCAGCACCTCCGCCGCCGCGCCGCGCAATGCGGCCACCAGGTGTACTCCACCTTCGTCCTCACCCCAACCGTTGCCCTTACACACAGTCAAACTGCGCCAGGTACGCGCGTAGATCATTCTTGCCGTCATACGGCGCGAGTGGGACCTTGTGGGACCACCTCGTATGCGAGTCGTTGCCCGCCTGCCGGACCCCGTGCGTCGCCCCTTGCGGGGTCAGCGCGGGGCCGAACCGGCCGGTCCCCCACAGTACATTACCCCCAAGGGGCTCTCGTGCCTCCCCTGTCCCTCTAAAAACTACCCCTGTTGGTGTCGATGCATGGGTCACGCTTCCGCAACCCGCTACCCATTCCATACCACCACAACCTTGCTCACTCACACCTCGCACCTCTCCCATCACCGGACCCTCTCGCTCGCACCCTCGTTCCATACCCTCCGGACCAGCCATACACCTCACTCTTGGCCTCTCACGAACATCCGGGTCCATCTCGACCCCCAAGCTTATTAAATCACCTGGCGCATCATACGCACGACCATATTGGTCACCACTTACACCGTGTCCTCCTTCTCTTCGCTTCTCCTCCATCACCTGCGAATCCCTCATCCGGTTAATGAGCACATCATCACGATCCGAACACAGACTTTGGACCAATTCTTTTACTTCCTCCTTTATCTCTTTCTTATCCTCTCTCCGTCGCTTCTTAATTTCACTCACCCCTTCTTCCACTTCTTCTAATTTCTGCTTCACCTCCTTCATCTCCTCGTGCGCCCCCTTAAGTTCTTCCTCTAACTCCACCTTATTTTTTTCTATGTGCTCCCGCACCTCCCGCTCTTTAACCTCCATCACCTCTACCACCTTGTTCATTTTCCTCGTCAGGTCCTCATGTACCGTCTGACACTCTTTTTTAATTACCCCTACGTCCTTTTTCATCTCCTTCTGTGTCGATTTTAAACCCTCTATTACCGCTGTGTTCTTCTTTACCTGGTCCCCCAACTCCTTTTGTCCCACTGTCAGTTGTTCTACTCCCAGCGTCAACTCCTCTATACCACCTTGCAATTTTACAGTCCCCTTTCTCACCTACTTCTCCATGCGCTCCTTACAGTGCCTCACCTCCTCGCGCACTCCTCCGACCTCCTCACTCACACCTCTTCTGATCTCTTCTCCCATCACTTGCATCTCCTGCCCAGATGCCACCCTCATCTGCTCCATTTCCTCCCTGTGAGCATCCAATTTAGTTTCTACCCCCATTCTGACCCCCTCTATCTGCTGCCCCATTTTTTAAACTTCCCTTTCCGCTTGGTCCCTCATGTCCCTCAATTTGCCTTCCATACTGTTTTCTAACCCCTCTAACCCCTTTTTCATCCCTTCCATTTGATTCTCTTGAGCGGCCATTCTGTTTTCTACCCCCGTTAACCCCTCTTGTATTTCCCCTAATCTATTGTCTAATCCCTCTATTCTACTCCCTAACCCTCCGATCTGGGCCCCCATGTCATTCCTCAATTTCTCGCTATTGGACCCCACTTTTGTTCTAACCGTTCCCCCATTTCTCCCATTTTGCCCCCCATTCTGCCCCCCAATCGCTCACTATCAGCCCTCATCTCGTCCTTCTGCAGGTTGAGGGACGCCTGCATTTGTACCATAAATTGCTCCATGAGGGCCTGCATTTGGGCCATTCCTCCCACTTGTGCAGCGGGTGCGGCCGCCGTAGCCATGTGCGAGGCGCCATTTTGCGCGCCCGTAACCTCGTGCGCGAGGACGCCATTTTGCGAACCTGCCGCCCTCACTGCTTCGCTCTCCTCATGTCCCTCAATTTGGTCCTGGATCGACCCTGCCTCACTCTCCTCTACCGGAACCCAGCCGTCTTGATCTGCCATAGCGCGACTTTCAAAATTCGGGTTTTCCTTCTAAAACAAAACAATTTCCAACTGCTTGTAATTTTGAGCACGTTAAGCGCGCTTCGGGCCTCGTATCTCACTCCTCGACACCAATTGTTACGGATCGCGGTTAGATGTTATGATGGGCCGAGCGGATGGTCCACCGCGACCTAACAGTTCCCCCGATTCTTCCCCAACTCACCCGATTCCACTCGAATGTTGGCCAAATCGCGCTACGCTAAATCAATGATGGAAAGGACACAACGACTGGGATAGATGAAACGACGCAAGGGGTACAGTTCTCAAGACCTCCGGAGGAGGATATAATTAGTGGTGGAGAAAAGGGGTAGATTACAAGGTAGAGTGAGGTAAAAGACACAGAAGAGATGGGCACTTAAATACAATCTTATTTTATCCCAGACAGACCACAGACAAACGGGACAAGGCTGACTTACACAGGGATTGATGGCAGGAAGGACAGGTAGTTCGATAGCACAAGGTGCACCTTGGCTCGGGGACAGGATCAAGCACGGTCCAAAAGATGCAGGGAGGCCTCACTGCGCTCGGAGGTGGCGTCTTTCTTTCTCCAAGCTCAGCGCGCATCTGACGTCACCTCCCTCTTCCTGCGCATGCTCAGCGGGGAGTCACACGCCCTCGGCTGGTTGGCTCCACCCCAGATGGGACCGGTCCGCCGCTCCCATTGGGTGCGGGGGTTACCGGGCTCCGCCCTTGATGAGGAGCTGACAGGGAGCTCCTATTTGGTAACCCCGTCGAGCACATGTTCGATGGCGGCTCGTTGGAAAGGCCTGGTGCCCTCCCAACACCCCCTACCAACCAAGCCGGAGTGAGGACGCGCACTCCCCGCGCTCGCCGCTGCTGTTGTTGTTGGTGTTGTTGTTGCTGAACCGTGAGGAAGAGCTGCGGGGAGGTATTGGGAGGTCCTAAACTTCCTAACGGTGCCATACAATCACATTCTGGTGCAACGAAGAGTCAGAATTAATGGAAACGAGTCCTTAACTGACATAGACTAAGAATAACTAGCAAGATGTCCTATAGTTGTCTACGTGAGATGCGGTGGACCTGGATGCGACATTTAATGGGGGGAAATAGGGGGAGGTCGGGTCTACAGAGTGTTGTTTACAGAAAATGGGACTAGGGAATGGGGGATTGGGGATAGTTGGGAAGTATTGAGGAAATAGGGGAATATTTACAAGCGGATATGGATGGATGCAAATCCCATATCCGCAACAATATATATATATATATTGTTACAGACGTGGCTTAGATGTTAGTTTACCGAGCGGTTTTGGTATGACCACGTCTGCACAAGTTACCGATTATACTCGACGTTGACGAAGCCGCGCCACGCTGGCTCAATAAGAAAAAGAAGACACCCGGCTGGATTACAATAACACAATACGACACCAATGTTTCGATTCTCAAGTATATTCGTACGGAAAAGGTTAGATTACAGGGGCTAGAGGTATATTACAGGAAGACAGGCACTTAGACACACTCTTATATTAACCCCGGACAGACGACAGACACACGGGACAACGGCTGACTCACACGGGGGTTTGATGGCTAGGAAAGGCAGGATCGATGGCTCCAGGTCCTCCTGGGCTCGGGGCAGGGTACAGTACGGTCCGGTCCGGTCCAAAGATGCGGAAGGTTGCACAGCGCTCGAGGTGGTAACGTTCTTTCACAGGCGGGTTCTCTTCCTCTCAGCGGTCGTAGGCAACGTTCTTTCTCCAGCTAGGGGCGCATCTGACTCAGCGCTCGCAGGTGGCTTTCCTTCTCCAAGCTGGGTGCGCATCTGACGTCACATCCGGCGCGGGGCCGCGTATATCCGGCGGGGAGTGACACGCCCTCGGCTCGTTAGCTCCGCCTCGTGGAATCGGCACGTTGCTTCTCATTGGGTGCGTGCGGGGGGTTTACCAGGCTCCGCCCTTGACGAGGAGCTGACAAGGAGCCCCTTCGTGGTAACCCCGTGGAGCGCATGGTCTGGAGCTAATCGAGCCGGTGTGAGGACGCATCCTCCCCCGCTCCGCCGCCATCTCCTCTGTTGTTGTTGTAATTGTTGGGGAAGAAGATGGAAGGAGGTATGGGAAAGGTCCTAAACTCACTACTGATGCCATATAATCACATTCTGGTGCAACGAAGAGTCATAATTAATGGAGACGAGGCCTTAACTGACATAGAATAAGAATAACTAGGAAGATGTCCGAAAGTTGTCTACGTGTGGTGCGGTGGACCTGGGCACGACATTTAATGGGGGAATAAGGGGAAGGTCGGCTCTACTGATTGTTATTTACATGCAATGGGACTAGGGAATGGGGGATTGGGGAAAGTTGGGGAGTATTGGAGAAAATAGGGGAATATTTACAAGCGGATATGGAGGCCAAATTCCATATTCGCAACAATATATACCGGTATGTATGTATACACATGTCCATGAGACATCAAATGTATGCAGTATGTGGTTGGGAATATCCTTTATACTGTGGCGGACACGAAAGCCCACTGGCGTGGTGACATCATTCCGCGCACCAAGTGGGCGGCGGCCACGCCCGAGGGGTAGGCGTGGCCTCAGGATATACACCGGGCACGCAGCCCGGAGCGCGCCAGTGCTACAGTGACCTCTTGTCAATAAAGACACTTTTGTTTTAACCGCGTTGTCCGCTTCCTCCTTGGTAGCAAGTCGCGCGCATAGCACCGCGCTTCATTGGTGACCTCGACGTGATGCGTCAAAGCCTGAACTGGGCTTCGGCCTGCAGGAACCAGATCTCCGCCTGAGCTTCCCAGAACTCGGGGAGCTTTATCGCTACCGCGTTGGTTGCCATGGCTGTGGCGGGTTCGGGTGGTCAGTGACGGCTGTTACGGGCCTCCGCGTCACCGAGGTGCTGTTCAACGGCGCGGGCACGGCCCTCTGGTGCGACGACTCCCTCGGGCGGCCTCGCCCCATCGTGCCCGTGGGCTGGCAGCGCTGGATTTTCGACTCCATCCACGGCCTGTCCCACCCGGGCAGGAGGGCCTCCCAGAGGTTGATCGCCGACAAGTTTGTCAGGGATGGCCTCCGGAAGGCCATCCGCGGCTGGGCCAGGACGTGGTTCGCGTGCCAGCGCGCGAAGGTGCACCGACACACCCAGGCCCCATTGGCCCCATTTGCGGTGCCGGAACGTCGGTTTGACCACGTTCACGTGAACCTGGTGGGACCTCTGCCCCCCTCGCGGGGTTTCACCCACGTCCTGACCATGATGGACCGCACCACCCGGTGGCCGGAGGCCGTGCCTTTGGCGTCAACGACGGCGGCGGACGTCGCGCAGGCGTTCATCGCCACCTGGGTCGCCCGGTTCGGCGCCCCCTCAGACATCTCGTCCGACCGCGGCCCCCAGTTCACCTCGGAGCTCTGGGGGGCGGTCACGCGGGGGCTCGGGGTCCAGCTGCACCGCACCACGGCCTACCACCCCCAGGCTAATGGCCTGTGCGAGCGGTTCCACCGCTCGTTGAAGGCCGCGCTCCGGGCCACCCTCCGTGACGGCGGCTGGGGCGACAGGCTCCCCTGGGTCCTGCTGGGCCTCCGGATGGCGCCCAAGGAGGACCTGCGTGCATCCGCGGCGGAGTTGGTCTTTGGACAACCGCTGCGGGTGCCGGGCGAGTTCCTCCCCGACCCCACGGCACCTTGGTCCGTGGCGCAGGAGCGCTCCGCGCTGCAGGAGACCGCCCGGAGGTTCGCCCCGGTGCCGACGGCGCACCACGGGCACCCACCCACGCACGTCGCCCCGGAGCTTCACACCGCGGAGTATGTCTTCGTCCGGCACGACGCCCACTGGACACCACTGCGGCCCCCGTACGACGGGCCTTTCCGCGTGCTGGAGACCGGGGTGAAATACTTCACCTTGGACATCGGCGGTACTCCCGACCGCATCTCGGTGGATCGACTCAAGCCGGCCCACCTCGACGTGGACCACCCACCGCCGGTGGCTCGGCCCCCGCGTCGGGGCCGCCCCCCGGCGTGCAGACCCCCGGCAACGCCCAGCACCGCCGGCACGCCGCCCCCCAGTCCGGCACCCATCACGGGTACAGCCGGGGGCATCCCAGCTGGCATCCCAGCTGGCATCCCTGCACCCCGGACGTCGCCGGTCGCCAGAGGGCGCTTCGGCCGGGTCATCCGTTTGCCCCGCAAACTGGCCCTCCAGGTGCACGGGAATTCTGGGGGGGGGGGGGCGTGTGTGGCGGACACGAAAGCCCACTGGCGTGGTGACATCAATTCCGCGCACCAAGTGGGTGGCGGCCACGCCCGAGGGGTAGCCGTGGCCTCAGGATATACACCGGGCGCGCAGCCCGGAGCGCGCCAGTGCTACAGTGACCTCTTGTCAATAAAGACACTTTTGTTTTAACCGCGTTGTCCGCTTCCTCCTTGGTAGCAAGTCGCGCGCGTTGCACCGCGCTTCAATACTAAAACAAGTACAGCCAATCAAAAAATAAAACTAAACCGAACTCTCTAATTTTTGCTGCGAACTGCAAGAGTAAAATTAGTCTCAGGCAATGTTTCGCTTGTGCTCCACACACCTTGTCAAGCCAAAGCGAACCATCTGGCACATGCAGGCATTGTTTAGTCGGTCACTCACGACTTACTTCCGGTCGCGTGCGGAAGCATGGAACACTTATTTTTGTTGTTGAAAAAAAGCCACGTTAATCATTGTAATGTCTGTTATAAAGATGTGGACACGCAGAGCACCATATTTATTCCAGGCAACGGCAACGCAGGCCTCACTCGGCCACACCCACAGTGGCCTCACTTTGCCACACCCACAGCGGCCTCACTCGGCCACACCCACAGCGGCCTCACTCGGCCACACCCACAGCAGAGCAGCCTCACTCGGCCCCGCCAACGGCCCTACACTCCTTCCCCCTTAAGTCACATAGTGTTTCAAATATGCTAGTCGCACAATGCATCTCGAAGAAACACGCGGGCATTTAGCCATGGACAAAACCAGCGACGGTGAGGCATTGGACACAGATGACGGCTCCCATCAGACACCAAACTAGGCTCAACCGAAACCCGAGGAACATCCACACTACTCTCACTGCCATGAACATCCGGCTCCACAGATGGTTGGGCAGCTGGCCGAAACATGGTCACGGCACCTCAGTGGATGAGGACACATCGCATGGTGGAACGGAATTGGTTGTGGGTGAATGACCAGACCCGCGAGCCAACAATTGATTCACATGATGTTTCCAGATAAGCCCGGCCGAAGTACGAACAAGGTAGTTAGCCAGACTGGAAACTCGGACCACAACAGTCGGCACCCATTTCTGTCGGTGTCGGCTACATAGTCCCGTCAAAACTGGCTGGTCTACCCAGAATGAACGAACATTGGTCACCGTAACAACATCAGGTGCACCAGGTCGAAGCAAATCCAGACGCAACCTTAACTGTCGGCCATACATGCGGAATGCAGGCGTTTCCTGTGTAATAGAATGCACTGAATTACGATCGTCATGCAAAAACACATCAACCCTACTCCGCACAGATCAAACCGCTTGACCTCTACGCAAGGCATGTTTCAACGCTTTGACAAATGACTCAGCCTGGCCATTTGTAGCTGCGTGGTAAGGTGCCGACCTCAGGTATTTGATACCATTAGCACGTACGAATACAGCAAACAATTCAGATATAAACTGCGAACCATTATTCGAAACTAAAATCTCCGGAACCCCCTTGTTCGCAAAAATACTTTGCAGATGCTCCACCGTGTTCTCTGCCGAAGTGGACTGGGTTATAGCTACTTCTGGCCACATTGGGTAAGTGTCGATCACCACCAGAAACATGCGACCCATGACTGGCCCTGCAAAATCTACATGAATGCGCAGCCACGTTCTATCAGCAGGCGGCCATAACAACGACACACGTGAGGGATTATCAGCATTAGTTTGACAAGTATCACATGCTTTTACCATCCGCTCAATATCCGCATCAAGCCCGGGCCACCACAACAAAGTCCGGGCTTGAAACTCTATTTTGACCACACCCAAATGACCCTCATGCAACTAAATGAGACAGCGCTGATGTAAATCAGCAGGAGTGACCACCCTCATGCCCCACATTACACAACCTTGAGCTAAAGACAGCTTGGACGCCCCTGATACATATGGAGCATATTCTGATGTTGAGGGAAACTCGCACCAAGAACCTGACAAAATAACGTGTGCAACACGTGACAGCACAGGATCACGACGAATGGCAGCGGCCACTTCCACAGCGATTACCGGACCAGATTCAATCTGTTCCAACATGAACACCTTGACCTCATCCGCAGGTTCAGCACCGGCCTTTGTAGACGGCAATCGGGACAGGCCATCACTGTTAGCGTGCCATTCGGAAGCACGAAGTTTTATTTCATAGTCGTACGCACTGAGGACATGGCACCATCTCTGTAGTCGAGCATCGGTCGTGACTGGAATGCCTTAATGAGGATTAAACAAGAACTGAAGCGGCTGATTATCAGTTTGTAGGAGAAAATGCCGACCTATCAAGTACTGATGAAATTTCAACACGACCCATACCAAACTCAGCGCTTCATGCTCAATCTGAGCATAGTTCTGCTCTGTGGCTGTCAGAGCACGTGACGCAAAGCACACCGGATACTCAGCACCGTAAATCATCACCTGAGACAAGATGGCACCGATGCTGTACGACGAGCTGTCACACGCCAGACTGAGTGGACGTGAAGGTTCGTAATGTGCGAGTACCGTGTCTGCAGTAAGGCGAGCTTTGACTCGTTCAAATGCTGCTTGTTCCACCGAACTCCACTTCCAACGAACATCTCGATGCTGCATACGAGTCAGCGGAGCAAGCTCAGTGCTTAGGTTGCTGACATACCTCTGGTAATACTGAGCAAGCCCAATGAAGGAATGAAGCTAAACTTTGTCCCTTGGGCTGGGCAACTCGGCTATAGCTTTGACTTTCTGAGGGGCTTTTGACAGCCACTCTGGGGTGATGACATGCCCCAGGTACTCCACTCGCTTCTGAAAGAATAAGCATTTGTCCTTGTTCAAGCGAAGGCCATGAGCAGCTAACTCAGACATAATCTTGTCAATGTTCTCAAGATGTTGTTCGGCCGTGGCGCCCGCAATGAGGATGTCATCCAAGTAGCATTGTGCAGGTAAATCGGTACAAAGACGATCCATCACCTTCTGACACACATTGCCGCAGCTGAAGTGATCCCGAAACAAAGACGGGTATACTGGTACATACCCTGACACTTTGTCATGGTAAGGAGGTGACGGTCCTCCGGCTCGATCTCAAGATGAAAGTACGCATCGCGCAAGTCCAACTTCGTGAAGTACCGACTCCCTGCCAACTTTGAATATATCTCGTCAATGGATGGCAGTGGATACTGCTCCTCGCAGAGGTTGGGGTTAACAGTCCCGTTAAAATCATCACACAGGCAAATACCTCCATTCCGCCTATGCACTGCGACCATGGGTGTTGCTCACTCAGTGTTCCACCGATTCAATGACCCCAATCTTTTCCAATCGATCGAGCTCCGCTTTGACCCGATCACGAAGGGCATATGGCACTGGTCGAGGATTACAGAATTGCGGACTGACACCCTCCTTCAGGTGCAGGTGACCTTGAGCACCTTTGAGCTTCCCAAGTTCAGGCCCAAATAGAACTTGGTGTTTTTCCAAGATGCTCTCCAAGCGCGAAGGAGACAGATATGATGTATGCACACTGTAAATGTTTGCCCAATCCAGACGAATGGTGTGAAACCAATCATGACCAAGTAGAGAAAGTCCAGAACCATCAACCACATAAAGTGAAAACACCGCTTGCTGGTCCCGATAACGAACCAATACATCCATCAAGCCTAACGGCTTTATCATCTCCCCGGTGTAAGTACGAATGGTAGTGTGTATCGAGGCTTACACTGGACAACCCAAATGACGCCAGATCCATTTACTCACTAGACTGACTGATGCCCCGGTATCCACTGTGATGTTGACTGACCTGCCCTTCACACTGACAGCCACCACAAAGGGGTATTCGCAACTAACGTCATCGGAAACACACTCTATTGATCAAACTGACTGCCAGCCCCGACCACATCAACCACGACGTGCCCGGCCCCGACAGTCCCTCCGCACATGGCCTGTCTTACCACACCGGTAACACACCGCATTCCGAAATGGACGGCTTTTTTTTTTTTTTTTTTTTTTTGTATACAAGATCGAGGCTCGTGAAAGAGCGAACATTAATCACACAGAAAGACAAACCGACACATAAAACATTTAACATCGGGAGCGGTAGACAAGATGGGGAGAGAGGGGGAAGGACACAAACACAACATTTGAGAGCAGGGACCGAGAGACATGGAGACATCGAGAGATCTGAGAGAGGGCGAGGGCTTTGGGGGGGGGGCATGGGAAGGGGGCGGTGGGAGAGGTATAAAACATATGGACACTGCCAGGACTTCCAGGAAAGAAGTTGGAATTTCAAACAAGGTGGATCTGGGGTGAATTAGCGGGGGTAGAAAAGATCAAGGTTTTGGATGGGGGAAGATAAGAGATGGTGGTGAACAGCTGTTAAATGTTTTTTTTTTTTTCCCCCCCCCCCCCCCCCGAGTTGAGGTTTACACAAGGAAGTAGGCTATGGGTGAAAAGACTGGGAATACAGAGAACGAAAGTTATTCGATCACAAACGACGGACCGCTGAGAGAAAAACAAAGCCTCAAGGTTGTACAGTGCACACTGTACAAGGCCTCAAGACACGACACGAATTAACACGATTTTCAATACAGGTATGAAAGATTTGCACCGAAAAATCTTCGTCGGGACACAATATACGTACAACACCATAAATAAATACAGTTTTAACGAAAATACAAATGGGAACAATCACTTAACTTCGATTTCAAATCGTTCGCGACGCGGCAAAGGCCTTCGATGAGAATGTGAACCACCACATCTCTGACAAGGCTGCTGTGGTAGTTGTCCCTGTAACGCACTGATTGCATGTACCCAGGAAGGAACATGAAGAAGAAGAAGAAGTTCCCTGATCCGCCGACCCAGTTGGAGAATTGCAAACACGTGACCCTCCCGCAGCGATGGCATTAACCGCAGAGTCCTCCCCAACAATGGCGTGAACATCCTTTCTAGCTTGTTCCACAACAGCCGCAGTTTAAACCACTTTAGCAAACATAATCTCTTCAAACGTTATCTGTAAGATTGACGTGACCTTCTTCTCATCTCGCAACTCCGCGATAAAATGATCCTTCAATCTTTGTGATCGTTCATCGTCACCAAAACGACAATCCCCCGCCAGATGCTTGAGCCTGGCCACGAAATCAGCCACAAAATCAGGTACACTCTCACCGGGAAACCGAATCAGGTTGTCGAACTCGTACCGCGATAACTGTGGTGATTTGCCTGGTTTAATGTGGTTGTGCAACGTCTTCACTCTAGACTCGTAGGTAACAGCATCATCCGACGTCCTCGCCGGCAAAATCAAGTCACACAGAAAACGGAAAACCTCCGCTGAGAGGGACAAGAGAAGAATCGCTTTCTGCTTCCACACCTGGACGATGTCGTACCATCCTCGCCCTTCCCTGACTTTTTTTATGCCTCCACCGATGAAGTCGCCGGAGGCATTATGTTTTCAGGTTGTTCGTCCTTCCGTCCATCCGTGATAGCTTTTCGTTACCGCGATAACTTGAGAAAACGGCTAAAGTGATCTTAGTCAAACTTGGTGCAGGTATGTATAATGAGGTAAAGATGAACTGATTTGATTTTGGGGCCATGGGGTCAAATGCCAAAGGTCAGAGATCATGTTAGGTAAAAATACTGTTACCGCGATAACTTGTGAACCAGTGATGGGATTTTTACCAAAATTGGTACATATGGAGAATGATGTAACGATGAACTTATTAGATTTTGGAGACAAGAGGTCAAAGGTCAAAGGTTAAAGTCTGTAATAGGTCTTTAACTTGAGAACGGTTGAAGTGATCAAATTCAAACTTGGTAGAGATATGTATAATGATGTAAAGATTAACTGATTAGATTTTGTGGGTCCCGAGGTCAAAGCCCAAAGGTCAGTGATCATGTCAGGTAAAAATGTGAGAACTTGTGAACAGCCGAAGGGATATAAATTAAAACTTGGTACATGTATGTATGATGATGTAAATATTAACTGATTAAATTTTGGAGTCAATGGGTCAAGGGTCAGGGGTCATGTCAGGTAAAAATATGCTAACTTGGGCACAGCTGAATGGATTTAAATCAAACTTGATACAAGTATTATAATGATGTAATAATGTGGGCGGAGGCATTTGAGTCTTCGTCGTGAAGTCGAAGAGTGCTGTTCCAGTTAAAGTCTCATTTGGCGCCAATGTTAGTTTGATTAAGTAAGATTGCATTAGGGGTATTATTAGACAGGTAAGATTTGCACTGTGGCTTATTTTGCTTTGTACATTTCCACATCACACAAATTTCCCCATTGCTGTGTTATGTCACACCACACGAATAAATGACTTTTCCCTGCTCTACCTTGTGAATGAACACTGATTGTATAAATGCACCACATAACTTTCCTCGCCCCCTTGTAAATAATAAACCCCCCTTGCACATGTTCTTCCAATCTGCCTGTGATGTCTTTTCCTTCATTGGTTTAGCATAGTCCGCACTAGAGTTAGCCAGGACCTTCTTCCCCAATCGATTGGCTCCACACATGAGCCTGTGAACACTGTTCTGGGCAGTTCGCTCGGCTGCACCTGATTAAATAAGATCAGTGCGTAGTGAGGGCATGATCCCCGGTTAGGTTGGCCACGTCACCTCCAGGTAAATGGTGTCAGATGGAGCCATTTTGTCGCCTTTGCACACAGACTTACAAGCCTCCATGAATGTTGCCATGACACTGCTAACCCAGCCCGGAACTAAACAGTTGCAGATGAGAGGGAACATGGGACGAGACACCCCTAACCTAAGAACCAAATTGGACAACACCATCCCCTAGGTGAGCGAAGGACAACGTCGTACTAAACATTGACTTTAATATAGGGGAGGAAATACTTCCTAGCCGTGAATGTGAAATGGACTCAGGCCTAAGCCCTTGTTTCTATCTCTGCCGTACCTTTTGCGCCCCACCTATCCCCATTGATCTCCAGCACTCCAGTCATTGTTTGGAGGCATCAATGACTCAACTTTAGGTTGCTATACCAGTACTTCTTGAACAAATTATACCTAGATTTATTCACTGATTTCACACTGTCCTGACTATATAAACAGCAAACGAAGTCCTGCGGCCCATTCGTTCATTCATATGCAGCACAAGGCCGCGGGGTAGCATCATTGACTGAGAGTGCGGATATGCCGCTGATGCATTCCCCCTGCTGGCTAGGGCAGGAAGTTGTAATTTGTTAATGTTGGTGGCGATAGCTTGCCTACTCTTCGTGAAGGACACCATGGGATATTTAACATCCACCAACGAATGCTGGCAGATGAGACTCCCGTTTAACAACCATCCGAGGGATGGCACACACATTGATGAAACACCTGCCTGTAAAACACCTGGATGCCAGTTTACAGCTGGGTCGGGATTCAAACCCAGACTTGACAGCTTAGAGGCTAATGTGCCTGTCAGCCCACTCCTGCAGGCAGTGGCCCCATAACTGCAGGACAGACACTGAATGAATCGGCCATGAGTGTTGTGAGTGAACCGTCACTCTCCCCTTGCAATAGAAAGCACTTACCGAATCCCATCCATGGAGCATATGCACTTGAATGAGAGCATCACTGATGGCTTCTCCAATGCCTTCTCGCACTGCATTAACATTGATTGTACATTTCCCGTGTTGTCTTGTGAGCAAGTATAGAGATGCTGATGTCGATGATTTCATTCTGCTGCATAGAGCAACACCAACAACAAAAACATCTGTATCAGGACTCAATATGTCTGTCGATATGATCCTTTAAACCTTCTAGGCAGTGAATTAAACTCAAGGTATCTACCTGGCTGCAACTAAGTTGTTCAATACAAGCCACTGATACATTGTGACCATATCCTGTTTGATTTGAGTGGCATTTATTATCATTGGTGTTACAAAAGAGTAACTACTCCCAAAATATTGGGTCACAATCTGTCTGGCATCTAAAAAGCGCTCAATCTCTTCCTTTTTGGGCCTGATCAACTCAGTGTTTGGTGTACTCCTTGGATTAGCCATGCTCTCCTTGCTCTTCAGAATTTATTATACTAGTAAGATTGGAATAATGATCATTTTAAACCAGTACGCTGTGGCAGGCATATCCGGTATAGTGAACCGTTGGGAATCATCCATGGCAAATACATCTCAGTGAAGAAAGATGTAAAAACCATTTACCCTTTCTTGAAGCTCTTTTGCGACACATTATAATCTGTATCATGTCAAGGTAGAAGCTTCAAAAGGCAAATTCTCCCACCTTCACTCTTTCATTCCTCTTTTCTCCCGCCTCTGGAACAAACTCCTTCAATCTCTTCAATCCCACTTCTCCCTCCAGGTCTTTAAAACAGCTGTTCACCACCATCTCTTATCTTCCCCCCCATCCAAAACCTTGATCTTTTCTACCCCCGTTAATTCACCCCAGATCCACTTTTTTGAAATACCGACTTCTTTCCTGGAAGTCCTAGCAGTGTCCATGTGTTTTTTTTTACCTCTCCTACCCCCACCGCTTCCCACGCCTCCTCCCCCCCGCCCTCTCCCTCCCACAGATCTCCCGATGTCCCTGTTCTCTAATGTTGTACTTGTGTGCTTCCCCCTCTCTCCATCTTGTCTCCTGCTCCCTTTATTTTGTCTTATGTGTCCGTTTGGTTTTTTTTGTCATTAATGTTATTAAATGTTATATGTTTGTTAGTTAAATTTATTAAACTATTAAATTATAAATTTATTAAATTAAAATTAAAAGTTAAATTTATTGTTATATGTTAATAAAATTTATTTATTTTGTAATGTTAATTAAATATTATGTTTGTTAAATGTTTGTTAGGTCTTACACGAGCCTCGATCTTGTATACAAAAAACAAACAAAAAAAACCGTAGGATTATTAATCTTGCCTTGCAGAAATTCCATGTATATCGACACCACAGAGCTAAAACGCTCCATCAACAGAGAGATGAATATCTCAAATATATTGCGCAAGTTTCTCTACTTTAGACTGTCGATGAAACTCTGCCAAAGGAGATGGCAAAAAATTTCATCCACTAGTTTGTGGATTCTCACACAACGATAGTAAGCTACACTGTTGTCTTCCACCGAAGGTGGGTGGAGGTTACGTTTTCACCCCTGTCTGTTTGTCTGGTTGTGATGAGGATATCTTTAAAAAAAAAGTTGTGGACGAATTCGGACGAAACCTGGTGGGCAGGTTGTGTGTGTGTGACAAGGACGAATGTATTCGATTTTGGTGAAGATCCAAATCCAGATCCAGATACATTAATTTCTTAATTTTTGAAAGTCATTCTTCACCATTGAGAGATTAGGCAACAAATGATACATACCATGGTATTTCAAAAAGTTGGGGACGCCATGACAAAACTAGGTGGATGAGTTGATTAGGCGGCAAGAACAAGCCGATTCGATATCGGAGTCCGAATCCAGATCCGGCCTATAAGTATCAGTGGGATAAAAAAAACATAAAGTGTTCAGCTTGGCGGAGGCTTATTTACCGTTCTAGTTGATTTCGTATCAATAACACCTCCTTTGAAACTATCCAAAACACCCCAAGATTATGTGGAAGGACAAGTCAAAGTATGATATGATTTGTGGATATTTGCTCTTTCCACCTGATGTGTTAGCGTAGATTACCTGGTCTATATCAACCAGTGGAGTTTCAAACCCAAGGACATACTCTCGGCTATCATAGAGAATGGTGCCCACTGTGTCCATTTCTGTTGGTGAGGTGTCAATGACAGGCAAATATGAAATGGTACTTGGTAGTGGAACAGCGCATAGCACTGGTGAGGTGTACGAAACCCAGTCCAGGTGGTGTAAGACTTTTCACTTGACAGTAAAAGATGGGATAATATAAAATCATAATCAATGCATTCCTACTTCTGTTGGGGTGCCAAGTAATGTGATTCCTAAACTGGTAACTTCATACCAAGAGGTTTTGGATCTTCCTTCCTGCCGCCATGATATATCACTAACTAGATAACATGTGGTGTGATGGAACTCTGTTTCGTTTTCTTAACCACAACGCTTTCTTCTATATCTGTAGGTCGCGTATTTTTACCTCCACCTCCCAAAGATGGACGGAGGTTATGTTTTCACAAAACAAAACAGGTATCCTGTTTGTTTGACTGTCTGTTTGTGAGAAGGATATCTCAAAAAGTTATTGTCTGATTTGGCTGAAACTTGGTGGATTAGTTGGGTATGTGACAAGAACTAAATGAGTATTTGGTGAAGATCTGGATCCCGATTCAAATCCCCCGTAACATTTAAATTGATGCTTCACCATTGGATGATCGGGGAAAAAACGATATTTAGCATGTTATTTCAAAAAGTGGTGGACAGAGTATGACTAAACTTGGTGGATTAGTTGGGTATGTGACAAGAACAAACTGATTAGATTTTGGTTCAGGTCCAGATCCAGATCCGGCCTACAAGTGGTATACGAAATGTAAACTGTTTAGTCTGGTGGGGTATGCGCTCTACCGTGTGTCATTCTAGTCATCACTGTTAATATTGGATCGTTATTTAAATTGTCTTATGCGTACTTCCATGACCACTGGCAGTTTCTTCTCTAAAGACATTTTCCCAAATAATTGATGTGAAGACATTATTGGAGGTAACTAGCAAGTTGATTGTGGCCGCATGGGATTCTAAGCGGGGTAGGGAAAAACTGGGAAAGAGGGCAAAAATGCAAATGGTATCTTCTGTTATTGAGCTCACAAGCTTGGAGCAACAATTCCCATTCATTGCCACATCTGATGCAATTTAAAATTAAATGCTCCAATGGCGGTGAGGTTCTCAAATTGAAACTATTTGTTCGGTATATGAAGCTTTTTGATGCCTAGGGTCAGTAATAAAAATTTGTGTTGGCATTAGGTTTAGGATTAGTGACCAGTGACCAATTGCAAATTAATAGTAGGATGCATGATGACCATGTTGATCTGCTTCTGCACCAGTGCTGTATCATCCTTCAACATTAGTGAATGAGCTGTATCATGCTGCAACATTAGTGAATGAGCTGTATCATGCTGCACCATTTGTGAATGAGCTGTATCATGCTGCAACATTTGTGAATGAGCTGTATCATGCTGCAACATTTGTGAATGAGCTGTATCATGTTGCAACATTTGTGAATGAGTTGTATCATGCTGCAACATTTGTGAATGAGCTGTATCATGCTGAAACATTTGTGAATGAGTTGTAGCATGCTGCAACATTTGTGAATGAGCTGTATCATGCTGCAACATTTGTGAATGAGCTGTATCATGCTGCAACATTTGTGAATGAGCTGTATCATGTTGCAACATTTGTGAATGAGTTGTGTCATGCTGCAACATTTGTGAATGAGCTGTATCATGCTGCAACATTTGTGAATGAGCTGTATCATGCTGCAACATTTGTGAATGAGCTGTATCATGCTGCAACGTTTTAGGGATGCAAGGCTACACGATGTATAGAAACATGAGAATAGATTGGTTAAAGTTATCTGCCATAAAAAGATCACAAAGTGCTGACATTTTGGGCTTTACCTTTCGTCGGAGCAAAATAATATTATTACTGGCCTGCAGCTGGATCACGAGTGGCTGCTCTCGGATCTGCTTCCGCACATTGGACCCTGAAGCTGCAAGCCAGGGATAACTCCCTGACCAGACGAGTTGCTGATCACAACCACGGATGCTGTCTGAGAAGGCAAGGTCAGGCAGGGTCCTCACTCCATGACTCACGTTACCTTACCATTGATTTAGCCCTGCCCAGATGGAGAACCATGCTGTTGGCCTCACACCATTATCAATTAATTACTTACGGCTGAGCGAAACTGTAATTTGGCTGCCGGCTAGACTAGTGCAGCATATCAGTGAGGTACAACCTCCATTATATTTATTACACGCTATGTTTAACCAATGAAGGAAAGAGATGATCGAGCAGGTTTGGAAACAACAAATCTTGTATTAACTTTAAACAAAGGCATGTAGACAGACAAGGGAACAAAGAAACGATGAAGTCAGGGTGTATTGGTGAACTCTTCCCCACCCATATGTGAGCATGCTTGGCCCCCGTGGGGCTGAACGAGGTGTTGAAGCAGGTGAATGAGAGGAGCAGATGGGAGGTGCAGTGTTGTGCAGTATAGTGTGTGCTTAGCTCTGAAAATAACTGTTGGGGGGTCTTGTGAAGTTACGTTGATCCGCAACAAACGAGCCCTGAGGTGTATGCACTAGAAGATGCAAGGTTATATGGTGTGTGTGCGAAAGATGTGTAGGAAATTAGTTTGACCACGATTTGGTAATTGCCCATTCTGCCTAGTAGTTTGGAGATCACTCACGCCTTCTGTGTCACCAGGATGTGAGGAACACCCGAGCCACCTGAATCATTGAGTGCCTCCCTTGGTGCTGTTGCTTTCCGTCAGGAGTGCCCATTCTGCCTGGTGTGTTTGATGAGTGCCCTGTTCCATGCTCTCACATTCTGTTGGGTAGCATTGGGAAGCACTCACCTAGTGCCCTCGCGTTCCGCTCGGTCATGCCTCTATAGTGTTCGGTAGCACCCAGGACTTCCTCATCCTATCTGATGCTTCAGAAGCCCAGTTAACCCAGTCAGGTCTCATTCCCTCCAAGCACGAACTCCCTCAGGACCTGGACTGAGGTCGATATGTTCCAGACTCGGGCTTTTTCCAGATCGACAAACACACTCTCTTGTATGCGAACTCCTACACAACCACTCCGTGCCGTTTTTTTATTGCTGCCTGCATGGTGTCGCCAATGACGTCTGCTTTCCGGCAACTGACCCATTTGGCGAAGGTGCGCTGCGATCCAGTGGCTGGTATTGTTTGTGCCTCGTTTCAGGAAGCACCTCTATTGATCCGATTCTAGAGCGGCGACGAACCACGACCATTGCAGCACTGGAAGGGAGATTATCTAGCCAAAATACTGGTGAGGTGACATCGTTTGATGATGTGTGTTTGAGAATGAAGCAAGAAAACGGGGGTTCGAGTCTTAGTGTCGGAGAATAAAGGGTTGAGAATGGGTGTTTGAGAATGGCAGTTCAAATATGGCTGTCATAAGAATTCATAAGGGCATGTGGTAATAGAAGAGTATTAATTATATCAGCAATTCTAACTTGCCAGGGGTAGATTGGGCCCAGGAACAGGGAAAGGGAAGAGCAGATGAGGATTTCCGTGATCTAGTCCAGGATTGCTTTTTAACCCAGTTTGGCTATAATTCCACGAGGGGGAGGGCAGTGTTATACCTCCTTTTAAGTAATGATTCTAACATGATGGAAGAGGTGGAGGTAGAAGAACATTTCGGGACAAGTGACCATAATATAGTGTGTGCAAGGCTTCTGTTGAGAGTTAGAGTTCAGGATAGGAGAGTAAGGCTATGAGATTTCAGGAAGGCAAACCTTGAAGTTACGATGAGAGAGCGGGTGATGTAGATTGGGAGAAGCTAACAAGAAGGCAATCGGTGTCAGAGAAATGGGATACCTTCATGGAGTAAATGTGTAAAGTTTGGCATAGGTATATTGCAATGAGGTGGAAAAACTAAAGGTAGAAAGAGATCAGGGTTGTTGAGCAGGGAAGTAAGGAGTGCTATGAATGAGAAGCAAAGGGTATTTACCAGGTTTAAAATAACGGGATTGGAATCGGACTCATTCATATCCAATTATCATGGAGTACAGTATTGTACTCCATATGGAGGGATGGCATGGGAAAAAGATGGCCACCCCATCAAATGTGGACAAAATGATATGGTGAAAAGCTACTATAGAGTGAAATCATAAACCTTTAAAAGCCATACCTTTTTTCTGGAGCGTTTTCATAAGTACAAGGCTGAGAAAGATGCCAGAATGCATCGCTAAAGTACCAAATCGGGAGATCGCTAAACCATCAAATTCTTCTTTCTTCATCCAGCCTAGCCCAAGAACGGCTGAAGCGATTACAATGATTCTAATGGGAGGAAGCAACATTGTCTCTGGGATATTGCACCCACACCTCAACAACAACAAAAATATTTATACAACCACATTACACCACAATCCGTTGCACACCATTTACACATGCGCAGACTGAGAAAATGCAGAATAATCTGCCAGTAAAGCGTGCTCTTGGATTGCAAGGTCACGTGCATTGCAAGGCGCTGCATAACGGGTAATTTATGAAGGAAAAGGCCCAGAATAAACAAAATTATATTCCAAAGGAAATACGAGCTTTCAGTAAAGGAAAATCATGTATGTATTTGTGGAGCCTGAGCCTGTTGTGAAAGAACTGCATGTGAAGGAAATACAGCGTTGTCTGTTGGATGATAATGGGGCAATAGGGTTCAGCAAATGGAAGCTTTTAAAAGACTGCACAAGACTGCAGCAAAGACATTGTCTATGGCCATGATCAAAACTGTTTGGAGAATAGGGATAAAAGATTGTTCAACAAAACTTTGCAACTGTGCAAAGAGCGCACCGGTGACAACAACAGCATCGACATTAAAGGGCCAGACGTTTTTTGGGGAATAATGGCACACTGCTTCCTCTGAGCTTTAGGAGGATGACTCTCAGCCTACAGAGAGAGAGAGAGTCTCTGCCATTCCCATTGATGAAAATGGCAGATGTGTGGTTTCTAATGAAATTAGAAAGTCAGAAATAGAAAATAGCAACATGAAAGAGAACATAGCAGCCCATGAAATGGCTGAAGCAGAAGTAGAAACAGACATTTTAGAAAGCCATGCAAGAGCTGAGAAGACTCAAGCAAAGAGCTGAGAAGCAAGTGCTGAGAAGCTGAGAAGCAAGAGCTGAGACACAAGGCAGGAGTGACACCGCAATACAAACTCGGACAAGGCAGGAGTGACACCGCAATACAAACTCAGACAAGGCAGGAGTGACACCGCAATGCAATCGTTTTACAGATTGCCATCACGACATCTTTTGACATTTCCAAAACATAAAATACACAATTACACCAACCCACCTTCATACAATGGTAGGATGGTATAGATGTGTGCATACTGTCCTCTGATCCTTCTAGCCCGGGTTTGAATCTTGGTCCAACTATAAACTGCCGTCCTGGTGTCTCGCAGGCAGGGCGACTGTGCCGTTCCTCGGATGGACGTTAAACTGGGAGTCCCGTCTGCCATCATTAGTTGGTTGAGGTTAAATATCCCACGGTGTCCTCCATGAAGATTAAACGAGCTACCGCCGGCACCATGAACGAATTCCAAATTCCTGCCATAACCTCCAGGGGGAACGGCATCAGCGGATGGCAGATCCGCCAGCAATGATGCAACCAGCAACCTCCGGCAGCATTCAAAATAAATAAACAATTGTTATGATTGCCACACAGTCACCGATGACAAAACTGTCAAAATATGTCGTAATTGCAATCCGCAGAAGGGTTGTGGTGTCGTGTCATTCCTACCTTATTTGGTTGTTTATTCACAGCCCATCCAGTTTTTTTTTCATTTAAAATTTTTAAACGTTTTTTTTTTTTTTTGTAGGATTTAGGAGAAAAGAGGCTAGTTAAGATA
Source organism: Myxine glutinosa (assembly GCF_964187855.1). Lineage (NCBI taxonomy): Eukaryota > Metazoa > Chordata > Myxini > Myxiniformes > Myxinidae > Myxine > Myxine glutinosa. The sequence continues at coordinate 68,090,762 of NC_136268.1, read as the reverse complement.
ATAACTCGGCAAGCCAAAAGAGGTTATGAAAAGGAGGGGAAAAAACAACAACAACAAGGCATTATTTAAATACATAAGGTGTATAGAGCAGGTGAAGAGAGGTGTGGACCTATTGAGGAATAGCACAGGAAGATTGTTTGGTGATGAAAGTGAGATAGCAGGTTTATTAAATAATTATTTTTGCTTCAACATTTATACAAGAACAGTCAGGTGAGCTTCCAATAGGTGAGAGTATCTATCTCGAAGGTGGGCAAGGGGTTTTAGAGTAGATCCAAGTTGGAGTGGAGGATGTGAAGAAGCATCCTGGTGAGGTTAGAGAAGATAACGGATCAGGTACTACACATCCAAGAGTATTGAGGGAGGTGGTAAAGTGAACAAACGTGATGAGACATGGACTAACAGAGCACTATGCCTGATGTTAACAGAGCAGGTAAGCCTGATGTTAATACAGCAGGTAAGCCTGATGTTAATACAGCAGGTAAGCCTGATGTTAATACAGCAGGTAAGTGGGATGTTAATAAGGGCAGGTAAGCCTGATGTTAACAGAGCAGGTAAGTGGGATGTTAACAGAGCAAGTAACCCTGATGTTAACAAAACAGGTAAGCCTGGTGTTAGTACAGCATGTAAGCCTAATGTTAACAGAGCAGGTAAGTGGGATGTTAATACAGCAGATAAGCCTAATGTTAACAGAGCAGATAAGTGGGATGTTAACAGAGCAAGTGACCCTGATGTTAACAAAACAGGTAAGCCTGGTGTTAGTACAGCATGTAAGCCTAATGTTAACAGAGCAGGGAAGCCTGATGTGAAAACAGAAGGTAAGCCTAATGTTAACAGAGCAGTTAAGTGGGATGTTAATACAGCAGGTAAGCCTGATGTTAATACAGCAGGTAAGTGGGATGTTAATAAGGGCAGGTAAGCCTGATGTTAACAGAGCAGGTAAGTGGGATGTTAACAGAGCAAGTAACCCTGATGTTAACAAAACAGGTACGCCTGATGTTAACAGAGCAGGGAAGCCTGATGTGAAAACAGCAGGTAAGCCTGATGTTAACAGAGCAGGGAAGCCTGATGTGAAAACAGCAGGTAAGCCTAATGTTAACAGAGCAGTTAAGTGGGATGTTAATACAGCAAGTAAGCCTGATGTTAACAGAGCAGGCAAGCCTGATGTTAATACAGCAGGTAAGCCTGATGTCAACAGAGCAGATAAGCGGGATGTTAACAGAGCAGGTAAGCAGGATGTTAGCAGAGCAGATAAGATAACAGAGCAGGTAAGCGGGATGTTAACATAGCAGAGCAAGTGGGATGTTAACAGAACAGGTGAGCATGATGTTAACAGAGCAGAGCAGGTAAGTGTGATGTTAACAGAGCAGGTAAGTATGATGTTAACAGAGCAGGTAAATGGGATGTTACCACAGTAGGTAAGTGGGATGTTAACAGGGCAGAGCAAGTAAGTGGGATGCTAACAGAGCAAGTAAGCAGGATGTTACCACAGCAGGTAAGTGGGATGTTACCAGAGCAGGTAAATGGGATGTTACCACAGTAGGTAAGTGGGATGTTACCAGAGCAGGTAAATGGGACACAATCTTATTTCGGGATTTTTGCAATTTTAAACATTTTTAATGCGAGAAAATAGCACAAGATTGCATACGCTTCGGGAACCATTATTTATTTATATTCACTTTACCATCTCCACAACCAACAGGGGACATTGAATTATTTATTTATTTTGGATCTTCATCCACATAATCTACGAACTGTGTATATGTATACTTTCTGCATACTGGTGGAAACATGGAAGGTTTGTCTGATACAAAACCACAACACTCCAATTGAAGTATCCTCCTTGACCACCAACTTCCCAATTGTATCCAAATCAGCTGGTGTGTCACGTGTACCTCCATGATGAAACATACCACGTGACATTAACTTCTTCATTAGCAGGAGAGTTCTTTTGAACAGTTCGGTCTTTTGAAATTGCTTATTTTTGTTATTAAATAACCGAAGAATTCCAAGAATTACTGAAAGTATTCGAACTGAGTTTGGTCAGCTGGGATTTCTTTGCAACATTCCTGGTGTTGCAAAATGCTGTAAAGGCAAAGCTTGCAACATTTAAAAACGTAGTGATGTATTAATACCAACAACGTAATGTAGTCACACTCATCGCGAACGTTACAACGAGCGTTGTGTGTCTCTGTACAGGTACAGGTGGCGGACGGACATCCGTAAACCGAAAGTAACATTACCGGTGATAATTTGCTGGAGATGAATCCGAAATCTGAATATACAAAACTAGGACCAATCATGGCATTATAAGCATCCATGTGAAGTCTCCTGTTGGTTTAACGGTTAAGGTGTCTGGCTGAAGATCTCAGTTAGGGTCCTGAGTTTGAGCCCACGTCAACCGTTGAAGTAACACCAGGTGGGTTGACTCAGACTGTCATCCTTCCGAAGCCAACAAAATGAGTACAAGATGACTGGTAATAAAGGGGCACTGCATCAGCGGCACAGCCACGCCACCAGAAAATGATGCAACTAGCATCGGCAGGATGCACACGAACCGTGACCACCAACCATCCACAGGCTACATCTCACTTTACTCAATCTCACTTTACTGCATCTCACTTTACTGCATCTCACTTTACTGCATCTCACTTTAATCCATCTCACTTTACTGCATCTCACTTTACTGCATCTCACTTTACTCAATCTCACTTTACTGCATCTCACTTTACTGCATCTCACTTTACTGCATCTCACTTTACTGCATCTCACTTTAATCCATCTCACTTTACTCCATCTCACTTTACTCCATCTCACTTTAATCCATCTCACTTTACTCCATCTCACTTTACTCCATCTCACTTTACTCCATCTCACTTTACTCCATCTCACTTTAATCCATCTCACTTTACTCCATCTCACTTTACTCCATCTCACTTTACTGCATCTCACTTTACTCCATCTCACTTTACTCCATCTCACTTTACTCCATCTCACTTTACTCCATCTCACTTTACTCCATCTCACTTTACTCCATCTCACTTTACTCCATCTCACTTTACTGCATCTCACTTTACTCCATCTCACTTTACTCCATCTCACTTTACTCCATCTCACTTTACTGCATCTCACTTTACTGCATCTCACTTTACTGCATCTCACTTTACTCCATCTCACTTTACTGCATCTCACTTTACTGCATCTCACTTTACTGCATCTCACTTTACTCCATCTCACTTTACTGCATCTCACTTTACTCCATCTCACTTTACTCCATCTCACTTTACTCCATCTCACTTTACTGCATCTCACTTTACTGCATCTCACTTTACTGCATCTCACTTTACTCCATCTCACTTTACTCCATCTCACTTTACTGCATCTCACTTTACTCCATCTCACTTTACTCCATCTCACTTTACTCCATCTCACTTTACTCCATCTCACTTTACTCCATCTCACTTTACTGCATCTCACTTTACTGCATCTCACTTTACTCCATCTCACTTTACTCCATCTCACTTTACTGCATCTCACTTTACTGCATCTCACTTTACTCCATCTCACTTTACTGCATCTCACTTTACTCCATCTCACTTTACTCCATGCACAATTTTTCTGACAATGGTTTTATTTAACCTCCCCGTTGAGTCATACTGAGGACTTTAGAGATTAGTCAGGTTCACGATGTTTTTTCGTTCAAAATCATGGTAGATTAGCAAACCTATACATTTTTGGAAACGTTATTACATGGAAAATCTGAAAATCAATGTTTACATTTGCCAATTCCGACCAATTCGACCAATTCGACCAATTGACCAATTCCATTCGACCAATCGCTTCGATCGACCATTCGACCAATTCGATCGATTCGATTCGATTCGATTCATCGAATTCGATTCGATCGACCATTGGACCAATTCGATTTGCCAATCAATTTGACCGACCTTTGCTTGTGTGGAACGGACTGTGAAAACGATGCGGACTATATTGTCGGATACGACACACAGGACAGTGATGACGAACTCTAAATGGCATATTCTGTAATCGTGTATGTTTGATGCCATTGACTGCCTGTGTATATTTTGTCATTGACTGCCTGTGTAGATGTGAAGTTATACTGACTGCATGTGTATATATGATTTTGCTGACTGCCTGTGTATGTTTGGTGATATGAATTATTGTGACACATTTTGATGTTATTAACTGCCTGTACAAAATGATAACATGTATTTGATTATGCGACTTATCGCGAATATAAAGACAGTATTTTGCAATTCAAAACCTTTGATTCGTGTCTTACCATTCCCCATAGCACTAATTTGATACTTTCATTGGATTCCTTGTCCCTGAAAATATAGGTTTAGTTTATTTTAAAAAGTTTTTAGGGTAATTCGAGGCAGAAATAGAACAAAATATGTATTTTACAGTGGCCATTTTGAAAATCCAAAATGGCCGCCATACAGGTATCTCTCCAAATGTAAACATTGATTTTTAGTTTCCTTATGCTATAACCTTTCCAAAAATGTATAGGTTTGCTAATCTACCATGATTTTGAACGAAATATAATTTATTGACATAGTGAACCTGACTAGATGGCGCGTGCTGGCGTTTCCTTGCTTGAAATTCAACGTTTAAAAGGATGAAAACATGGACAATTACCTTAGTTTGCACTTGGCATGCATGGGAGGAGGAAATTACTCCATAGGAAATGCCCAGACGCTGAGCAAGGTGAGACGGGCGGTGCCATTGTTGTGGCTTTGCTGGTACACTGAGTGCCCCAGGAAGTGACGACACTTCCACCAAGCTCAGTGGCTGTTTGTCTGATCTAACAGCTCTATGTTATGTCGCTGATGTTCGTCAGTATGTCTGTGTTTATGTGTCAGTGTGTGTGTGTATGTGTGTGTGTGTGTGTGTGTGTGTGTGTCACACTCATTGTTATCTCCATATGCAAATTATGGAAGGTGGTACGGAATGGAGGCCTCCCAGGTCTCAAAGTATCCACCTCCACATGTGTGGGCGTGTATGTGCTTGTGGCAGCTCCACTACGAGTCTTAGATTACATAAATATATGTATATATGTGTATATATATGTACATATGGATGTACATCATATATATATCATTGGTGTGACATGCACCAAGCACTACGGACCGTGCTTTTGCAACTTCTCCGAAGCTGGTCGATCAAAAGGTGTGCGCGTTATGAAACTGCAGGTAAATGTTATGAAACCACGTTGGCAAAAAGAACAAACGGATTCACATTTTGCAGATTTCATGTAATATTTTCACAAAGCATGTTCCAGAAATGGTCGGTACAAGTCCATGTTCTAACGATTCTCTCAAACAAGACAGTGAAGCCGCCTGCACCACGTGTCGGCACCCCATCCATTCCCTAACCACGATATTTTCTACCCCATTAACCCTATATAACACCCAACCATATTAACTGCACGATCCTACGTCTCCTCCTCTCCTGTTGTTAGTTCATCCATTTTTGTTTGTTTTGTTCAGCTCATGTTGCTCCAACATCACCTTCTTTCATCTTCCATTCGCTCTTCTTCCATGTTCCTCGATTTTGTCTGTTTTTAAATAAAACAATAAAACATTTTCTATGACTATGCACAGTCGGACTTTAGGAAAACATGAATTCAGAGTCAAATTGATAAGATCGCAGCAACTGATGGACTCATCCGCAGTTTCGTAATAAACGGGATTCTTTATCGATATCTCAACGCCAAAGCTTTCAACAACAACAACAACAACAACAACAACGAACGTCGTCTCGATGAGCACAGAGGTTATACCTGCGGGCTGCACCTATGGAGAAGTTAATAAGAGTGATGTGACTTATCCAGAATAGTAATTAATGTTAGTATCAGTGGAACCCCAGCCCTCTTCTTCTTGTTCATCCACCTTTTTTGGACCTGGGTTCATCAGCTGGAAATGGTCTCCGTTTCGTGCTACCATGGTCTCCAATTAGAGCCGAGTTCACGCCTTTCAACCTGTTGTGCGAGCAATCCGCCCCCTCCGAAACCCTCACTCGTCCCTCTCCCCCGATCGCTCCACTCCCTGCACAAGACCGTCCGCTCTGAGGCGCTCATCACCCTGACCTCTGCCTCCTCTCGCTTCCCGCCCAGGGCTCCGCTACGCCTCCGACATTCCCAGCTCGGGATCCATCGACGCACGTTCGGCGTCTTTCATCATCTCCATCCCGCGGCGGCGGGCGCGGGGCGACGATGCTTCGTCGGGACCAGAGGTCCGGTCGAGCCGTTCCCGATCCCTCGGTGGACCCGCGATTCCAAAAGGAAGTCGAAGCCGCTCGGACTGCTGGAAACGAGCGTCACGACACAAGTCCCGGGTCCCGCACGGCCTCGCTGGCCCCGGACCGGCGGGAGATGTTGAAGCGATCGCGGTCTCCCGGCGGTGGACAGCACGTGGTGGGACCAGCCTCTCCGGGTGCGCACCGCGACCCCTCCGAGCCGTCGACCTGGCCGTGCCCCAAGCGCAAAGCCCTGAGCGGTTTCCTGGACATCAGCGACAAGGCGGTTCTCAACCTCGCAGGTAAGAGCGTGGACGAGCCCCAGGTGTTGTTTACGTGCTCCTGAATCCGCTTAACCCGAGAAACCCGCGATCAGAGGTTGGGGGAGGAGGGGGACCGAGCGAGAGGGGGCGTCCCCATTGTTGTGTTTATTTTGTCCGATGGAGCGACTGGAGGCGGGAATTGGAGCCGCACAACACTCCCAGGTAACCATGTGTGAGCTCCAGGAGCGCACGCCTTACCCTGGCAAGGTGTTGGGCAATTCGCAACCCACAGGATACGAGGATCCGTTGCTTTGTTCCCGCGAGACGAGACCTAGAGGCGGTTCTCGTTTTGTTTCCTTTTTATTCCCCTATGAGTATCCATGGAGCATTGAAAAAGACAGAGAGAGGGGAAGAGATCGAGAGCGCGGTCGCTGCGATTGCACGAGGGCGAGGCACGTGGGAATGGTGGCGTGGAAAACCACAGGAAGGGTGTTTCCGCCACACAGAACCGCAAGGACCCAAAGCTTGCTGGAAATAACATCCAGTATGGTCTTAAAAAGTCCAAACAAAATATACAAACCCTTAGTTCCTTCGCATACAGTATACGCGCTACCGAGGAGTGGAAGTGTGCACGCCAACAATGATGACGTCAGGGGAATAAACTTTATCAGCCAATTCCACTTTGCTGCACAAGTTGCTTACGATGTAATTAATTGCTGTGCTTTTCAAGGACGTGTAAGATCGTACCGTGGCCTCGGTATAGGAATGGAAACAGAAAAATGGAAACGGGATTTTTCTCCTTCAAATGGAGAAACATTTTCTCATTTAATCCCAGATAAGCCTTCTCGAATTTTTAAAAATCTTTCAAACACTGTTGTCCCTGACACACCGTTGTGGGTTGTGCATTTTGCTGACTTACGTGCTTACTTCGATTGTACTTACTCAAATATTTCCTGTATATGTTTTACAATTTGTTTGGAGTTTTTTCAGGGGCGTATTATAAACCAGAAAGCATCTGAAAATGCAAAGCCCGTCTACGTCTGTTTGTATTCAGACGTCTTCTTCTACTTCCAATGCTCAAAATAACGAAAACAGTTTTAAAAAACAACCTCCATCCACCTTTGGTGGGGGAGGTAAAAATGCAAAATGAAAATTGACGATTTTATGCAGCCTTGTCCTTTGAGCCTTAGATGTAAAAAATTTTTTTAACTTCTAGCTTTTGATTGGTGAACCAATTTAGTGACCCAATATGCAAATTCTTTAAATTTCAGGTCTATTGGGTGAAAATTAACAATTTTACGCAATCCTGACCTTTGACCTTTTCATCTAAAATACCAATAAGCTTCTAGCTTTTGATTGGTGAACCAATTTAGTGACCCAATATGCAAATTCTTTAAATTTCAGGTCTATTGGGTGAAAATTAACAATTTTACGCAACCTTGACCTTTGACCTTTTGATCTAAAACACCAATAATCTAGCTTTTGATTGGTGAACCAAGTTAGTGACCCAATATGCAAATTCTTTAAATTTCAGGTCAATTGGGTGAAAATTAACAATTTTACGCAACCTTGACCTTTTGATCTAAAATACCAATAATCTTCTAGCTTTTGATTGGTGAACCAATTTAGTGACCAAATATTCAAATTCTTTAAATTTCAGGTCGATTGGGTGAAAATTAACAATTTTATGCAACCTTGACCTTTGACCTTTTGATCTAAAACACCAATAATCTTCTAGCTTTTGATTGGTGAACCAAGTTAGTGACCCAATATGCAAATTCTTGAAATTTCAGGTCAATTGGGTGGAAATTGACAATTTTATGCAACCTTGACATTTGACCTTTTGATCTAAAATACCAATCAGCTTCTAACTTTTGATTGGTGAACCAATTCAGTGACCCATTATGCAAATTCTTTAAATTTCAGGTCTATTGGGTGAAAATTAACAATTTTACGCAACCTTGACCTTTGACCTTTTGATCTAAAATACCAATAATCTAGCTTTTGATTGGTGAACCAATTTAGTGATCCAATATGCAAATTCTTTAAATTTCAGGTCAATTGGGTGAAAATTGGCAATTTTATGCAACTTTGACCTTTGACCTTTTGATCTAAAATACCAATGAGCTTCTAACTTTTGATTGGTGAACCAATTCAGTGACCCATTATGCAAATTCTTAAATTTTCAGGTCAATCAGATAAAAAAATTGACGATTTTATGTGATGCTGACCTTTGGCCTTTTGACAAAATTATTTATTTGCCTCCTCCATATTCTCATAGTAATGCTTTGTTGAAAATTTGATGACAAAACTCATATGGTAAATTAAAATTTCAGGTTAATTGGATGAAAATTTATGATTTTAGTGATCTGACCTTTGGCCTTTTGACAAAATTATTAATTTGTCTTTGCCGTATTATCAAAATAAAGCTTTGGTGAAAAATTGACAATAGTTCAGATGCTAAAAAAAACCATTACGGCCCGGACACACATGAACACACACATGAACACACACATGAACACACACATGAACACACACATGAACACACACACACACACGGACACACACACACACACACACACACACACACACACACACACACACACACACACACACACACACACACACACACACACGATTACAAAACCTGCCTGCTGTGCAGGGGCTAACTAGATATCTGTGATCATAAAGCAATCACCGAGGGTATGCCGCCCCTGACCACATGTGACTTGCCCTTGGCCTGTGATCCAATGATGGCCATATTTTGATAGGACCATCATATGACCATGACCTTCAACATTTTGGGATAGAGTTTAGATTAAGAAAATGTGTCCGCATCTACACTCTATCCATAAAACTCGTATCATGAAAATCAGAGGAAAATTATTAAAATTATGATTTTAAAAATTGGTTTAATTAGTCCGAAAAAAGTAGGTCAATGACACGAATCAAATATCAGGTGCACGACTCCAGTGCAGGCACACTATTATGATGCAATAATATCTTGGAAGGTCAAGTGGTCTTTGAGATTCTACATTGGCAAAATTAAGTAATGACAAAAAAAACGTTAATTTTTTCAGAACAGCATTTGACTTTTACCTTTAACCCGGAGGGGTATGATTTAAATTAAGCATAAATGCAACTTGCTCTAGGCTATCTAGAGGGCAGTTTAGTTCCGATTGGACGCACATTAATCAAGTTGTGGTGAAAAATGTTAAAATGTCTATAAAATGTCATGACCTTAAAAATTGTCAAATTCAAAAAATTATGTTAACCCACATATTCTTTTATTTCAATTTATTGATGCAAAATTTATTTCCAAAAGTCCCACCCTTCTCCGAGATACAGCTCGGACATTCGCAGAAAAAGAGAGAAAACACTAAATGGTGGTTTATTACTCCGAGGGGTGTAAGACCTTGACCTTTAATCTGGAGGGATATGATGTAAATGAAGCATAAATGTGCCTTGCAATTACCCATCTATGGAGGGTAATTTCGTTCTGATCAAGCAAACCCCAATTGAGTTTCAGTGAAAAATGTTTAAATGTCTATAATTAGGTCATAACCTTAAAAAGTAGGTCAAGTTCAAAACATTGTCACCCCCACAGCCCACATCTATCTATAATTCCAGTAATCTCTGTGTGTATGTATGTATGTATGTATGTATGTATGTATGTATGTCTGTATGTTTGTGACCGCTGTTTCTCGACAACCACGGGTCCGATATACTTTAAACTTGCCAGGTATATTGCTGGGGACCCGAGGATGTGCCTTTTCAAGGTTTCATATTAATCGGACAAGTAGTTACCGAGCTATGTCCAAAAAACGATTCAACCAATCAGAGAGCAGCGAGCTATCACGTGTGCCGAACGTGCCGAACAGACTCTGCCTCGGACGGCACATTTGAGAGCGTATTCATTTATTTCACGTTGGCAAACTATGTTGGCGTTAAACTATGTTTTAAAACTAATTAAAACTAATTTGCGATTCATCGTAACTGCGATTTGCGACCTTCCGGACAGTGAAGACTTCACTTCCGGCAGCCAATCACAGAACGCGTTGTTGCGTAGGCGTGGCCGATGTGAGAGCGAGCCGAGCGCGTGCGCCATTACGGTTCGTAATTCGATTTCTTCCGGAGAAAATAATAATTTCTCGATTTCTTATGCGCATTATTTCTCCCAATTCAGTCAGAGCGAAGGGCGGAAGCGAAGAGCGTTGTTTTTTTTGTTTATGGGCGTACGGGCGTACGGGCGGGGTAGAGCGTACGGGTAGCGTTTTTTTTTTTTTTTGGCAAGGAACGGGCACCCACGTACGGGCATGCCCTAGTACTTCTAATCCCACTAATCCCTTTCATTCTGAAAGTCCTCAGACATTGGCAGAAAAAAATGGCGAAAATCCTAAATGGTGGTTTACCACTCCAAGGGGTGTAAGACCCGGAAGGGTATGACGTACATTAACTGTAAATGCTACAGCTTGCTCTACGCTATCTAGAGAGGGCAATTTAGTTCTGATCGGACAACCCATAGGAGTTTTTGTGAAAAATGTTAAAATGACCTTAAAATAGGTCAAGGTAAAAAGGTCAACCCACGTACTTTCTATTCACATTATTTAAGGAAAATTTCATTCCGAAAATCCCATCCGGCAGACAGCTCAGAAATTGATAGAGTTTGGAAATTTGGAGTGTTGAGTGTGCAGGAAGAAAAATAAATAAAAAGAAAGGCGTCTTGTTTCCGCTCCGAAAAAAGTTGCCATGGATACATCAACTTGTCCGTTTTACTACAATTGAAATTAACGATCTTAATCAATGCTCAGGTCATTCGGATGAAAATTGATTATTTTCAGATGAAAATTTATGATTTTAGAAATTTGACCTTGAGTTGACCTTTTGACCTAAGAAAAATAGTTGCTTTCCAAATTCAGCAAGGCACTATGCAATCGCTGTTTGATTTCCAGCTTAATCGGATGAAAATTGGCGATTCTTCAGATAAAAATTGATCATTTTAGAAGTTTGACCTTCAATTGACCTTTGTCCTTTTGACCTCAAAAATAGTTGTTTTCCCAATTCAGTGAGGCACGATGCAATTGTTTAATTGTCAAGTCAATTGGATGAAAAAATGACGATTTTAGAAATTTGACCAAGATGACTTTTGACCTCAAAACCAATAGGCGCCTCAGTTGTGACTATCTCTACAGTGTCTACACCCTGGTAAAGCTTCATGACGATCGGATTAGAATTGTGACCTGTAGGCAATTGATACACAATCAGATAAACAGACAGAATAACGTTCAAGACCAATCAATATACTTGAGAAATCTTTGATTTTGCAAGTACTGTCATAAATAAATAATAATTTTCTAAGTGGTGGTTTCGTACTCCTGGGGATTTAAGACACTCTGTGGTACTATTCAAATTGGGGATGCTAATTGTAGAAAAACACCCCTACAACAGCAAAAAGCCTTCTCTATAGTCTATGTGCTATAGGTCGATGCTTAATAAACAAGTTGGGTAACTCGATAAAAATCGGATTAATTAGACTTTGGTAAAGCATTATGAAGATTGTTGTTAGCTGAGATTAATTCAATAAAAGGAAAAGTCATAAATACAGGAGCACAGTGGAGAGGAGGAAACGCAACAACAGCAAGGTAGACGGATACAACAAAGGGATTTTTGGGGGAAGAATGAGCGAGGTACATGAGCACAGTGGAGATGAGGAAACGCAATAACAGCAAGGTAGAGGGATACAACAAAGGGATTTTGGGGGAAGAATGAGCGAGGTACATGAGCACAGTGGAGAGGAGGAAACGCAACAACAGCAAGGTAGACGGATACAACAAAGGGATTTTTGGGGGGAAATCCTAAATGGTGGTTTACCACTCCAAGGGGTGTAAGACCCGGAAAGGTATGATGCACATCAAGTTTAAATGCTACAGCTTGTTCTACGCTCTCTAGAGAGGGCAATTTAGTTCTGATCGGACAACCCATAGGAGAGTTTTGGTGAAAGATGTTAAAGAATGAGTGAGGGGAAGAAACACCAAACAAAAGTCATCTGAGCCCAAAAATGGAGTTGTGTGCTTGGAGCAAAAATTAACTCGAGAGTGAAACATGACAATGATGGGCCCAATGGCCTCCAGATTTCCTCTTTTAAGATCGTACGTGATCGTGCACCCACTCGTTTTACTCGATGTAGTCTCCTGGAGACTGTAGACCAGTTGTATGTGTATTTCCATTCTGCACATGAAAAATTAAAATTTAAATGCAATAGATTTGATTCCACACAGAGCATATCGACCTTTGGACATGCTAAGCTCCGCCTCTCTTTCAGCAGAGGGAGTGATGCAATTTGATAAATGCAGACTTGGCATTTAATATGGATTTTTTTTTTCTTGACTTGGGTTTACTTTCTGAACTCAGTATATCAATCTGGTGAGTTTCTTTTACCCTTCGGTGATGTCTTTGTTGAAAGAACCATGTCACTGATTGTCTTTCGCAGCAAGAAGTCAATAACAGGATTATATCACAGGTGGCGTGACAAAATGTAAGGACAGGTACATTTGACGATTGGCTTCACAATCGGGTATATAAGGGTTGTTGCGTTCTGTATTAGTGGAAAACAACTGCTGCACGTCTACAAAAGTTATTGCCGCTTCCTCTGGAGATGGTCCGTCAACTTGACAATGCTGTTTGTCATGGAGTGGTGGCTTTACGAAATTCTGGCATGAAACAGCGTGCTATTGTTCGGCAGTATGGCATCACTCAAGGTCAGGTGTCAAAGATCCTGAAACGAAATGCTCAGAGGGGTGTCCCTACTCCAATACCGAGGCCAGGACGTCCACGCAGAACCACAAGAAGAGATGATTGCCAGCTGCACCGGTTAGTCTGCAATGGCCGTACCAAGTCAGCTAATCGGCTTAGGGCTGAGTGGCAGCAACTGACAAATGTGCCTGTATCCAGAAGGCTAGTCAACCAACGACTGGTTCAAGCAGGCTATCGTGCCAGGCGTCCCCTGAGAAAGCCACGCCTGACCAGACAACACAGCCAGCGCCGATTGCAGTGGGCCAGAGAGCACCGTCAATGGCAGCCAGGACACTGGAATCACGTAACCTTCAGTGACAAGTCTAGATTTCTGGGCTATCGTCAAGATGGCCGCGTCCGATTGCGCAGACAAGTGCATGAAGCCCACAACGAAGATTGTATAGTGCCAAGAGTCCAAGCTGGAGGTGGTGGGGTGACCGTTTGGGCTGCTTTTCATGCAGGGGGCAAAACTGACCTGGTTGTTCTGAATGGAAACCTGAACCAGTTCAAGTACAGGGTCATTCTGGAAGAAACATTGCTTCCATTTGCTCGTGCAGCCTTTCGAGGAAACTTTGTGTTCCAAGATGACAATGCATGGCCTCATAGTGCTCGCATGATCCAACACTTTCTTGCTGACCGTGGTGTAGAGCATATGAAGTGGCCTGCCATGTCCCCGGATATGAATACGATAGAGGACTTGTGGGCAGAATTAACGCATCAAATCGACAATTTGGACCAGCAGCCGACCTCTGTGCGTGAATTGCAGCAGACTATTGTCACTGCATGGCAAGCGATTCCTGTCCAAACCTTGGCAAATCTCGTGAACAACATGCCTCGACGTGTACGTGCTCTCCTGAATGCTCGTGGGGGTTACACGAAGTACTGAACTGTAATTTTACTGTCCATAATCCCAGTCATAATTTAGCTTTTGTTTTTGTTGAAATTTTTTTTGGCTAATGTGCAAAATAAAGAGATACTTCTGGAAAACGTACAGAACGTACACTAACGTACACTTCTGGGTCTCGCGAGATCTCGGAGACGGTGGGAGGGATTTTCGAAGCTCCACACGGTCTCCACGTTTTTCGAAGTTAAGTCTGTTCACAATTGTATTTTGTCGAATCTGTATTTATCTTTCGGTGTGTGAAGTTATTGTGTGCAACTTTGGTTGTTTCTCGGTGTTTATCTTTCATAAATTGATCGTCTGTTTGCCGTGTCGTGTCTTGAGGCCTTGTACAGTGTGCACTGTACAACCTTGAGGCTTTGTTTTTCTCTCAGCGGTCCGTCGTTTGTGATCCAATAACTTTCGTTCTCTGTATTCCCAGTCTTTTCACCCATAGCCTACTTCCTTGTGTAAATCTCAACTCAAAAAAAAACAAAAACAAAAAAAAAAAACATTTCCTTCTCTGTTCTCATTCGTTTATTCATTCTTATTCGTTCATTCGTTCTTCGACCACGTGTTTCTCCCCCATTTCCCCAGATAGTTTTCACTCATTAACCTTCAATGTTTACACTTTCCCCTCAAGTTATGTATTCCGTCATATTTTATAACACCTTTTTCTTCTTCTTCTTTAAAAGGCTGCTTTCGACTTGCTCACCAAATCAATTCATCCCAAAAAAAATATCCATCTCCTATAGTGCCTTTTTTCTACATTCACTAAACTCTCCTGCACTCCATCCTCCATCCAGCGTCCTTAAACGTATTTTTAACTCGAAGGTCACAAGAAACTCATTTTGCAATAAATGTTCGTTTCCCATAAATCGTACACTTTCAAAAATCCAATCTCACCCCTCCCCTCCAAATCTTCCCCATAACCCCTCCCCTCCAAATCTTCCCCATCACCCCTCCCCTCCAAATCTTCCCCATCACCCATCCCTTTCAAATCTCCCCCCTTGCCCCCTCCCTCCTAAACTACCCCCTCACCCCTCCCCGCCAAGACGCCCCCTCGCCCCTCCCCTCCTAGACTCCTGCCTCACCCCTCCCCTCCAAATCTCCCCCATATCCCATCCCTTTCAAATCCCTCCCCTTGTCCCTTCCCTCCCAAACTTCCCCCTCACCCCTCCCCTTCAAATCTCCCCACCCTTATTGCTTCTCAATTTCCCCCCTCTCACTCCCCCTCCTCAAAGCGTCCTCCCCGCTTCTTCCCCCTTCAAACTCTCACCTCAATCTCCCCCAACCTTCTGCCTCGCTCTTCCCCCTCCTCAAATAACACCTCATTGTGGCTCACCCAATCACCATCAAACCTTTTGTCCGCCCCATCCTTCCCTTTCTCCGAGCTATTCTGAAATCTCTGACACACCTTCAACAGCTCTCCCTATCTCTTCCACCTCTTCCACATCTTACCCTACCCCTCCTCCCCCCTGTTCTGTATCTGATGCTCCCCCTTCCTCTTCATTAACGGTATGGACCTCAAACATCCGGGGCCTTCGTTCAAACTTAACTGATCTCTGAATACAGGTTGCTTCTGTCAAACCAGACGTGATCTGCTTAACAGAAACTTTCCTCCTTTATGATGTCTCTGATTCCATAGTATCTCTCCCGGGCTACTCCCTCCTCCGGTATGATAGACCTGAGCCTCGTCCTGGAGGCGGGGTTGCTATCTTTATCAAAAACTCTCTTCCTCACTCGCCCTGCACTGCACTCTCTCCACCTCACCCCCAGGAATACCTCTGGCTACGGCTTCCCCTTCGCTCCCACCTCTTGTTCATATGTGTGTTGTACCGTCCACCAAACAGTGATGACTCCATCTACATCTCGCTGTCTGATGATATGGACCAACTTCTATCTACTCATCCCAACTCTCTCTTCCTCATATGTGGTGATTTCAACTGTCATCATGCCAGTTGGCTGGGTGTGGGTACCTCTCTCACCAGCCATGGCTCCTCAGCAAAGGACTTCTGCGACTCACTGGGACTGACACAATCTGTCAATTTCCCGACCCGGATCTCAGTCAACGGAACATCTTCTCTTCTGGACTTGGTTATGACTAACTTCCCTGAAAATGTCTGCTGCTCTTCTTCTGCTCCGATCGGATCATCTGATCATGTCCTTGTTAAAGTGGACATCTCTCTGACCATCCTCAGGGAGCCTGCTCAGCGTCGACGTGTCTGGCATTTCACTCAGGCCAACTGGCACGGTCTTCAAGCAGCCATCAATCATCTGGACTGGTCTCCCATCTCTACCACCTCTGACATCAACTCATCCTGGGAATTCTTCCAAAGTAAATTGCTCTCTCTCATGCACAGATTTATCCCATCTCGTCTTCAGTTGTCATACCCTTCCTCCCGTCCATGGTACACGGAATCTTGTGGTGAGGCTGTTGCCCAGAAACAACTTGCCTTCGTCTCCTGGAAAGCAAATCCAACGGAAGGAAATCTCATTTCCTTTCACAAAGCCCGAAACAAGTGTGTGTCCACCCTCAGGAGAGCCAGGAAACAATATCTCTCCGTTCTCAAGACCGAACTCTCTTATCTGTCTCCCTCTTCCAAATCCTGGTGGCGTCTGGTCAAATCCGTTTCTGGTGTTTGTTCCCCCTCCATCCCCTCCCTTACCTCAAACGGCTACACAGCTGACTCCGCACGTGAAAAAGCTGAATGCCTCAACTCTGTGTTTGCCTCTAAATCTTGTGTCCCAAACCCATCCCTCTCTGTACCCACCATACCCAGTCGTAACCTGCTGCTCCTGGACTCCGTGTCCTTTCCTCCTGACAAGGTGGAAAAGTTTCTGTCAACCCTCGACTCTGATTCGGCAACTGGACCCGACGGCATCAGCCCACGGGTCCTAAAATCCTGCTCTGCTGCTCTATCTCACCCTCTCTCTGTTCTCTTCACCCTCTCTTTTGCTCAAGGTCAACTGCCATCTGCTTGGAAATCAGCCAACATCACCGCTTTGCACAAAAAAGGTGCAAAAACAGATCCTAGCAACTACAGACCAATCAGCCTTCTCCCAATTATCAGCAAAGTCATGGAATCCATCATTGCTTCGGATATGAAATCTTTCCTCTTCTCCAATGGCTTGATCTCTGATCATCAATTTGGTTTCAGACCAGGTCACTCTACTCTGGACATGCTGCTTCTGCTGTCTCAACAATGGATGGAGGTCCTCAATGCCAAACAGGAAATTAGAGCTGTCTCCCTCGACATATCACGTGCCTTCGACACGGTCTGGCACCCCGCTCTGCTCACCAAACTCTCCTCCTTTGGTATCCATGGAAATCTCCACGCATGGCTGGTGGACTTCCTCTCTAGTCGTCGTCAACGTGTGGCCCTGAATGGGTTTCTCTCATCTCCTCTTCCTGTTCAGGCTGGAGTTCCCCAAGGCAGTGTTCTGGGCCCCGTGCTTTTTCTGGTCTTCATCAATGATCTCTCTGACTCTCTCGAAAATCCTCTCTATCTCTTTGCTGATGACTCCACTCTCTGCCGCTCCATTCCTCTTCCCTCAGATCGGCAGTCTGCTGCCTCCTCACTCTCTGAAGACCTGGACAAAATCACAGACTGGTCAAACAAGTGGAACATGTCTTTCAATCCTGACAAATCTCACACTCTTACTATGTCTCTCCGAAAAGATCGACTGGACAACCCTCCCATCTACTTTCTCAACAATCCTCTCCAAGAAGTTCTGTCGCTCAAGATTTTGGGTCTCACTATCTGCCATGATCTTTCTTGGGAAAACCACATTTCCAAGCTGGCCTCCAAAGCCAGTCGCCGACTGGGCATCCTCCGTCGTGCGAAGTCCTTCCTCGGCACACCTGAGCTCCTCACCACATACAAGGCTTTCATCCGCAGCTCAATGGAATACTGTTCTCCCCTATGGGCCGGTGCTCCTGCCTCACACCTAGCTCGGCTTCACGCTGTTGAAACCAAAGCTTTCAGAATTATTGGAATCTCCCGCGATGAAGCTATCTCTGAGGGCCTTTCACTCACTCACCGCAGGCAGGTAGGTGGTCTTTCTGTCTTCTACCGACTCCTCTCCGGCCTTGCACCCCCAGCTCTCTCTGTGCTCTGTCCCCCAAATATTCCTACAGGTCGCACAAGATCTGCCAGCAACCCTCTGATGGTTAAACTGCCGAAATCTCGGCTCTCTGCTCACCTTCACTCTTTCATTCCTCTTTTCTCCCGCCTCTGGAACAAACTCCCTCACTCCCTTCAATCCCACTCCTCCCTCCAGGTCTTTAAAACAGCTGTTCACCACCATCTCTTATCTTCCCCCATCCAAAACCTTGATCTTTTCTACCCCCGCTAATTCACCCCAGATCCACCTTGTTTGAAATTCCAACTTCTTTCCTGGAAGTCCTGGCAGTGTCCATATGTTTTATACCTCTCCCACCGCCCCCTTCCCATGCCCCCCCCCCCAAAGCCCTCGCCCTCTCTCAGATCTCTCGATGTCTCCATGTCTCTCGGTCCCTGCTCTCAAATGTTGTGTTTGTGTCCTTCCCCCTCTCTCCCCATCTTGTCTACCGCTCCCGATGTTATATGTTTTATGTGTCGGTTTGTCTTTCTGTGTGATTAATGTTCGCTCTTTCACGAGCCTCGATCTTGTATACAAAAAAAAAAAAAAAGAAAAAAAAAAAAAAAGAAGTTTAACACAGGTGTGTCCATGAATTGAGTTCGATATCGGTTTACATCACTTTCAAGGATCAATTTATTTGCTTCGAAATGTCAAATGTGTTTTTTGTTTTTTAAAGGTCACATTAACAAAATCTAGAATAATTTCAACATAATTCCAATGAACTTTTGGATCTCAGTCATCGTGAAAAGTAAGTTCACCCCCACAAAAAAAAATATCCATATTAAATGCCAAGTCTGTAATTGAAAGTTTATATTGTAAAGTTTTATATATATATATATATATATATATATATATATATATATATATATATATATATATATATATATATATATATATATATAGATATATATATCGATATATATCGATATATATAGATATATATAGATATATATAGATATATATATAGATATATATTGTTACAGACGTGGCTTAGATGTTAGTTTACCGAGCGGTTTTGGTATGACCACGTCTGCACAAGTTACCGATTATACTCGACGTTGACGAAGCCGCGCCACGCTGGCTCAATAAGAAAAAGAAGACACCCGGCTGGGTTATAAAATGACGACACCAGGGATACGGTTCTCAAGACCTCCGGAGGAGATTATATTCGTTACGGAAAAGGTTAGATTACAGGGGCTAGAGGTACAACATAGAAAGACAAGCACTTAGACACAATCTTATATTATTCCCCAACAGACGACAGGCAAACGGGACAACGGCTGACTCACACGGGGGTTGATGGAAAGGACAGGCGGGTAGTGATGGCTCCAGGTGCACCTGGGCTCAGGGCAGGATCGACCCGGTCCGGTCCAGAGATGCGGGAGGTTTCACAGCGCTCGGAGGGGACGTTCTTTCACAGGCGGGCCTTTCTCTCTCAGCGCTCGCAGGTCCTTCTTTCTCCAGCTCGGGGCGCATCTCCCGTCACATCCGGCGCGGGGCCGCGTATATCCGGCGGGGAGTGACACGCCCTCGGCTCGTTAGCGCCGCCCCAGATGGAATCGGCACGTTGCTTCTCATTGGGTGCGTGCGGGGGGGTTTACCAGGCTCCGCCCTTGACGAGGAGCTGACAAGGAGCCCCTTCGTGGTAACCCCGTGGAGCGCGTGGTCAATGGCGCTAATCGAGCCGGTGTGAGGACGCATCCTCCCCCGCTCCGCCGCCATCTCCTCTGTTGTTGTTGTAATTGTTGGGGAAGAAGATGGAAGGAGGTATGGGAAAGGTCCTAAACTCACTACTGATGCCATATAATCACATTCTGGTGCAACGAAGAGTCATAATTAATGGAGACGAGGCCTTAACTGACATAGACTAAGAATAACTAGGAAGATGTCCGAAAGTTGTCTACGTGTGGTGCGGTGGACCTGGGCACGACATTTAATGGGGGAATAAGGGGAAGGTCGGCTCTACTGATTGTTATTTACATGCAATGGGACTAGGGAATGGGGGATTGGGGAAAGTTGGGGAGTATTGGAGAAAATAGGGGAATATTTACAAGCGGATATGGAGGCCAAATTCCATATTCGCAACAATATAAATAGATATATATAAATAGATATATATATATATATATATATTTTTGTATCCAAGATCGAGGCTCGTTTAAGAGCTAACATCAATCACAAAACAAAAAAAGCGGACATACAAAACAAAACAAAACAAACAAGGCACAATAATGTTGACCTTCCATATGTGAAATTAATGCAGTGCAGCAACTTTCGGAGAAATTGGCCTTGGGATTTAGAAACGATAAGCAACGAACAAACAATATTGTTGTGGATTTGGGGTGTCAGGGATTACGAGGGAGTTCTCGACTATCTGGTATCCCGCCGATCCGACGATCCTGTAAGCGCATGAACCGCGGATGTTTCCATGGTGCGGTGGGTTGCTATGCAACCACGGACACATGGAAGGCGTTTAATTCAGTCAGGATCCAGCATGCAAGTCCACTTTACCTTTCCGGCGAGTTAAATCCCCCAGATAGAGTACCGTGCTCTCAACATTCCACAGTGATTAACAGAGGGCTGAGCAATACCGTAAGTGTAAATGTTGGCTAATGGCTACCCATAATAAAAGGGTGAGGTGAATTGTTATTACACACAAATAGACACACAAACAGATCAGACCGTTTTGGAAATGGTTTGTATTGCTTAAAGAAAAGGCACGTATTTATAAGGCAGTGCCTCAAAGACAAGCTCTTACCCCTAGCACAGAAGCCCTTCTTATACAGTTACTTATTCACAGTTGCACAACACAGGTGACCCAGTCATTCCAGGGAAATGAGGTAAGGAAGAAGGATGGGCAGAGAAGAGATAAAAGTATGAGGTGTATTATGGGCCTCTCACTCACCATACATAAGCTGGCGGCTTACTTTGGTTCCAAGAAAAGAGGGGGAAGGGGAAGAAAGAAGAGGAGTGTAGGTAGTGTGATGTAACACGTGGGGAGAGGTATGGAGTTTTTCACAAAGCAGTCTCTGGCAATAGCTTCATGCAGAGAAACAAATATACAACTTTTGTGCAATGTCAAAGAATCAGAAGACCACTGTGCTGCATTCGGCGGCACTTTTCCCAACAAGGTTGAGTGAGTGAGCTGCACATGGTATAAACCACACATATGATATGGGCTTGCCTCCCTGATGACAGTTTGGACACCAATGTATCTCCCAGGCATTCTCCCCTGCATAGGTCTGATCTTCGCTTGGAACCCAGGCGGCTGCACTATACGTCATTGATTATATACATGATATACATATGTATATATATGTATATATACATATATATATATATATATATATATATATATATATATATATATATATATATATATATATATATATATATATATATATATATATATATATAGTATATTTATATAAATATATATATACAGTATATTTATATAAATATACAGTATGTATATATGTATATATATATATATATACCGTATATACTGTATATTCACCGCTAACTGTGATTGGTGAGGACGACAAGATAATTATCCTGATCATAAGAGCAAAAGTCAATAAGTAGATGGAACAGCGATATGTTGTCCTGAAAGGAGTTTGCGCATTCCCCTGTGAGCTGTCTGGCCTGGGGTCGAATCCTGATCTAGATATAAACCTCCATGCTGGTGTTTTGTAGGCAGGACGAGGCTTCAATGGGTGGGCCGTGCCTCTGATGAGACGTTAAATTAAGTGTCTCCTTTGCCAGCATTAGTTGGTAGACATTAAATATTCCACACTGTACTTCATGAAGAGTACGTGAGCTATCATCAGCACCCTGAACAAATTTCAAATTTCCGCCCTGATTGACTACTGGGTAGATAACGGCAAACCACCCACCATACTCCGTGCCAAAAAACTGCTTCCCTCGTAAAGAGTATGGTAATCTCATCTCTATCAGGTTGTTGGTTAAAAATCACCTAACTAGCTTATTGGTTAACTTTAAAGATGGCCCAATCTTCCTGTTTCTTCCTTGTCAGGTCTTCTGTGATGCCAGTCTACTCTCTGGTTATATGAGTTCCTTTCAAGAAACTTCGACATGGGAGGAGGCCACTAGACCCATCAAGCCTGTGCAAGGGTTGCCAACCTATGTCTGTTTGTTTGTGCTCTATCCTTTTTTAAATGATGAGTGTTAAACGAGGAAGTGTGTTGCTCCATGGGTGTCGGGACTTTTAAAAGTCGTATGACTCAGCCAGGGTTCCATCAACGCTCTAACAATGACACCACAGAGTCTGGTGGAGTCCTAATGCCCTTAGAGCAGTTGTGATGGGCTTCAACATGCTTCCTATGGAAGAGGCAGTGTCAGAAATCCAGAAAAATGCCAGTCCAGAAATCTCTGCCAATCGAATAAAGAAGACATTGAATTGTCCATTGTACTGAGTTATGTTTGGACAAAATAAAGTCGCGGAGTAATATCAGAATTATTTTGCCTCGAGGAAGAAAGGACTAAACCAGCACCGCCCACGCTGCCAGGGACCACAGTACAAGGACAGACCGCCATGCCTGAAGGGAAAACGTTCTCTTTGAAAATGGACTGAAAGAACGCATTTCATTTTCCATTGATGTCAATGGCGAGGAACTTCCTATTGGGAAGGAAGTCGTTAATGTTTTGGTGATTGTTCTGAGTTTACAAACGTGTGGCTGTTTGTTCGGTTGCCGTGTAGTTGCCCTCCGTTCCCAGTAATTTGGGGCGAAGCTAACAATTGCTCTTTGCTGGCACGGGTGGTGAGTGCTGGCTGGACAGGACATGAGGTGTCCATCAGCAATTGTTTCGATTTTCGAAACGGTAAAATGCCGGGCACACGTCGAAATGTCACACCATGAACATCCATCCTCACCACACTTTGCCATTTTATTTGTCCTAAACTTAAAAGACAATTTACATTCCTTGCCCAATCAGTTGCTGTGTTTACACGTGACGTCAGCCCACGTGCCTATTGTTCCCGAGATGGGTAAACACACAACCTTACACCCATTTTCTACCAACGTTGTAAAATTCCATGCATCCGCATCCATCTTACGCGCCTCCTTCTACTGCACCTTCTGTACAACAAAATCAAGAGAAAATATCCTCTCATTCCACTGTCTGCCTTATTGGTGGAAAAAGGAAGTGTATGCATATTAATTGACAGAGTTAAACAGTTTATTGAAATCTTTTTATGTTCGTCGGCGGAGGCATTATGTTTTCGGGTTGTCCGTCCGTCCGTCTATCCTTACGTACATACGTACATCCGGCCGTACGGGCTAAACCTCGTTTTTCTCAGCAAGCACATGTCCGATTGAGATGAAACTTTCAGGATAGGAGCGACACCCATGCAGAATGTTTTAACGATAATTGTGACGTCATAGGTCATGTGGTGTGGCAGCCATCGTGAATTAAACACGAATAATTAAAATATCTATTTCTCAGAAACTGCTGAATGGAAGAATTTGAAACTTCGCACATTGTCAAATACTAACCCGCAAGGCTAACCCCCGCTCTATCAGGGAAAATGGCCTTAAAATGCCTGTTGTTTGTTGTTGTTGCACATTGTCAAATACTCCCAATGGAGACCAAAAGCATGATAATGATGACATCATCGGTGAAGTGGTATACCAGCCATAAATGTTTTAGTTGATTGCCTTATACTAAAAATCTGAAATTGCATGCATATGATCTATGACTCATTTGTATTGAAATATTAAATTTATGACATCATAGGTCACATGGTGTGGCAGCCATATTGTATTGAAGGAAAATATAAAATAATTATATCTCTAAAACCGCTTACCCTATCTATGCGAAATTTTACAAATGCCATCTAGCACCACTGTTGCATATAGTTTGAAAATGATTAGGTCGTAGGTCACATGGTTTGGCAGCCATCCTGGACAGAAAAAGAAACCTTATCCGATCAACACGAAACTTCACAAACCCGATCCCCTGCCCATACATATACAAATTGTACATTTTTGATGTCATTTGTCACGTGGTTTGGCAGCCATATTAGCTTGAAAGCCGATATTTAAAAAAATCTCTTCTCTGAAACAGTTTCACCGATCGATGTGAAACCTGTCCTGTGGTAAAAATGTGTTATTTCAAAAGAGCTGAAGAGATTTAAATCAAACTTGTTTATTTTTAGGACAGTGAACGAGGGCATCTACCCGTTGTCATGTGCAGGGACTACATGGAGGCATATTGGCGACACAGTTGCATTGTTCTAGTTTTCATTTAGGTTTGTCCATGTCCAAAAACATGTTTTGGATACAGTTCTTGTTTTCGTTATCATCATTCGAAGTGTGACCAATTTTTAGGAAACCTTTATTATCAGAGGTGACAATGGTTAATTTAATTGTGAACAATATGTAGCAATTTTTCAGCATCAGGGGTGCCGGTG
Organism: Myxine glutinosa; assembly: GCF_964187855.1. NCBI lineage: Eukaryota > Metazoa > Chordata > Myxini > Myxiniformes > Myxinidae > Myxine > Myxine glutinosa. The sequence goes on along the minus strand of NC_136268.1, from coordinate 68,066,011 downwards.
TCGGTTTAGAATAGGTACACCATATCCCTGCGTGTTGTAAGAGGTGACTAAAGGGTTGGTGTCAGGAAGGGCATCCGGCCATAAAAACATTGCCTCAAAAAGGGAATCATGATGATTGTCATGGGACCCGCAAAGCTAACCCTCGCTCTAGCAGGGAAAATGGCCTTAAAAAGGGGGAAAAAACTTTTTCAGCATCAGGGTATATAACACCATGAGTTTCATCGTTGGTAACATCTTTATCTCTCGAGTGGCACAACAGTTTCTTCAACTCAAAAGACAATCCCAAGGACCAACTCAAACTCCGCTCTGATTTCTGCTACTACACTTCCTTCGGCACTCACTTTGTCTCACATCCTCGAATGCAACGCACTATTAATTACTCTTCATACTTGTAAGCAGCATGCACACTGATGTAGCTGAGATGTAAACAAGTAAAATTGCCTCCAGACTCAAGCCCAACAATAGGATCATTTTCATGTGAAACAGAGCTTGTTTCTAGCCTGTGGACATTTTAAATCATCCAGCCAATAACATCTGATCAAGTTGAAGCTTGCAGAGGGGATATAAAAAGAGACCAATATTTATGAAAGAGGATTTTGAAAGAGGATATAAGGAGATAGAAAGAAAAATACATCAATAAAGATGTAAAAAGAAATTAATGTATATAAAGGATTAACCAACTGAGGGCAGCTTTAACTCACTCCATAAGGCTCCCAACAATTGTGTCCATCTTTATACAAGCCAGAAAATTTAATTATAGCAAATCTCAATGACATCTCCAGTCTCTCTGCTCAAGTTTACGGTGCATTATTGAGTCCGTCTCTTGTTTTCGCTCCAGCTCAATCTCCATCTCCTTCCACATCTCCAATGGCATCGCCGTGGCACTGGCACTGCTTGAGATGAGGTACAATGTCTCAACTCAGCGTTTGCCTCAAAATCTCGTGTAGCGAACTCCTCCTACTCTTTCCCAAACTCAACTGCTGCCTTTTTTGACTGTCCTCACCAGAGAAGGTGGAAAAAGTTCAGTCCAGCTTCAACTCTTCATCAGCGACTGACCCAAATGGCAAAAAAAAAACTTAAAAAAAAAAAAAAAAACGTCATCAGCGACTGACCCAGATGGCACAAGTGTCCATGTTCTCAAATCCTGTGCTTCTGCTGTTGTTCCTTCCCTGTCTGCATTTTTCAGCCTGTACTTCTCCTTTGGCTGCTCCTGTCTGCCGGAAAGCGAGCAAACATCACTCCCTCCTGTTCCGATTTTCTCCTGTTTGTGGAATTGCCATCCTGATGATATATGCGCATACATACTTGTCAGAAAAAAAGCATTTTATAAAATGAAAAAACATGTAGGGATGGAATCCCTCCAAAAAAAAACAACCAAGGAAGAAAGGGATGACAAGGAAGGAATGACACCACAATACAACACCACAATCTTTTGATGGATTGCCATCACGACACGTTTTGACATTTTTGTTATAGGTGGCATTAGTAACAATTTTATGAAGATGTCTATATTGGAGGCAGTTGTAGATTTGCAGTGTGGGTTGGTGTAATTACCACCACCACTGAAGGTGAACTGAGGTTACGTTTTCCGCCATCTGTCTGTTTGCTTGTCTGTTTCTTTGTCTGTTTGTGAACAGGATATCTCAAAAAATTGTGGACAAATTCAGATGAAACTTGGTGGATTGGTTAGTGTGTGACCAGGACGAATTCATTCAATTTTGGTGAAAGTTGGAATCCGGATCAGAAATTTTTCAGTGATTTTTCACCATTGAGTGATAGGGCCAAAAACTATATATATATTGATATTTCAAAGAGTCGTGGACGACTTATGACAAAACGAGGTGGTTGAGTTGGTTAGGCGACAATAACGGTTCAGGTCAGAATCCAGATCCAGCCTATCAGTGGAATACAAAACATAAACTGTTGAGCCTGGTAGAGATATGCGCTCTACCGAGTGCTGTTCTAGTATGTTGTGGGATTGAGAAGGAAAATGGCAAAATATGTCGTGAGCGTAATCCCTGAAAGGAATGTGGTGTTGTATTGTGGTGTCATTCCTTCCTTCCTTGTTTGGTTGTTTTTTGGGGATTCCATCCCTACAACCTACATGCATTTTTATATGCTTTTCATAGCTTGTTTAACTCTATTTTTCTCACTTTGGATGCCAATGACGTCATCATCTAGTAACTTATTTTGAGGGGCATGAGTAAATTATCTGCAGGCTTAGGTAGGAATGAAAATTTGGTCTTTCACAAACTTACCCACCAAATTGCAAAGAGCAAGCAAGTTTTAACTCTGAGTGGTGCTCATTTAATTCTGAGACGTAGGAAATGAACAATGTTGAGTTTATTTAGAACATTGCTGGAACATTTAGAAGATTTATTTAGAACATTTTCAGTGACCATGTCAAAAGTGGATCCTTTTCTGTCCGCACAAAAAAAACACCTGACGTTTTTATTTAATATTTTAAATTTATATTCCAATCATCTTCCTTTTTTTAAATTCAAGACATGATGTTTTCTATGCCAGTTAAACCCCTCCCCCTTGCCCCCACCTTCATCCAACTTTCCAGTTTTTCCTTCCTGAGTTTGTTCCTGCATCCATCTTGTCTACCCCCAGTGTGTCCTTCCCTACCCCTACTTCTTACCCACCGCATCCCTTATTTGTCTGTCTCTTTTGTTTGTCCGTCTCCATCTGTTTTGTCACTGTGCTCGCTGTTGGTGTTTACCCCCTCTCTGTCTACTGTTCGTTTTGTTATGATGCATCCTGATCTGTTCTGCGTTCTAGTTTCTCCATGTGCCTTGCTTTTGTATACAAAATGAAAAACCCAGGAATATGACATTAGATTGGTTATCTATCTTCTTCTGATATATATATATATATATATATATATATATATATATATATATATATATATATATATATATATATATATATATGAAGAGTTTCATCACAAAACCCTATATGTGCCATGGACAGACCTTTGAGTAAAACGAAATTTGCTGTTCTTATCAATCTGTATAGGTTGGTGAAAGTTATTTCAAACTAAAATGTCTGTTGAATAGTAACAAAAAGTTATGCCAAATGTAACTGAAATCATACATTTAAAAATAAAGATTAGTTTGATTAAGTTATTTCAGTTTCTTCACAAAACGCCATATGTCCACTGCAGAGACAGGCGAGATATTGATAATAATGAGCCAATGAATTCAAACCATCACCAATTTTATTTTTCACAAATAAACAGTTGTGCACACCGAGAATGTGATGTGAGAGGAGTGTTACAGTGTTACTCATTGCCACTGATTGCACCAGAGGTTGACTCTGTGGCTACAGACAAAACTTCATCATAATAATCTTTCACCTTCTGCGGTGCACCAATGTCTCTCAGTAGATTCACAACATCTCGCTTCTTTGCCTCCTGCACAGTGCTCACCATGCCAAGACGTTTGGGACTGTATTGCGCCCAATTTTTTCCTCGCTTCAGTAAGCTGTGGTAGCAATAGGCAGGAGTGTAGGCATTCTTGAATCCGATCTTCTCGCTGTTCATTTCAAGCATTCTCGCGTCACTGATGTTGAACGATTTTTGACTTTTCACAAAGCCCTTAGTTTCAGTTTTAAAATCGAATGCTTCCCAGTCCTTGCCATAAACATACACATTTCCATGTTGGCGGAGGATCGAGTGATACTCTTCGGGCAGCAATATGGTCTCTGTCCTCCTTATCTGCTTTTCGATGCGCCCAAACACTCTGTCAGCAGGGAGGAAACTATGTCCTCTGATGGGGAACGTGTACTCCACATGCAGATTTGGGAGGACGTTTTGTCGCAGAGACATGAGCATTGATACTACATTAACGTTCTTGTTTTGCCCATAACACGAGTCACTGAACAGGTGCAGTGACCCAGCTTGGCGAATACTGCCATTCAATTTGCTTTGAAAACAGTCATGAAGTGCCGAAGCAATCATATTACTGTCCTTATTTTGATTCTCCAGCCAGACATACAGATGGACATCATTTTTTGTCTGCTCGCTGTTGGTTCCATGGTGAACAACTGCGCAAAAGAGGTAGAGGTACAACTGCCGGGAATAATATGCCTGCCCAACGGCAGTTTTCGGCAACACAAGATTCTGCATCATGTCGAAGCATACAGTCACGGAGTTGTCCACTTGCATCCCCAGCATATCATAAAAGGCTCTGGCTCGTCTGCGGTGGAGAATGAGCATTGCTGCTTCCGTTTTCCTCTCCTCGTCCGTCATGTCTGGGTCCCGCAACTTCAGTTTGAATTGCATGCATGTGGAGCAAGCGTCTGTGACGGGGTGGCCAAATCCAAGGTTAAATTGGTGTGTGAAAACGGAATAATATAGTGAGTAGCTGGTGTCTTGGTGATCTTGGTTGGTGAAAAGTTCGTACATCTTCTTCACCGACAAGTCAGATGGAAGATACTTCCGACCTGGGGCACCACGGCGGCCATAATGGCTGGCTCTGCATGTGAACGACTGAATGTGCTCCTTCACTGCCTCTCTCTTTTCTTCTTTTTGAGTGGCATTACGAGTGCCACCTCACCGTTCAGTGGGAGCTGCAGCATTCTCAGCGTAGTAACGAGCCACGCTCGATACACGATCCTTGCTGATGCCTGACAAATACAACAGACCGCAATGAGGACATGGTCACAAAGCCGAGGACAACACACAATCGATTGTGGAAACTACAGAACAGGGAACCAAGGAACCAAACATTCCTGTACATAACCAGAGTGAATCGGTGATAACAAGACAATAAATGAATTTAGATTTATTGTACTCACCAAGAACTTTGGTGAATGTGGGTTTGCAAACAGGGACCTTCGCAGGGTGGTTTTCTGTCAGCAGATAATACTGTTACGGACCGCGGATTAGATGTTATATTTGCCGTGCGGAGGCTCCGCGACCGAACAGTTATTCCCCGACTAAAACCCGATTTACCCCAAACTTTGGTCGTATCGCGCCGCAGCTGCACAATCTGGAAAACTCTAAAGCGACCGAATGCAAAGAGGAAGAAGACGTACAGAAGAGTAACTGGGTTTATTATTATTCACACATATAAGCAAAAAGAAAGCAGTCACATTTATTTACAGGGGAGATGAGACGCAGGTGACACAGTGAAAATTACTAGCTTACCTAACAGGCTTAACTTATTCCCAGGGACAAGACAAAAGACAGACTACGAACACACTTACACGGGGAATGATGATAGGGATGGCAGGTCGATGGCTGGCGGGATAGGGAGGTCCAACTGGTCCTGCAGCACGATCGGCTCGTTGGGCAGCCGCCGTTCCTTCGCGGCCCTGCTCCAAACTGCCGTCCAGGCCCCACGCTGCTGTGGCTGCAGTTTCGGTGGCTCGAGCTGCTGTAGAGGCAGTTTCGGTGGCTCAAGCCGCTGTAGATGCAGTTTCGGTGGCTCAAGCTGCTGTAGATGCAGTTTCGGTGGCTCAAGCTGCTGTAGATGCAGTTTCGGTGGCTCAAGCACGCAGCTCAGCTCTGACGACCCAGCTCTTGTCTCCTCCCTCCTTGTCTCAACTCTTTCAAAGCTCCTCTCTTGGACTCAACTGCTGGACTTATCTCTCTCCTTGGGGAACACCCCGCCGCGGGTTATATAGGCCCCGCCCCTCAACCTTTGCGAACCTCCCCCAAACGTTCTCTCTCTGCCCTCAAGCCAAACCCCTTGTTCATGGTTGGTCGAGTGGGGCTGGCTCACTCCTCCCCTCTCTGACGAGGTGGGGACCCGCCTTTCTTCCCCAACCCTGCCTCGTGGCCAATGGTGGTTGAAGAGAAAACCGCCCAAAATGCAGTTGGCCATCGAAATGAAATGAAAGGGGACCTATTCTTATTTCACTTGGTACAATGGAGTATTTAAGTTAATGGGAGACACAGCCTTACCCTAAGACACATAATAAGATATAAGCTATCGAACAGGGGTATTCTATGATTGGCTGACGTGGATGCTTTATGGACTAATTACCGAGACGCCCTTTTTACCTTTACACAACTCCGGAGGCAGGAGGCGCAGAATAAACAATAATAATAATAAAGCACACAATAAAAAAAAACACAATCCTCATATCCGCAACAATACTTTACAGATACATTCCGATCTCTCGCATTCTCACTCTCTGCTCGCTTTCGTTTCCTTTTTGGCGCAGTGATGTCCATCAAAGTAAGGATGTGCTGATCCTGCGAAATTTTCATGCTTTTCTCATACATTTTTTCATGGTTGAGTGTAAGATCAATATCCGTCAAAAGATAGGCCTGACAAGCTCGATTTTTGGGGGTGGTTTTACCCGCACCATTTGGCCGCAAGTGTTGACACCCGATTTCGGGCACTTTCCCAGCTCCGGAATGACGGATTTTCTTTCGTTTTTCCTGCTCATGGTTGTCTTTACATCTCCCTCGCTTTCTCTCTTTTGGTGAGAGCAAAACTGCTTCTTCAAGTCAGTCAAAATCGTTCATTTTCTCGAATTTACGCTCCACCAAATAACACTTTTTCAACAAAGACTTTCAAACAGGAAGTGTCGCTGAACACTTGTGCGCAGACTCAGGTCAGATAAGAGGTCTTTTCTGATAGGCTGCATGTAGAATGTGAACATATCGCATTTTGCAAAAAAACTGGCTTGGTGCTTAACGAGTTTTGTGAAAAAATACATTTTGCACCGTTAAATTTTATGTATTATATCGCTTTTTGAAAATAGATAGTAAAATATGCATATGTAAATGACTGTTTGCCGTGTGTATGGAGGGGTTACTCAATTTTTACAATTTTGGTGTTTAACGAGTTTTGTGACGAAACTCTTCATATATATATACTAGGGCATGCCCGTACTATATATATATCTAAAATTATATCCCCCCCCTCTATTTACATGAAATGGTTTGGTCCATTCGCAAAGCCAAAGCGAACGGCTTGCGAGTACGGTGACAATCCCCCCCCTCTATTTACATGAAATGGTTTGGTCCATTCGCAAAGCCAAAGCAAACGGCTTGCGAGTACGGTGACAATCCCCCCCTCTATTTACATGAAATGGTTTGGTCCATTCGCAAAGCCAAAGCGAACGGCTTGCGGAGTTTGGTAAATAAATCGCCATAGCTCGGTAACTACTTCACCGATTAATATGAAACCTTGAAAAGGCACATCCTCAGGTCCCCAGCAATATACCTGGCAAGTTTCAAGTATATCGGACCCGTGGTTGTCGAGAAACAGCGGTCACAGACAAACACACAGACATACACACAGACACACACACACACAGAGATTACTGGAATTATAGATAGATATAAGATATATATATATATATATATATATATATATATATATATATATATATATATATATATATATATATATATATATATATTGTTACAGACACGACTTTGATGTTATGGTGGGCCGAGCGGAATGGCCGCCGTGTCCGCACAAGTTACCCGATTATACTCGAACGTTGCCGAGTCGCGCTACGCTAAATCAATGAAGGAAAAGGACACAACGGCTGGGATTAAAATGACACGACACCAGGGATACGGTTCTCAAGACCTCCGGAGGAGGTTATAATATTGCGGAAGGTCAGATTACAGGAATGAGAGGGACAGCATAGAAAGGCAGGCACTTAGACACACTCTTATATTAGCCCCGACAGACGACAGATAAACGGGACAAAACTGACTCACACGGGGATTGATGGCAAGGAAAGCGGGTAGTTGATGGCTCAAGGTGCACTCTTGGCTCAAGGACAGAATCGACCCGCTCCGGTCCAGAGATGCGGGAGGTCTCACTCAGCGCTCGAAGGTGACTTTCTTTCTCCAAGCTGGGGGCGCATCTCACGTCACGTCCGGTAAGTCGCTGCGTATATCCGGCGGGGAGTGACACGCCCTCGGCTCGTTAGCTCCGCCCCAGATGGAATCGGCCCGTTGCTTCTCATTGGGTGCGGGGGTTACCGGCTCCGCCCTTGACGAGGGGCCGACAGGCAGCCCCTTCGTGGTAACCCCGTCGGTGCACATGGGTAATGGCGGCTAACCGAGCCGGAGTGAGGACGCACACTCCCCGCGCGCGCCGTTGTTGTAGTTGTTGTAGTTGTTGTTGTAGTTTGGGGAAGAAGATGGGAGGAGGTATGGGAAGGTCCTAAACTCACTACTGGTGCCATATAATCACATTCTGGTGCAACGAAGAGTCAGAATTAATGGAAACGAGTCCTTAACTGACATAGACTAAGAATAACTAGCAAGATGTCCGAAAGTTGTCTACGTGAGATGCGGTGGACCTGGGCACGACATTTAATGGGGGAAAAAGGGGAAGGTCGGTTCTACAGAGTGTTGTTTACAGACAATGGGACTAGGGAATGGGGGATTGGGGATAGTTGGGGAGTATTGGGGAAATAGGGGAGTATTTACAAGCGGATATTGAGGCCAAGTCCCATATCCGCAACATTGCACCCTTCTCTACCCTCGGGGCGTCCCGACCCGATAAATTTTTACCTATTTTAGTGTGGCACTCAGATGTAGTTCCCTCTACTATTAACTCTACCCTGAGTGCGACAGTTTTACAGATATTCACAAATGAGTAAATATGTCCCCCTGCGACGTTGCACCCTTCTCCTCACAGAAACACACCCACAGGATAACCGAATTGCGGAAAGAATTCGCAAACTAAACATACAGCCGGTAGGGAGCATTATTTACACAAGACTACGCTGATATTTACACTACGATCCAGGACCTGTTTTTGGAGGAACACATGCAGATGTTATGCATAGAGAGAGCACGCATGCCAGCATCGATACACCAACCCACGAGTGCTCTGTGGCCTTACGGCCTTTAATAATGTGCAGAGCACCCCTTCCAAGCACCAAAAGCACCACCCCATCACCAATCGGTGCACCAATAAAGTGTCTATAAATCACCGGTGGTGTCGCAGCCGGCCGATGGTCTGCCGCTGGTCTTGCCTTCGTGTGGTGCACTTGGCCTTCTGGCTTCTTTAAAAAATAAAGAAAGGCGCCAACCGCGTCCATTTCTTTATTGTGGCCGTCAGGGGGCCAACTATTAGTGGTTCACCTGTCTGGCATAGGTGCCACGTTGACCCATAGGTCCTTCCACGGGTGGTGCTTGGCCGCAAAAGAACTGCGGTCCATTGTGGGTGGCCACAACATTGCGGTCCATATGGTGTATCGATCCAGGCAGCAAGCAGCGAAAGTGCAGGCCCACAACTGCGGAGCCAGCACCTCTCTCTCCTCTCTCTCTCTGCCCCAAAGCCAGATCCTCGGAGGTGGGAGACAAAAGAACAAGACAAGTGAGTAAGGTGGTAAGGGCGCAAAAGTGCACGCAATGTAAGGTAATGCACACTGGGGGCACATGGGAACCAGGTGAGACAGGTACGTTCCTACCGTACGCCCCCCCCCCCCCCCCACCAGGTAACCTACATGGCCCCTCCCTTACCCCTTACTGCATCCACAAAACACAACACTACCCATAAACATCTACTTTACAAATCAACAAACGTCCCTACTGTCTTCCCCGTTCCTCCCATAAACCAAATTCGTCTTCTCTCCCTCCTAACCAATCAAATTTGCCATTTTCAACTCTCATCAAAATTTGCCATCTCCAACTCAACATCATAATTTGCCATCACCAATTCATCATCAGTCCCTCCTAGGGAGGGAGAGATGGAATCACCCCAATGTCTCATCCACGTCGTGATGCGTCTCACAAATCCTCACAGCAATTCTCATTTCCTGCAACAGAAACAAAGAAACACAGGTGTGGAGTCATCATCATCACCACAGGTAAGTGGCTGCGTATGGTGCGACAGGTTCATCAATCCTAACTATTTCCTAAATGACTTTAACAACTTTACATTACCCGGGGTCTTTCTCCTGCCAAACCATTGGCCCTCTTACACTATGGGTTCTAAAAACCAATTCCCATTGAGCAAACTGTGGTGCTTTTCAATTTGGGGTCTCACTCCCCCGATTCATCTCTCGGTGCCCTCGCACAATTTCTGGGCTGCGACGTGAAGCTCTCCTAGCCGGTCTACCCACCTGCACACCTCCACCACTGCAGTTGCCTCCGAGCTTACCTGCTCCTTACCCTAACCTAACTACCTGGGGAAGGCCCTCTGGCACTCTCCCCACTCGGTGCCCTCTCTGGCACTGGGCTACCCGATCCACACCCGGGATCCTCAGGCACCCACCCACAACTACCGGCTCCCAGAGCCCACCTGCGGCCTCACCTGGCCGACATCCTCACAGTGGTGGAGTGCCCAACCAACTACACACACTAACAGGCTACACGCCCAGCCATTTCCACAACACTAATGCACCCATCCACAACACCATTCTGCATCCGCACCACAAATGCCAATATCCAACCACAATTTACCTATACCCTCTACCTAACACTTACACTACCCGCCCCGGGTATCCGTGATGGGGGTCCACCCTTCCCCCATTCACACCTTCGCACCATGCACACCACTCCGTACCACTTACTCCAACTCTCTCCACACACCTGTACCTGCACACCTGTGCTCTCACACCTGGTGCCACCTGCACCCTTCTCTCCCCAAGCGCATTCGCGCTGATCCACAACACTCACTACTCATACACTGCTCCACACACCTGTCCAGTTCTCACACACACGGCATCATCTCAGCTAACTACTCCCCTCTGAAACTTGCGCTTCCCAGTCGCCCCTTTAAACTATTGCGCTCCCTCGTCATTGTCATCCATACTAATCTACCTGCGTCCCCACTACAGGTATCAGTCACTAACTAAACTTAACGTTACCTAATGTCATCTTCGTGAGATCCCTACAATATAACCTAACCCACCCGGGCTAGTTTTCACTGCCATACACCCCATAAGCTATTGCTCCTTTGCCCCCACATGGGAAGGGTGGCAGGGATGCCAACCTTACCCACCGGGCCCATCGCTCACTACCAATTTTGCACATCAAATTTCAACAAATTAAAAATTTGCCAATCACTACCCATCATCTGCCAATCACTACTGCCAATCCTTTGCCAATCACCAAATTTTGTTTTTTTCTAATTTTGGGTCCAAAACACTAACCTCATCACCCAGTCTACTCACTAATGCCTCTCGGTGCGCCAATTCCTGTCCAAAGCCCGGCTTCGTAAAGCCAAGCCATGAATGCGGGTTGTTTTGTGCCAGCGGCTGGATGCGTCCGGCACTCGGTGCAGGGACGGGGGCTTACCCGGACCGAGATCCCACGCACCATCTCGGCGTGGAGCCATCCAATGTCCCGATCTCGACCTGCCGGACTGCCTCAACAAAAAGTGGTCGCCATGACAACCCTTTCTATCGGGCTGCCCGCTCCGCCTAGTGGAGCACGGACGCGGCCGTTCAAAGCGAGGCCCAGCACGCACCGAGGGCCCGATTCGGCTAAAAGTCGCTCTAACCTCTAAACCGGTTACCGTCGATGCTTCACCTGGACGCTTACACCCCGCAGCCCGTTCCTTGCTCACACATCCAGCCGTTTCCATGCTCCTCGTACCTTTCCTTACACACCTCGGTACTCTCATTCCACTCACAGCCTTGGTCACACACCTGACCACCGAACACTTTGGCACACATTCGTTGGTCGCACACCTCACCAACACACCTCTTCGCGCCCCCTCCTCTGTCACCTCCTCTGTGACAATCACAGGTGTGCTCTCATTCGCACACCCAACCACGTGCCTCACCACCAACTCCAGCGTGCATTCCCACCCACGCTCTACCATTCCAGGTGTGCATCCTTCCATCCCAGGTGTACATCCTCGCTCACCTGTCACAACCAACTCACTCTCCTTGTCACTCTCACTACTCTCACCTCCATTCTTGACAGCGCACTCACCCTTACTCTTGACAGCGCACTCTTTCCTCATGCACCCGTCCGTTACACACCTTTCTCGTGCACACTCTCCCGTTACACCCTCTGTAACACTTACCACACCACGCTTCCATGTGCTCCCTCGCACACGCGCTACGACCGACTCATTCTCGCCAGCACCCTCACTCCTTGGCACGCACTTTGTCCTCACACACCCCAGAGTCGGACTTTTTCGCACACCAGACCTGTCGCACACTTCACCAACGGCCTCTCACGAACACCCGGGTCTATCTCGACCCCCAAGCTTCTTAAATCCCCTGGCGCATCATACGCACGACCATATTGGTCACCACTTACACCGGGTCCTCTTCCTCTTCGCTTCTCCTCCATCACCTGCGAATCCCTCATCCGGTTAATGAGCACATCATCACGATCCAAATACAGACTTTGGACCAATTCTTTTATCTCCTCTTTTATCTCTTTCTTATCCCCTCTCCGTCGCTTCTTAATTTCGCTCACCCCTTCTTCCACTTCTTCTAATTTCTGCTTCACCTCCTTTATTCCCCGGTACGTCTCCTCAAGCTCGTCCTCCAAGGCTACCTTGACCGTTTCCATGTGCGTCCTCACTTGCCGGTCCTTCGTCTCCATTACCTCTACCACCTCGTCCAACCTTGCTGTCAGTCCCTCACGTACCATCTGACATTCCCTCTTCGTCGCTATCAAGTCGTCTTTTAGTTCTTTCTGTGTCGCTTTTAAACCTCCTATTACCGCTGTGTTCTTTTGAACCTGCTCCACTAACTCCGTCTGTCCCACCGTCAGCTGCTCCACCTCCTGCGTCAGGTCCTCTATGCCCCCTTGCAATTTTACAGTCCCCTTTCTCACCTCCTTCTCCATGTGCTCCTTACAGTGCCTCACCTCCTCGCGCACTCCTCCGACCTCCTCACTCACACCTCTTCTGATCTCCTCTCCCATCACTTGCATCTCCTGCCCAGATGCCACCCTCATCTGCTCCATTTCCTCCCTGTGAGCATCCAGTTTGGTTTCTACCCCGATTTTGACCCCCTCTATCTGCTGCCCTATTTGTTTAACTTCCCTTTCCGCTTGGTCCCTCATGTCCCTCAATTTGCCTTCCATCCTGTTTTCTAACCCCTCTAACCCCTTTTGCATCCCTTCCATTTGATTCTCTTGAGCGGCCATTCTGTTTTCTACCCCCATTAACCCATTTCTCACCTCTTTTATCCCGTTGTCTAACCCCTCAAAATTATTGTCTAACTTCTCACCGGTACCCCTCGCTTCGTCCCTCATTACCCCCATTTGGCTTCCCATTACCCCCAATTGCTCATTCTGAGCCTCCATCCGGTTCCCCATTTGTCCCATACTGCTTTTCAAACCTCTAATTTGGTCTCCCAATTGCTCACCCATTTGTTCCATAAGGGCCCTCATTTGCAGGAGGAAAAGGTTCGAATCCACCAGGGGCGCTGCCACGGTCGCGGGCGCCGCGACCAGCGAGGCGCCATTTTGCGCACCCGCAATGTCGGGCGCAACGACGCTATTTTGTGCGTCTGCTACCCTCGCTGCTTCGCTCTCCTCGCGTCCCTCAATTTGGTCCTGGACCGACCCTGCCTCACTCTCCTCTACCGGACCCCAGCTGTCTTGATCCGCCATAGCGCGACTTTCAAAATTCGGGTTTTTATATTTTGTAAAACACAATCAAATTTCGCTGTTATAATTTCGAGCGCGTAAAACGCGCTCCGGATCGAATTCTACTTCCCAACACCAAAATGTTACCCTAATGGTACACTTGGTGTTCCAAAATTTGGGCTAAATGAATTTAGTCCCAGGTCCGAATCCGACACTCCTGACACCAATTGTTACAGACACGACTTTGATGTTATGGTGGGCCGAGCGGAATGGCCGCCGTGTCCGCACAAGTTACCCGATTATACTCGAACGTTGCCGAGTCGCGCTACGCTAAATCAATGAAGGAAAAGGACACAACGGCTGGGATTAAAATGACACGACACCAGGGATACGGTTCTCAAGACCTCCGGAGGAGGTTATAATATTGCGGAAGGTCAGATTACAGGAATGAGAGGGACAGCATAGAAAGGCAGGCACTTAGACACACTCTTATATTAGCCCCGACAGACGACAGATAAACGGGACAAAACTGACTCACACGGGGATTGATGGCAAGGAAAGCGGGTAGTCGATGGCTCAAGGTGCACTCTTGGCTCAAGGACAGAATCGACCCGCTCCGGTCCAGAGATGCGGGAGGTCTCACTCAGCGCTCGAAGGTGACTTTCTTTCTCCAAGCTGGGGGCGCATCTCACGTCACGTCCGGTAAGTCGCTGCGTATATCCGGCGGGGAGTGACACGCCCTCGGCTCGTTAGCTCCGCCCCAGATGGAATCGGCCCGTTGCTTCTCATTGGGTGCGGGGGTTACCGGCTCCGCCCTTGACGAGGGGCCGACAGGCAGCCCCTTCGTGGTAACCCCGTCGGTGCACATGGGTAATGGTGGCTAACCGAGCCGGAGTGAGGACGCACACTCCCCGCGCGCGCCGTTGTTGTAGTTGTTGGAGTTGTTGTTGTAGTTTGGGGAAGAAGATGGGAGGAGGTATGGGAAGGTCCTAAACTCACTACTGGTGCCATATAATCACATTCTGGTGCAACGAAGAGTCAGAATTAATGGAAACGAGTCCTTAACTGACATAGACTAAGAATAACTAGCAAGATGTCCGAAAGTTGTCTACGTGAGATGCGGTGGACCTGGGCACGACATTTAATGGGGGAAAAAGGGGAAGGTCGGTTCTACAGAGTGTTGTTTACAGACAATGGGACTAGGGAATGGGGGATTGGGGATAGTTGGGGAGTATTGGGGAAATAGGGGAATATTTACAAGCGGATATGGAGGCCAAATCCCATATTCGCAACAATATATATATATATATATATATATATATATATATACATATATATATATATATATATATATATATATATATATATTTATATATACATATATATATATTCATATATATTTATATATATATATATTTATATATATATATATATTTATATATATATATATATTTATATATATATATATATTTATATATATATATATATATATTTATATATATATATATATTTATATATACTAGGACGTGCCCGTACGTGGGTGCCCGTTCCTTGCCAAAAAAAAAAAAAATGAAAAGGAAAAACATTCCAAACCGCGTGGCAGTAACGACCACAGAGCCCCCCCCTCTATTTACATGAAATGGTTTGGTTCATTCGCAAAGCCAAAGCGAACGACCACAGAACCCCCCCCCCTCTATTTACATGAAATGGTTTGGTCCATTCGCAAAGCCAAAGCGAACGGCGAACGGCTAAATCGCCATAGCTCGGTAACTACTTGTCCGATTAATATGAAACCTTGAAAAGGCACATCCTCGGGTCCCCAGCAATATACCTGGCAAGTTTCAAGTATATCGGACCGGTAGTTGTCGAGAAACAGCGGTCACAGACAAACACACACACATACACACACACATACACACACACATACACACAGAGATTACTAGAATTATATATACTAGGGCATGCCCGTACTATATATAAGCTAGGACGTGCCCGTACGTGGGTGCCCGTTCCTTGCCAAAAAAAAAAAAAAAAAAAATTTGTGTAGGGGTGTGTGTGTGTAAACATCCTAGGGCGTGCCCGTACGTGGGTGCAAAAAAACATGCGTGCAAACAACAACAACAAAAAAAAACTTTGAAACCACGTGGCAGTAACGACCACAGAACCCCCCCCCCCTCTATTTACATGAATGGTTTGGTCCATTCGCAACGACCACAGAACCCCCCCCCTCTATTTACATGCAATGGTTTGGTCCAAAGCGAACGGTTTGGTCCATTCGATGTGATTCGATGATTCGATGTGAATGGTTTGGTCCATTCGCAACGACCACAGAACCCCCCCCTCTATTTACATGAATGGTTTGGTCCATTCGCAAAGCCAAAGCGAACGACCACAGAACCCCCCCCTCTATTTACATGAATGGTTTGGTCCATTCGCAAAGCCAAAGCGAACGACCACAGAACCCCCCCCCCTCTATTTACATGAATGGTTTGGTCCATTCGCAACGCCAAAGCGAACGGCGAACGGCTAAATCGCCATAGCTCGGTAAGTACTTGTCCGATTAATTTCAAACCTTGAAAAGGCACATCCTCGGGTCCCCAGCAATATACCTGGCAAGTTTCAAGTATATCGGACCCGTGGTTGTCGAGAAACAGCGGTCACAGACACACAGACACACAGACACACAGACACACAGACACACAGACACACAGAGATTGCTGGAATTATAGATACTAGGGCATGCCCGTACTATATATATGCCCGTACTATATATCTATCTAAAATTATATCCCCCCCCCCCCCTCTATTTACATGAAATGGTTTGGTTCATTCGCAACGCCAAAGCGAACGGCGAACGGCTTGCGAGTACAGTGACAATCCCCCCCCTCTATTTACATGAATGGTTTGGTCCATTCGCAACGACCACAGAACCCCCCCCTCATGCAATGGTTTGGTCCAAAGCGAACGGCTTCCGGAGTTTGGTAAAGCAATCGCCATCGCGTGCACAAACGCGCAGGAAAGCGAATGAATCGCAAATTCGTTTTTATTAGTGATACGAATTGAATTGGGAGAAATTGGGAGATGAATGAATTGGGAGAAATAATGCGCATAAGAAATCGAATTACGTACCGTAATGGCGGTCAGCTCGTAACGCGCTCAGCTCCGCTCGTCTCACATCGGCCACGCCTACGCAACAAAGCGTTCTGTGATTGGATGCCGGAAAGCGTGCTGCCGGACAGTCGTCACTGTCCGGAAGTTCGCAAATCGCAGTTAGGATGAATCGTTTTAATTTAATCGCAGTTTGAATTCGTTTTAAAACATAGTTTAACGGCAACATAGTTTTCCAACGTGAAATAAATGAATACGCTGTCAAATGTGCCGTCCGAGGCAGAGTCTGATCGCCACGTTCGGCACACGTGATAGCTCGCTGCTCTCTGATTGGTTGAAGCGTTTTTTGGACATATCTCGGTAAGTAATTGTCCGATTAATATGAAACCTTGAAAAGGCACATCCTCGGGTCCCCAGCAATATACCTGGCAAGTTTCAAGTATATCGGACCCGTGGTTGTCGAGAAACAGCGGTCACAGACACACAGACACACAGACACACAGACACACAGACACACAGACACACAGACACACAGACACACAGACAGACACACAGAGATTGCTGGAATTATAGATAGATAGATATATATATATATATATATATATATATATATATATACACAAAGAATTAAGTTAAGCACCCCTACACAACGAATTAAGGTAAGCACCCCCTAATATATATTCTTTGTGTATATGTATACATTGGCATATATTCTAAGGTATGTGAGATCAAATAATGATTGGTATGACATTAGCAATTATCCATTGATGAAATTGAGTGATCAAAGTGAAAAAAAGTGATTGGTTGAGTCAGTGATCCGATCACGTGGGTCCTACACACGTTATTGACGCAAAGATCGCTAGAGGTCTTCTCAGAACAATGACTGTACGTTAGAAAACATAAACGTCATCCACACTGTCCGTGATGGACCTATAGCTCCATACTTAAATTGAGGTGAAAATATGCCTAAAATTCCCAAAAAATTTCACCTTAAATTATTCAGAATAAAATATTGAAAACGGCATGATTGTTATGTTTTTATGTGACCATAATATCACTTCTCCAGAAAATATAGCTATATCATGGGTATATTACACTGTTTTGACGACAACAAACTTGTAATGTGCGAGGTTGTAAAAAAACGGGGGGGGGTGCTTAACTTAATTCTTTGTGTATATATATATATATATATATATGTATATATATATATATGTATATATATATATATATATATATGTATATATATATATATATGTATATATATATATATATGTATATATATATATATATATATATATATATATATATATATATATATATATATATATAATATATATATATAACGTTTATGTTTGTTACTTGCAAAATCGAAGATTTTTCAAGTACTAGGACGTGCCCGTGCCCGTGGGTGCCCGTTCCTTGCCAAAAAAAAATAAAAAAATGTCTTCGCCCATGCATGCATGGGCGTGCCCATGGGCCCATGGGCGTGCCCGTAAGTGCGTGATGTGACCGTACAATGAATGTATCGTCCCGACGCCGCAGCTCGGATGGCGCTGCAGTTAATCGGGCCTGTATCGGCAGAGTTATTATAAACGTGTACTACAATCGATCGTACCTTACAGCGTCTGCTCGCCACGTTCACGTCGTCACTATGACTATCCGTAAGTCCGGAAGTGACGTCCTCATTTGACTGTCCGGAAGGTCGCATATCGCAGTTACGATGAATCGCAAATTAGTTTTAATTAGTTTTAAAACATAGTTTAACGCCAACATAGCGCCAACATAGTTTGCCAACGTGAAATAAATGAATACGCTCTCAAATGTGCCGTCCGAGGCAGAGTCTGTTCGCCACGTTCGGCACACGTGATAGCTCGCTGCTCTCTGATTGGTTGAATCGTTTTTTGGACATAGCTCGGTAACTACTTGTCCGATTAATATGAAACCTTGAAAAGGCACATCCTCGGGTCCCCAGCAATATACCTGGCAAGTTTCAAGTATATCGGACCCGTGGTTGTCGAGAAACAGCGGTCACAGACAAACAAACACACAGACACACAGAGATTACTGGAATTATAGATAGATACATGTGTTTGTGGTTCTCTGTCTGTTTGTTTGTCTGTCTGTTTGTCACCGGCCTACAGGTCACAATTCTAAACCGATCGCCACGAAACTTCACCAAGTTGTATAGGTCGTCCCAATTGAGAAGCCTATTGATTTTGAGGTCAAAGGTCATCTGGAGGTCAAATTTCTAAAATCGCCATTTTAAATCCGATTGGCTTGAAAATTGAATAGCATTTGTATATTGTCACTAAATTGGGAAATGAACTTTTTGAGGTCAAAAGGTCAAAGGTCAACTCAAGGTCAAATTTTTAAAATCATCATTTTTCATCTAAAAATCTGTTAATTTTCAACCGAAAATTGAACAGCATTTGCATATCGAGTCAATAAATTGGGAAACATACTATTTTTGAGGTCAAACGGTCAAAGGTCAACTCAAGGTCAAATTTCCAAAATCATCACTTTTCATCTGAAAAACCATCAATTTTCATCCGATTGACTTGGAAATTGAAAAGCATTTGCATGTTGAGTCACTAAATTGGGAAGCATACTCTTTTTGAGGTCAAAAGGTCAAAGATCAACTCAAGGTCAAACTTCCAAAATCATACATTTTCATCTGAAAAACCATCAATTTTCATCTGATTGACTTGGAAATTGAACAGCATTTGCATATTGAGTCACTAAATTGGGAAGCATACTATTTTTGAGGTCAAAGGTCAACTCAAGGTCAAACTTCCAAAATCAATTTTCATTTGAAAAATCGTCACTTTTCTTCCTATTGGCCTGAGCTTTGATCAAGATTGTCAATTTTAATCTTGATGAAATGGACAATTTGCTGTATCAATGGAATTTTTTTTTCTTGGGGGTGGGGGGCTGATTTTGCAAGTATCGTGCTCCGCATGACGTCTTCTTGTTTGTTTGTTTGTCTGCACGCGCTAATCCCCTGAACGGTGAAAGATAGGAGGAAACATCTGAAACAAAAAATGTCGGGACGGACCCCGGGAAGGTTATAGGCTAGGTGGCGAGGCCGGCCACGGCCGCGCTGGGCCCATTTCACAATTAAAAGCTGAGCTGAATTATTGTAGTCAATCTTCTACGGCCACGAGTCAAAGCTGAATTATAGTAGTAAATGAACGAAATATGGCCGTGGCCGGATAGTCAAACTCCGTTGCTTCGCAACAACAGGCATTTTACGCAAGGCCGCGTTTTATTCCTTTTTTAATACAGAAGATTAAATTCATTCAAAAAGAACCCGTGCAATGCCGGGTGCATTCAGCTAGTCATCTATACAATCACAAACATGTGTAAACCTCCCACGAAAGTGCACACCTGCATTTTGTGTGATTGGGTACCATCATCAAAATATGCTCCAAGTCTGAGAAGAATTTTGAGAAAATACCTTATTTCTACCATCGAGATTTAAAGTGTCTGATCACACACCAGGTTCATACACTATAGCTGATGCCACACCCAACAAAGTCGCTCCTCCAAACTTGATGGATCATCCTGATTTGGCTTTCTGCTCGTGGGAACACCAGATTTTCATTTAATATAGAACTAGTTCTACCTTGAAGTAGCTCATAACCTTATGGTAGAGATAAGGCATTAATTCAAGCTTTAATTTTCTTCTTCTTCTTTCTTTAACACGTTATTGTGGGTTTGGCCTGGGGAAGTTTTTGGTCTTTCACGAAGTGGCTGACCGGGCCTACTAACTTCACAAGGATTTAAAAAAAGGATTTCAAAGGATTTGAAAAAAAAACAACAAAACCTTGACTTTTCTTTGAATTTGAATTGTGAGTAACTTGTTCCAAAAACACTTTAAATGCCTCTTGTTCATTCAAATAAGTTGGCACAGGTATGCAGTTCTTGTCTATAGGAAAACCTCAAAGTGTTGCAATGTTGAGCTATCTGTATTGTACTAAATTATCAGCAATTCTCCAACATGGAAAAATGCTTGTGGTTTTTGTTCATTTGTCGATTATCTTAGTGTGCATAAAGCACATGGAACACCATGAGCGAACGTTGCATTCCGAGCCGAAGATATTGTAAGTGAGGTGGAGGTGATCTGATAGACCAGTCGAGAAAGTGCTTGGGCCTAGCTGTTTTTTGCCTGAGCCGTCAAGACATGAAGTGTAAAACATCAAGATAAAGATCGTAGCGGACCCAGAGAGCAAAGCAAAGTGTTGTGATTGTTCAACCGTACAATCTATATGTTGCACTGTACAACTACTGTACACCAAATCTGCACAGTGTAATCGCAATGTCCACATCACCTGGAGCAGATTGAAATTGACAAATGCATCCATTCAGATACAATGGCTTGTTGCTAAACTCAATGGTATGGTAATTATTTTACATTACTTTGAATATATAGCATAAAGTGAAAACAAATCACATTTTTGTTTCCTGCATATATTTTAAACAGGTAAATTTAACCGCTTGGTCATGCGTGCACTTTCTACCTTAAATAATGGAAGAACTTTTGTTTCTTATCCGTCTGTATTGCTTGTTTTGCCATGAAAACTTTGATGTTGATTTCTAAATTAGGAATAAATAAATGTTTTATTGGAGTAACATTGACAAAATTTATTCATGTCACATTATTCTACAATTACTGCTACTTTAATAGCCCAAATTATTCCCACCTTCTTCGAGTGTTGGTTGGGGAATGTTTTTTTCACAAGTCTTTGGCTCAAATGTTCGACTGAAGACTCAGGAATTTGTGATTTGTTGAGGGTGCCGGTGATAACTCGCCGACTCTTTAACATCCACCAAATTATGCTGAAAGATGAGACGCCTGGCGTATTGTCCATCCACGGTACGACGCACACATTGATTCCTCGTTCTGCCTGCGAGACACCAGGTTGACATTTTGTAGCTTGGCTAAAATTCGAACCCAGGCTAGACTGCACAGAGGGGAGTGTGTGTACCTCTAGGCCATCCTACCAGGCCATATGTCACGTCATATATTGGTTCACGAGTTATCAAACAGAGTGACCACTATATTTGTCATGTGTGTGCGTCTGTCTGTGTGTGTGTGTGTGTGTGTCTGTCTGTCCGCAGCATAACTACCCGATGATATCATCCGATCTTGATGAAACTTGGGTGGGAGGTTGATATCATGATCTATTTGTGTCCTGCCGAGAGTGGGCGTATTTCGCCCATTGTGGGCGGAGCCACGCCCGAAAAAGTTGTCTTTTTAGGGGGTAAGCGAGCAAGCAACATCTTCTCCGAGGGAGTTCGTGGAATCTGACAGGGGTTTCGGTATTTGGTTAGGCCAATGTCATGTGTCTAGCCCCACGGAGCTCGATTTTTCATTTTCGCCCAAAGGTCAAGGTCACAAGGTCACGAAATTTAGAAAAGTCGATTTTTGATGGTTTTATTACATTGTTCGCTTCCTGATAGGGTGAAATGTCGTACATGATCTTATATTATCACATACATCATGAAATACAAGTTTTCCAACAAATTTCAGAATCTTCGACCTTTGACCTTTGAGGGTCACAAAGGTCAAATTTTTAAAGCTGTCGGAATCAAACCGAATTTTCGGTATTGTGTAGCTAACTAACATCATAACTGATTATACATTATTTCCTATCTCATTGCAAGGTCATTAACCTTCGTTTTGACATTTCCAGGCCAGCACCACACACAATTACGTACAGATGGCTCTTATAGGCCTGCGCACGCAGCGCATTGGGACCCTTTGTAAATAGGCATGTACACCACATGTTGGGGGCCGACACCTGCCACGTGGGCCCCGACCCCCCAGTCCAGGCCTGTTTCGGTTATAGTCCGTCCTTTGTCATTGAATACTGCTCGCTCGTGAACCATCGTCGTCTCCTGACTTGTCATAATAAATGTCAGTCAGTGTGTCCCCTACATAACTCCTAAACCATGAAACCTAGTGTTCCGAAACTTTGCATGCATACTCGGGGAACTCCAAGGGAATGCAGGAATGAAAACTGGGTATTTGGGAGAATTTAAACACCCCTTTTGAAGATAATAAACGGCCTTATTGAATACAGATATGACACCTGGTCAGCCCACGTTTATCTCGCAGAGGGCGTAATCCGTTTGGCCGAATCAAAAACCCCTTGCCTTGAAACAGGTTGTAACAGTTTCTGTATGATATAGCTTCATACCTACGAATCGCTGTATACATCAATGATTGCTGATCTTCATACCTACGAATCGCTGTATACATCAATGATTGCTGATCTTCATAACTAAAAATCGCTGTATACAATGAGTGGCAACCAACCCATCCAGGATTTTGCCTAATAGCCCAGGAAACTGCTTCAGCAGCCCTATGCATCTGAAGATGCAAAAGGAGTGGTCTCTTTCTTCTTCTTCTTCTTCTTATAATCTGAATGTAGAAAATGTAATTCAGACATTCTTTTGTTATTTTGCACCTGTTGTTAAGTTTGCCAAACTCTCATATTCTCTGGCCCTGCCCTGCCTTCCCTTCCCCTCCCCTCACGCTTACCTCCTACCAAAGCCCTGCTTTATGAGTAAACGGTGAGATATTTTGTCATAGGTTTTACTTTACCTTCACCCAGATCTTAAATGAATTAGTTACAGATTGAAAGAGCCTTCGGGTTTACCGTCTGAGTACTCGTAGAGTACAAAGGTCGAGGATCATGGCAGTGCGGTCAAGGTGGAGAGCAACAAGTTGGCAAACTGCTCTTTGAAATCCCAAACTGAATTCTGTTGAATTGGCTGAAATAGAGGTAGAAAAAAGATTGCGGGTAGGGATGGTGGTTGACATGACATGTTAGTGTACTTATTTGAAAAAAAGAAATCGCCATTTTGTTGAAATGGTGAACTGTTCTTCAAAATATATCATGAAGTACAATGGTTTTATTCTCGAAAAAAATGTGTTGAAAACTACACACTATGTAAATAAGAACACTGAACTGCTTCAAAGAGTGTTTCTTATCAGGCGAGTGTGAAGACCTTTATAACCTACCTAACAATCTACTACTTTGTGTTTACGTGGTGAAAAATTTCCAAGGGCGTGGCAGTCTACATTGGTGCCATCTACATATTATATACGCAAGACTGGCTGATTGTTTTGATCCCAATCCCTCCCCATCATGTTTGCTAAATACATCCTTTTACTTAACTTACTCCTCGTCCTATCTCATCTCGATCTCTTTCCTCTTCTCCGCCACATTCCTTCTCTCAATCCTCGTGCTCTTAACCACTTGCTCGATCCCCACCTCTATCCACCCCCGTTCTAACTTCTTCTTGCGTATCTAATTTGTTTCTCCCGGTGCATTTAGTACTTGTTATGTTGGGGGTGTTGAATGAATGGTGAATGACTTACACTGGACGTTTTAAACCAATGTGATGTGAAATGGACCGTTCTTGGAGCACGCGATCCTTCTGGAATGCAAATTCCTCTTCTGTGTTTGCTCTACTCCCTTGTATGCACCTCAAAAGCATGCCAAGAGAATGTTCTTTCCAAGCCTTCTGGAGCTGAACGAAAGGTCACATGCAAGGGTACATGCAAGTTATCATAAATTCAACTTCTTTCACTTCTCCCTACACCTGCTCATTTATTCTCATCTGAAAGTTTCTTGCTCATGCCGCTCGTTAATAAGGCTGTCCGAGAAACAATACTTCTTTGTATCATCACATCATCAACCACACCTTATCAAGAGCATTTGTTCCGCGGAAGCAGTTTCTATGGCTAGGGCGACAATCCTAATTGGGTCGCTACTCTGGCTCAGGAAGTTAGGGCAATAATTTGGAATTTGTTCATGGTGCCAGCGATTGCTCACAAACTCTTCATGAAAGACATTGCGGGATCTTAAACGTCCACCAAGTAATGTGGGCAGATGGGATGCCAGTTTAAGGTCCATGTGTGAGGCACACACATCGATGAATCACGCTACCTGTGGAACACCGACAGGAATGACCGTTTGTTTATAGCTGGGTTGGGATTTGAATCCCAGCTACAATCCCGACCCAGCTATAAACTGTCATCCCGGTGTTTCACAGGGAGCGTGATTCATCTATGTGTGTGCCGTCCCTCACCTGGACGTCTGCCAGCGTTAGTTTAACGTTTCCCTGAATCCCTCCATCCACTCCCACTTGTATCGCTTGTTTAAACTACCTTTTCTACCCCTTCACCTCTGAGCACATGCTGCAGTTTAAAGCAAATTTGGTTTTGGTGCAGGAGTGCATAGGACTCAAACAAACACCTCGAATGATCACGATAATTTCCAATGTCTATGGTTTTCAGGCAGAAAATAGACAAATTTTTACTACATTATGATTTGAAATAGCCACTAGCACCAGGAATAGCGCTACACAATATACTCACATGATTCAGGCTTGAGAACTCAGGCTAATTATATACAAAAACTTTCATTTATTATACACAAACTAGCAGAGTACTCACCCTACCAGGTCAATATTGTTCCAAGCATGCAACATGTTCTCCTGACGCATACCTTTATTCGGGCAGTGTATAGGCAACTGGCAGCTTCCTCAATTGCTGCCGGAAAAAAACCCGGCTAAAGTGCATGAAGCAAAAACTTGCCTACTGCTTACAATTCAAAACAGGTCACTGCACTGGAAAACATGAGGACAGGAACGCTTTACTATGAATGGTCGGGACTTGTAATACCCTCTCCTACCTGGAGCGGTGCTACTCCATACACATTTACATAGAGAATTTGCTTCGCCCCCTACAGCCATACCCCAAGACCATCGGCAAAGATAAAAACACCCTAATAAACTAAATGGGGTCATGTTGATCCCATGTAGCAAATCTGGATGTAATTGGACCAGAACTGAAGGAGTAGCACAACACACACACACACACACACACACACACACACACACACACACACACACACACACACACACACACACACACACACACACACACACACACACACACACACACACACACACACAAACTAGGTGGATGAGTTGTTTGGGTGACAAGAACAAGCTGATTCGATTTTGGTTCAGGTCTGAATCCAGATCTGGCCTATTATTGGGATCCAAAGCATAAATTGTTCAGCCTGGTTGAGGATTGTGATCTGATCTCCCGAGGGCCGTTCTAGTTTATTTTATATCCTTAAAGGTAACTGTGATATTAAATTGACTTTCACAGACTACTATCTCCCGATATTGCACACTTCTAACTTTCCTCAAATGTTTAATGGAGAACAGGACCAAAAAGTGAAAATAAAGCAAACTTGTGCACAGTACTGTATGTACATTGTACAGTAAGTATTTTGGTGTTTCTTGGGCTCTCATGAGTCTCGTTTAGAGAACCGTTGGGATGACTGCCATCTATATCCTTTAAAGGCAGCATTTTAATAAGACTGGTAATAACTGTAGGATTTAACATAATCTTATTTGCAGCATTTGCACACAATGTTATTTTCCTAGTCCTTTCGTTCACCGAGTGATGCTCCTAACAAACCAGCAGCAAGTATAAGATGCTTTGGTTATGCCATTTTCCATGCCACCTGATATTCCATGGGATATCCTCCTCGAAATATGATCTCAGCTAACTTCTCTTCTCCATAATTTTGTAAGTAAATGCTCTGTTGTCTTTAATCCCCCTATAGGAATTGATAAAATTGTTGAGTATCTAATTTGACGATCCTCTTCTCCAACTTTGCTTTTTGTGCCATATTTATTACATTTGCAATAATGGCGGAAATTTTGACCCCACCCTTACACCCTCCCATGCCATATTTTCCTTTCATATGTCTCTTCCTTATGTCTTCCTGTCCTCACTCCAAGCTACTACATTATCCTCTCGATCCCTTTCCCTTTTCTCCAATATCCTGCCAATACTCGCCATACCCTCCTTTTTCTATCCTTTCCTCCCCCTTAATCTGCTTTATCTATTTTAATTTTCTCATTTTATTGCGACCCAACACACACTTGCCTCACACCCATGTGCATACATAATAAGTAGATGGCCCAATGTTTCAATCCATCTGTTTCCCACATGAACTCATGGCATCCAGCCATACTTTACAAACTTTGCACTTGCCCCATTGTATAGGTCCCCTTTTATTGTGGGGTGATTTTCCCCCACAACATCTGTTCGCCACCTTGATGGACATTACTTTTTCCATGGCACCAGACTCTCCATGGTGTAGCATCCTCAAATCCAATCTTGTTCTTTCAACATGTCAATATGCTCTGTGGTCCACCTCTTCCATTGCTCAAAGTCGAAGTCTCCAAATGGCCTCCACCTGGTGTTGGCTTAGCGGTTAGGGTGCCAGCATACATAAGACGTGCGTCAAAGTTCCTTGTTATTCTTTGTTACTATTATTCCTTTCTCTTCCAACTCCCTTGCAAACTTCCTGTTCACGTTCCTTGATTTTCCCTGGCAGAAGCACCCACAGTGCCTGCAGATATTTGTCGGAAACACCATCTACAACCAGTTCATGACTCACTGTGCACACACTAGGGTAACGGAAAACATGAAGCTGCTCTCTAAAGTTCGATTTCAAATGGCTATTTTCTGTTGTGCTAGTTAGGCCTTCATCCTCGATATTAGGGAATATACAAGGGTTGAATCAAAATCGGAGGGGGTGGTCCCATCCGAGTCATACATACCAATGATCTAAAAAATGCTAAATGGTAGATGATGTTTGTTTGTTTGATTTGACATGACACAGAGAATCAATGTTGTGAAGGCAATGGCAAACCACCCAGTATAACCATTGCCACGAAACTGCTTTGGCAGCTCCAACGCTCTGTAAATAGTTCGGTACATTAACAATCAAATCAAAACAAGGGTGGATTATTTGGTTCGTTGGTTTAAATCATTGATCAAGCCTCATGTTATGCTTTCTTATACGGCTTTTGTTGTTGTGGAATCAAAAGACTTGGCCATTGTTTGTTGTGAAACAAAGCCATTAATGATGGTCTCTTTGTTTGGTCTTGCTATTTATTATATGTCCCTTATCAACTGCTCCAGCTCCAGGTGAATCCTCCTTTCTTCATGATAGGAACTTAAACACAGGAGGAGGCCCTTTGTTTCGCATTTCCCATATATTAACTGAGTATATATGGGACATCAGGCTCAAAGACTCCTCTGATGGACGCCATGTTCAATGACACAAAATCCTAACCAAAAGAACAGTTTATTGCTTTCATTTTCTTTTGCCGAGAATCAAGTCATGCCTTGTGAGTTACTAGATTTGTTTTAAGTAGTTTCCTTAGGTGAGTGACAGAAGGCAGGTAAATAACGATGCCCTCTTAATACCAAAAGCATATCCATGTTAATATAGACTTCCGCCACCGAAGGTGGGATGGAGGTTACGTTTTCACCCTGTTTGTCTGTCTGTCTGTCTGTCTGTTTGTCTGTCTGTGAGCTGCATATCTCAAAAGGTTTTTGCCGGATTCGGACGAAACTTGGTGGACATTTTGGAGGTGTGATAAGGACAAATTGATTCGATTTTGGTGAAGATCCGGATCCGGCTCAGGCCTATCAGTGGGATACAAAACGTAAACTGTTCCACTTGGCGGAGGTATGCGCTCTATCAGTGTCGTTCTAGTTTTTAAATGTTTTCATTTCATGGAACAAGTTGTAATGTTTTCAAGATTAAGCAGAGGAACATTTACAAGTGTTCCTTATCGAGGAATATTTACCCCAATTGACTCCAAGCGCTCACTCTCAACCTAGACATAAGTTATACATTGCTTGTTGGGATATTTCCCAGTATCCCTTTCAAATATTCATTGAGGTTGTTTTTACTCGCTACAGTCGCTCCATTGGTATGACGTGTATTGTCTTCAGTTTCCATGTTCTCTTCTTGTCATATTTGCATATTGCAAGTAATTGTCCACTTTAGCTCTTTCTGATACATTTACACTGACGTCATCGGTCCCGATACTTCGATTGGCATTGCCGTCTGGTTTTCCTTTATTTCCGAGGACCATATCTGGTTGTCCTGCCTTGTTTTCTATTGCTCACTCTCGATGGGAAGGGTCAGGTCATGTGTGAGTTTTATATCGTCATATTGATCGATCTTTCTGGAACATGCTTCCAAGACTTTTCAGGGATGGGGATAGTGAAGTTTATTTGCGGATATGTTGGTGAATTGCTCTGCACATACTCTGACAGCATGTCACCAATACTTCCGGTTTAGACATTGCAGATCCCATCTTTTTGACTCAGTTTTGCCATTTTCTTGAAGCTACTCGTGTGGTGTCCTTGCTCTTTTTTGTGCTTCATCTCATTTCATCTGCCCTCCATTTCAAGGATCTTTTCCTATCTATTTCTGATGTGTTAATTTAATTATTATTTTCTTGTTACTTTGTCATTCTCACAGTTTTTGAAATTTTTTGTTAGCATTTTGTTTTGTAGTTTTGTCTTCGTTGCATTTTTGAGGTTTTGTTTACACTGTTTCTCGTTCAGGTAGTACATGTCTTATACCGTTACGACAGTTGCTGTTCAACTCTGCTAGGCCGCTGCCTACTTGGTCTATATAACCATCTTGGCTGGTCTATAGACTTGGGATTCACTAAAGTGTGAGTCCTCTAAACATGACTTGTGTAAAACAACAACTAACTAGAACGGCACTCGGTAGAGCGTAGACCTCTGCCAGGCTGAACAGTTTACGTTTTGTATCCCACTGATAGGCCGGATCTGGATTTGGACCTGGACCAAAATCTAATGGGCTTGTTCTTGTCACTTAACCAACTCATCCACCAAGTTTTGGCCTAAACCATCCACAACCTTTTGAAATATCATGTTACATATAGTTTTTGGCCCTTTCACTCAATGGTAAAGAATCACTTAAAAAATTATTGTATCCGGATTCGGATTCCAATCTTCACCAATATCGGATCGATTTGTCCTTGTCACACACCCAACCGGTCCACCGCGTTTCGTCCAAATCCGTCCATAACTTTTGAAGTATCATGCTATATATCAGTTTTGCCCCATCACTCAATGGTGAAGAATCACTTCAAAATTCTCTGATCCAGATTTGAATCATCCCCCAAATTAAACCATTTCTTCCTTGCCACACCCCCACCCAACCTGTACACCAAGTTTCGTCTGAATCGGTCAACAACCTTTTGAGATATCTTGTTCACAAAGAAACAGACAAACTGACCTGGGTGAAAATATAGCCTGCAACTACCTTCGGTGGCGGAGGTAAACTAGATAGTTCATAGAACACCTTACCACGTCTTAAGAAATAAGGACATGGTCAGGGTCTGTGAGCAGCGAATTTGATTGGTCGTGATGACGTAAAATGTCATAATATTTTGTCCAAGTACTGCTAAACGGAAGGGTTTTAAAAGTGTCAAAAAGTTGATTTGTGTTTTACAGTGTTCACATATATAATTAAATTGAAATAAAATTATGATGTAACGGGTCGTATATAAAAAAAATTAATTCCGGAAGTTTACCGCCGTTGACGCAGTGTCTGTTACACCACCTTATTTAAAATGTTACATTAGTTATTTGTGCCTGGTTGTGTCCTTTATGACATCCTCAAAAACATTAAGCTTCCCGTTTGGAATGATGTGCAATTTTGTTTGATTACCAGACAGATCAGTTAAATATAATGAATGAAAAACTACTTTCCATTACAAGTGAAACTTTACCGAAAAGAAACCAAAGACCATTATGAAATGGGAAACGTTTTACTTCTTATAAAATCCTTCTGGAAATTCAACTGGAAAATGTTATTTCTTTATATACTTGGAATTTGATGGGTCAAAGTACGACTGTTCTGTAATATAGATGTTATGGTGTTTTGTAACGCTCTTCAATCGTCCTCGACTGCTGTTTGCTAAACTTTTAAAAATATCTAACCAATGACGAAAAGCTTTTGAGTAGTTGATTTTGTTTGAGTTTCCTTCCATGCCTGCACGAGACAGCAGGGGGAACTGTCGTTAGTTAAATATTGAAACTCATTCATTCAATCATTCGTGTGCAGCACCTGGCTATTGGTTGCATCAAATTTTTGGAACATGGCTGTGCCGTCGACGTAACGTCTACTTTAGGTTTGGGCAACAATCAGGCCAGGGCACCGGCACACGATAACCTACCCTTTACGAAAGGCAGCATGTGATGCATCATTTCCAACAGCACCAAACTTTGCGGAATGGACACCCGGCTTAACGCCCCATCATACGGACGGGCTCACTCAATGATTCAACTGCAAAACACGAAGATGACCATTTATAGTCGGGTCAGGAATCAAACCCAGACAAGACGGCTCAAAGGTGAGTGTACAACACTGCAAACGTCCATTAAAACATGTGGTCAGGGTAAAAGCAAAACTTTTTGACCATGTGCTTGACAAAGAGGAAGCATTTTGTACTATTTCAGGGTAGATGGAAAATGATTGACCTTGTTTTGTAAACTTTTGGGTTTGTGGCAACTTTGTTAAAAATACAATCAACGCGTCTCATGTCCCTCCCGAGAGCACCAGCGCAGACTCGATGCAGTTTATTTACCTGTCAAGTTAAACTTTTTAACGAAACTACAAGCATGTATGTAGTTGGAATTCCAAGGACATGTATAATCGGGTATTATATACGAGTAATTTAATGGTGATATTTTAATAAAAAAATTTGATGTGCAGTTATTGATGTTAATAATTTTGATGTGCTGACCTGTTTCATTTTGTTTCGGTGAATGTTTTTACGCTTGTATATGTGTGTACTGTGGATAGTTTCCTGTTTAACAAATTTAACAACACGTGTGTTTGGGTGTTCTCAGTAATTTGACGTCACAGTAAAAGTGTTCTAAAACTTCATTATTTCAGAGTTAATGACATTTCATTATGTTGGACTAAATTGATGGTATTACATTAACTTTAATTTCATTTAAACACGTGTCACTTTGAAGGTAATTGCCATGGAGTGTCAATTATGGTTTTAGCAGAAATTGCTGGGAAGGAATTACGTGTTTGTAATGCAACATTCCCCCATTCATTTATATCATAAGACAAGATGAGACATCGTGTGTGTGTGTGTGTGTGTGTGTGTGTGTGTGTGTGTGTGTGTGTGTGTGTGTGTGTGTGTGTGTGTGTGTGTGTGTGTGTGTGTGTGTGTGTGTGTGTGTGTGTGTGTGTGTATATATATATATATAGATAGATAGATGGATAGATAGATGGATATATATATATAGATATATATAGATAGATATATATAGATATATATATATATATGGTATATACATATATAGCAGGCATTACCGACCTGCTGCTAGATATCAATTTAGGTTTATTTATTTATTTTACAGATGCGTTTACGGTTTATTAACGTAAATTTTCAATGAGATTTTTATTTCACAGTTTACAATCATAGAAATTACAATTTTCAAATGCCACGGCCCTCCTTACGCCGTTCACTCACTCAGAAAAACTTGTGGCCCTCCTTACACCCTTTACTCACTTGGACCAACTCACGGCCATCCTTATGACGTTAACTCACTCAGAACATCTCTTGGCCTTCTTTACACCTTTCACTCACACGGAACAACTCACAGCCTTCTTTACACCTTTCACTCGCATGGAACAACTCACGGCCTTATTTACACCTTTCACTCACACGGACATCTCACGGCGTTCTTTCCACTGTTCACTCACTAAAATCATCTCGCGGCCTTTTTTGCACTGTTCACTCACATGGAACAACATATTACGGTCTTCTTTCCATAATTCACTCACATGGATCATCTCACCTCTCACACGCCACTCACTCGCCCGACTCACTCCACGGTATTCCTTGCTCGCTCCATCATACCATGCTATTTTAGTAAGAACAGAACAGATTACCAAGTTTGGACCATGCCCAGACAGCTATTTTCGTTTGTTAAAAGAGAAACTGCATAAAAACGTTTTATTCACTGAATTGTTTTGAGCCATCAGATCTGGGGCTGGGAGCAAATGTCACATTTGCCCCCACTATAATTGGTCGATTGCCAACCTATCTATGGTTGTTTGTTCATGCTCTCCTTTGTTAATGCTGAGCGTCAAGCAAACGAGCAGTATGTACCATTTTTAAAGTCTCGGCCAACGTTTGAGCTTTGGTAAATAACTACTGTGACTGCTTGCTACTTCACAGCTTTGGTTTCACTATTACTAATATATTTATCTCTCTTTCATAATTTAATCTGCAATATCCTTCAAAAATTCAAGGGTCACCCCATTCTAGTTGTGAGAATTTTCCTTACTTATGTATTTAAAATTCTCACAACTGGAAAGGAGTGATTTGTACAACTGTGAATATCATCCACAAAGGTATGCATACATGGGTAGTAAGGAAATGTTCTTATTGCTCAAATTCACAAGGGTAATCAATGGCAATGAGGAAGGGCAATCAGCCATCAGACAGAGGGACCTCCATTAAGACGATTTCAACCTTCCTAGGCAATCAACTGTGGGGAACATTGTCATGAAGCGCAAGAATATAGGCAATGCAAACCCTGAACCGTCCATCTGGCAGACAATTTACTAACACCTTATTAGAACAAAGACGAGCAGACATGACTCTTTGAGAACATCAATCTGATATGATATGACAAAAGAGTTTTGACAGTTATAGGGTGGCAGCCAAGTACGGAAACAGTTCACGAAGTAGCCTTGCATGCCATGGAATACCACAGCAGAGCAGCTGTGAATAAGCTGTGCTCAGTGCTCACCATGAAATGGTTGTGTGGCACGATGCTATACAGTGTTCAAATTCGTTTTTATCGACACTGAATCAAGCATAACATGCAGGTATTGTTCACGTCTGATGGCAGGCCTTGTGTGATGTCACGTCTGATGGCAGGCCTTGTGTGATGTGTTGGAATGATAGTTTTGAGCTGAAGAATAACATCAGAATTTGAAAGCAATAGGGCAGTCACTATGTCATGAATGTCAGAGAATCCCACCATGAACCTATTGAGAACTGGGAGCAGATGTTAGTGACTGTGCGTGCTGTAATTATGGCACTGGAGTCCTTATGAGAATATCCATACCAAGGCTTGTGATGTAGATGTAATCCTTGGTCTATCATGATGTTTGCAAAGATATAGTACAATCACATAATGCTATTTGTGCATTCTTTTCACAAATTGTAAGTATGCTTGGAGAAAACAAAGTATAAATGCTCACGTGATCTCATCTCTCCCTTTCTTCTTGGCTACTCATTTCCTTGTTAGTTGTGCCCATGTGCCCACTACAACACCTTCGGTTTGTTGCTTTTTACCCTCTTCCATGAACCAACATCTCATATAAATAAGTGATGGTTTATTTCAGATAAGTGCACTTGGTTATTGTGTCTGTGGTATGCATATCATGGAAATGTGTCTACATTAGGGCATTTGAGGCTTTCAGGTAAGTTCTCGAGTGAGCATTTCCAGTAGATTATGTGGTAATAGCAGAAGCCGTGGTAAAAATACCACCATATCAAAAGGCAGAAAAAAGGTCTGTTGCTTATATGCTGTCCGGTTTCAATTATTTTTTGGCTGATTGAAAAAATTATAATTTTACCTTGAGTTTGGACGAACTTGAACCAGCTTTTACTTAATAATTATTTCCCTCCGAGGAGTGCTTTGCGTGTTCCTGGGTGGGACAGACACACAGCACTCGCCTAATATATGTATAAATATATATTTACATACAGTATATTGCAAGAAATGCTGGCCCACCTTAGGTGACTGTATCGAGGTTGAAGGGCCGAAACGGGATGATGCTGGGGACTTCAATTGAAGATCCAGTCAGTGAGGCACACATTGACCAGGTGTGTTTTGAAATTATATATATATATGTACACTTTTTTTTTTATTATAAGGGAAGGCTATCGTGTTGTTCTGGATAAAAAAAAAAGCAGTACCAGATGATTTTATTTTTGTCCTATGACACTATTTTTTATAACAAGCTACCCTTTCCTTCAATCTAAGGTTGGCTGATCCCCAATTATTAATTTTCTGTCTCCTTGAGAAAGTGCATAGCAAAAAACAACAACAGGCATTTTAAGGCCATTTGTTCCTGCTAGAGTGGGGGTTAACCTTGTGGTCCCCATGACAATCTTCTCCATTTTGCCCTATTTTCTGCATCTCCCCTTGTTAACCCCCTTGCCCGCATTTCTTCTTCCACCATCTTTAGCCAAGTCTTTCTTGGCTAAAGTCCTCTACTTCCTTCTACATTCATTTCCATCACTTTTCTCAACCAGTCACTTTCATCCTTCCTCAACACATGACCAAACCATCTCAACCTGTTTCTCTTCACAGCATCCAACACAGGCTCTATTCCCATCATCTTTCACAATTCATCATTTGTCTTCCTCTCTCTCAACGATACTCCACACATCCACCCAACCATTCGCATTTCCACCCTTTCCAACCTTCGTTGCTGCTCTACGTTCACTACCCATGTCTCGCTCCCATAAATCATAACACTTCTCACACATGCAGCAAACACCTTTCCCTTCAGCTTCAACGAGACTCCCCTCCTCGTCAGCACGCCACTCAGTTCCCGAAACTTCTTCCATGCACATCTCACTCCAGCAACCGTTGCCGAGTCTGATCCACCTTCTCCATTCAGCATGTCTGCTAGGTAACAAAATGTTTTCACACCTTCCAGCTTCACGCTGTCTCCAAGATCCAACTCAACATTTCCTCCATCTGCAGCTCCCTCTGTGCACACCTTACATTTGAACGTAGCTGCCACACTGGTTAATGACCCTCTCAAACCACTACATTTTTGATGAACCCACTCAGCGCACATTGTACATTGAATGGAATTCACTCCGACACCCTTCCTGCACACAGCACACGGCCACTTCCCAGTTCTTTCCACCTCACCATATGCTTTACTACTTGCCATCACCTTCGTCTTTCCGATATTCACCTTCAGACCTTTTGTCTCCATACATTCCTTCCACTTGTTCATCTTTTCCTTCAGTCCATCCATACTTTCCGCAATCAACACCAGATCATCTGCATACAACAACTCCCACGGTAAACCCTCCTTTACATTCTGAGCCAGCACCTCCATCACAGCTACAAATAGTAGTGGACTTAGTACCAACCCCTGATGCACTCCCACCTTCACCTCAAACTCACCACTGTTCCCGTCCTTCGTCCTTACAGCTGTGCGCACTCTTTTGTACATTGCCATCACTACTCTGATCAACCATTCCTCCACTTCTAACTTCCTCAATGCCCATGTCACTACTTCAATTGAGAAAGTGGGAAATTGAGATTTGAGAAATTGAGAAATAAAAATTCCTTGAGAAAGTGCATGTTTGTACAATTAATGGCAGATGTTTCTTGAGCAGCATATACCTTCATCGATGGTTTCTGGGGAATGAGTCTGACCAGTCAAGCAGGCCACATGTCATATGACACATGCCTGGAGTGCCACGTGGAAGCACACATGCTGAATTGAATACTTGCTTGATTGTTGACTTATTTAGTTTATGTACAGAATATGAAGTCAGTAGTTTAACACCGTGATATGTCAGCAGAGGGCAAACTCATTGTGGTGAACCTCTTTGACTCAAACTTTGAGACACTGTGATAAAAAAAAATGAAAGCATGTCCAAATTGCTATCGATAAGCATTTGGCATTTGTCT
Organism: Myxine glutinosa; assembly: GCF_964187855.1. Taxonomy (NCBI): domain Eukaryota; kingdom Metazoa; phylum Chordata; class Myxini; order Myxiniformes; family Myxinidae; genus Myxine; species Myxine glutinosa. Next base: position 68,029,769 of record NC_136268.1, on the reverse strand, counting down.
AAATACCCATAAGGTATGGTTTTATATCCCATGTGAAAAGTGAGGATTTATATCACATGAGTTAAATCAATTCCAAATGATGGTACGTGAATGTGTCAAGCAATGGTTCAGCAGTAGCATGCTTCCATTTAAACAGTTTTAACATGGCTTCAATTCCTGGTGCTATTAGATTCAACCAAAACTGGTAAAAGTGGTGCCCTTCATAGGAATAGGCCTTTGGGCTGGTAATCTGGACAATATCCCAACACGAGTTTGGCTTAAGATTGATTACCTAGACTTACTAGGATCCTTGTTGGTGTGGAATCATCGTGGCAGCCCTGTGAAGCTCCAAGAATTCCAAGCATCTCGTGGGAGATCAGATGTTCATCTCAATGTCTGTACAAAATTTCCTCAAGGATAAATTATGCTCCATGAGTGAAAGATAGATGTAGTGGAAAACATGCACAGTCCAACGTGCACAACTTATCCCACTGATTGGTCGAATCTGGATCTGGACCTGAACCAAAATCTAATCGGCTTGTTCTTGGCGCACACACAACCTGTCCACCAAGTTTAATCCGAATCGGTCCATAACTTTTTGAAATAACCTATTCACAGACAGACAGACAGACAAACAGACAGGGCTGAAAACATAACCTCCAACCACCTTTGGTGACGAAGGTAAAGAGTGTAAGAGCAGTTATTATATGGAGGAAGAGGGAAGTAGAGGATAAAAAGGCAAAATAGGTGAAAGGATAGATTGATTACTTGAAATAATGGAGAGGAGAGTGCATTTTAGGATTTCCCTTCAATGAGTGAAAGCTCGATGTCATCAGAACACCTGATGTTGAAGCATCAAAATAAAAATGTATCGACATGTACGAGTACATGCAGATTTTATTGTATTCGATCTTCCAGTACAGTACAAAGGTTTATGCCTCCGGCACATAAAACTCATAATTTGTTTATACAATTGTTAATTTGATGTATGTCACACAAATTGCACAGTCATGGCATCAGATAGCGCTGTACACTCCACAGACAATCAAATCAACATTGTGAGAACATTTGTTCAAACTAAAACCCTAGCTGGATACTAAAAATACTACAAAACACATCTGCAAAAAAGTATAATGAAGTGCCTTACTACTGCAACTACTGATGATAATAAAAATAATAATTATATGTATATATATATATATATATATATATATATATATATATATATATATATATTGTTACGGAACCCGACGTCGGCCTCGGTTCCCGTTATCGAGGGGGGATTAAGCCCCTCGTCTGTTACTGACCGACGTGGTCCCAGGGGTATGACGCCACGCCCAGTCGGCGCTGGGTAGGGTTTTAGGCCCACAAGTCCTATGACCTAAATACCAGCGCTTCCCGGTACGCGAAGGAACACCCCCCGCTCACGGCCGCAGTGTAATGGATGTTGCGCCGAGCGAAGCGAACCGCGGCGTGAGCCGTTTACCAAGACTAGACCCGATTCCTTAAACGTTGGCCAAAATCGTGCCACAGGTGTCCAATGAGGAAAATCACAAAGACGACACGGATATGAAGAAGAGGAAGACGAAGGCAAAAAGGTTTGAAAATGCTACTATATTTATTCCTACTATTTACAGGACCAAAATAACCAATGAAGAAGGAAAGATAATAAAATAAAGACAGAAGGAATCAAGGAGACAGTGCAACGCTAGCTTACCTACAGTCTTAATTATATCCAGGAAAGAACAAACAAAGAGACTCACACGAATGGGGAATTAAGGCAGGAACGATTGGCTGGAAGGAGAGGATGGTCCAGCTGGTCCACAGAGCTGGAAGGATGCGGGTCTTGTTCGTGTAAACGGCAAGGCTCGAGGTGAGCGGCTGCCGACCCTCCTCAATCTGGTTCGCACGGCGGCGTTGCTTCGTAGCAGCGGGTCGAACTGCCGTCAAAGCTCAACTCGACTGCGGTGGACTCAGCTGCGGTGGACTCAGCTGCGGTGGACTCAACTGTGGTGGACTCAACTGCGGTGGACTCAACTGTGGTGGACTCAACTGTGGTGGACTCAACTGCGGTGGACTCAACTGCGGTGGACTCAACTGCGGTGGACTCAACTGCGGTGGACTCAACTGCGGTGGACTCAACTGCGGTGGACTCAACTGCGGTGGACTCAACTGCGGTGGACTCAACTGCGGTGGACTCAACTGCGGTGGACTCAACTGCGGTGGACTCAACTGCGGTGGACTCAACTGCGGTGGACTCAACTGCGGTGGACTCAACTGCGGTGGACTCAACTGCGGTGGACTCAACTGCGGTGGACTCAACTGCGGTGGACTCAACTGCGGTGGACTCAACTGCGGTGGACTCAACTGCGGTGGACTCCTCACTCATCTGCTTGACGCATGCGCCCCCGTTTTATATCGCGCCTCCACCTCTTTGAGCGAGCTCTCTGGGCATGCCTACCGGGTCGCTACTGCAGTGCCGGTTGGCTCGCACGGCCTCTTTTGGCTCCGCCCTTGATGACGAGGGGCGGCCAACACCCTGGATTCGGCGGCTCCTCCCCCCTCTTCTCCGAGCCCACCTCGTGGCTAATGGAGTCGCGGTGAAAACCGCCCAGCAGCTGCGGCGAAAACCCAAGCCCGAAGAAACAGCGGACTGCAGCAAACCGCGCAGAGGAATTTGTAATGCGGCTGACAAAAGGGGATTCCCATGAAGGTTCTGGGGAAATTGAAAGGGGATACTACCTATTTGAATTCTGTGCAATGGAGTATTAATTAATGGAAGACAAAGCCTTAACCTAATACACAGAATAAGGAAATAACTACCAACAAGCAGGAAATCTATGATTGGCTAACGCGATTGTATATGACCTAACTAAGGGATGCCCTTTGACCTTTATACACAACTGGAGGAAGGAGGGTGATATTTTTACAACAATAAAAAACACAATTCTCATTTCCACAACTATATATATATATATATATATATATATATATATATATATATATATATATATATATATATATATATATATATATATATATACTGTATATATATATATATATATATATATATATCTGTGCAGCGTCTGTCTTGTCTTGTCCTGTGTTGTCACTGAACTACTCCCTCAAACTTTTGTGAAATCGTACCAAACTTCTGGTATGCACATATCTCTCCCATCGGTATGCCCTAAGGGTATTTCTTTTGAAAAATTTTCCTATTTTGAAAATATTTTTTTGGGAATTTTTTTTTTCAACTTCAATTGTTTATAAAATGTGATATCACGTATATTACAAATACATTTGTGCAAAATAATTCTATGAATTATGATTGGTTTAAACCATGACAAAACGGCAACTCGGGTACAGTCATTTATCTATACTAGGGCATGCCCGTACTATATATATAGGACGTGCCCGTAAGTGCGTGATGTTACCGTACAATGAATGTATTCCCGACGCCGCAGCTCGGATGGCGCTGCAGTTAATCGGGCCCCCAAATTCCTCATCGACGATAACTAAACAATATATTATATGAATCGCACCGTACATACCTCCTTCTAGATCTTGTTCTTGTCTTGATATACTCACTCAGGCTCACTCTATCACGACTGAGTCCTCCCAGCTCCTCCAAATGGCGCCCGCTCGCCGCTACGTAAGTCCGGAAGTGACGTCCTCATTTGACTGTCCGGAAGGTCGCATATCGCAGGAAAGCGAAAGAATCGCAAATTAGTTTTAATTAGTTTTAAAACATCGTTTAACGCCAACATAGCGCCAACATAGTTTGCCGACGGGAAATAAATGAATACGCTCTCAAATGTGCCATCCGAGGCAGAGTCTGTTCGCCACGTTCGGCACACGTGATAGCTCGCTGCTCTCTGATTGGTTGAATCGTTTTTTGGACATAGCTCGGTAACTACTTCTGCGATTAATTTAAAACCTTGAAAAGGCACATCCTCGGGTCCCCAGCAATATACCTGGCAAGTTTCAAGTATATCGGACCGGTAGTTGTCGAGAAACAGCGGTCACAGACAAACATACATACAAACATACAAACATACAAACATACAAACATACAAACATACAAACATACACACAGAGATTGCTGGAATTATAGATAGATATCTACACATCTGGGCAGTGTCTGTGTTGTCACTTAACGACTCCCTCAAACTTTTGTTTCCGTGGTTGTGAAGTGTTTTTAATAACGTGGTGAGGTGTTTTTAAATGACGTGGTGGTGTGTTTTTAAATCACATGGTGGTGAGGTGTTTTGAATTATGTGGTGGTGAGGTGTTTTGAATCACGTGGTGGTGAGGTATTTTGAATTATGTGGTGGTGAGGTTTTTAAATGACGTGGTGGTGAGGTGTATTGAATTACGTGGTGGTGAGGTGTTTTGAATTACGTGGAGGCGAGGTATTTATAATTACGTGGTGGTGAGGTTTTTAATTATGTGGTGGTGAGGTGTTTTGAATTAGTTGGTGATGAGGTGCTTTGAATTACGTGGTGAGGTGTTTTTAAATGACGTGCTGGTGAGGTGTTTTTAATTTTGTGGCTGTGAGGTGTTTTATTACTTGTTTTATGGCTGTGAGGTGTTTTATTACTTGTTTTATGGCTGTGAGGTGTTTTAAATTACTTGGTGGTGAGGTGTTTTAAATTATGTGGTGGTGGTGTTTTAAATTATGTGTGGTGAGGTGTAATCGTCCCAAATTTCGTGTCTGCACCTACCTCTCCCCTATATATGTGCTGAGGGGTTCTTTCTTGACAAAAAAAACATTCAACCTAAATCTTCAACGTAAATTGCCTATAAAAATGTTATATCACAAACACAACAAATACATTGTGCAAAATAATTGTTTGTATTATGATTGGTGTAAATCATGACAACACAGCAACTCAGGTCCAGTCATTATCCTCAGCTAAAATAAGCCCGTTCCTCTGTAACGACGCGTGGTGAGGCGAGTGCAGCAAGCCGAGCCAAGCTAATATATATATATATACATTTTGTACAAGTGTCTGTGTTGTCTTGTCTTGTGTTGTCTGAACTACTCCCTCAAACTTTTGTGAAATCCGACCAAACTTCTGGTATGCACCTATCTCTCCCGTCGGTATGTCCTAAAGGTATTTGTTTTGAAAAAAAATTCAATTTCTTAAATAATGTTTTTGGGGAAAAAAAAAATTTCAACCTAAGTTTTCACCTTCAATTGTTTATAAAATGTATCACGTATATTACAAATACATTTGTGTATTATGATTGTTTGAATTATGATTGGTGTAAACCATGACAAAACAGCAACTCAGGTACAGTCATTTATCTATATATCTATGTTTGATCTTATTGCCGGACATTCAGTTGATCACCACGCCTTTGCGGACGACAATCGGCTGTACAAAGGAAGCACGATTCAACAAATCGTGCCTACTGTTGAAGTGTTAGAAGGCTGTATTGCCGACGTGAAGGCGTGGATGACCCAAAACAAACTTCAGCTGAACGATGCTAAAACAGAGTCTATGATTGTAAGATCGCACAGATGTCCTCTACAATGTTTACTTCCTTCCACTATTCATGTTTGTGAAACCGATGTAAACTTTGTTTCGTCGGCCAAGAACCTTGGTGTGGTTTTCGACTGTAACATGACATTTTCCAAGCAAGTACTTCAAACATGCAAATCAGCATACTTTCAGCTGCGAAAGATCGCATCCATTCGCCACTTTCTTACTCCTGCTGCTCTAACTCTGGTCTGTGCCCTTGTCCTCTCAAGGCTAGACTATTGTAATTCTTTGTATGCTGGCTGTCCTCAGTTTCTCTTGGATAAGTTACAAAAGGTTCAAAACTCTGCCGCTCGTCTTGTCTGTAAGGTGAAGAAGTCTGACCATGTTACTCCGCTTCTTGAATCTTTACACTGGCTGCCTGTCTCTGCTCGTGTGCAATACAAAATTTGCACACTATGTTATAAATCATTGTGTGGAACGGGACCTCACTATCTCTCCGATTTGCTCACTCTCTATGAACCTCGGCGACGGCTTCGTTCAAGCGACGACTCTATGACCTTCGAGCCGCCGCGCACCAGCACCAAGTCGTTTGGTGAGAAATCCTTTTCCTTTGCTACACCTCTGCTCTGGAATGACTTGCCTTCCTCTGTTCGACATGTTGACTCTCTTCCTGTCTTTAAAACCTCCCTCAAAACCTATCTGTTTCACAAGTCTTTCAAAGTCTAAGTCCTGTTTTCCCTTTGGTTTGAGGTGGGACAGAGATCAAGAGTATGTCTGTGTACATGTGCGGGGGAGGGAGGGGAGGAGGAGGGGGAGTACACATCTGTGGGTTTTGAATGGGGAGGGAGAGGAATAGGGCAAGAGTGAAGGTGTGTATGTTTGTGTATGTGTGTGTGGTGTGTGTGCGTTCGCATGATAATGTAAAGCGCCATGAGGGTCGTTTACTCTGCTTGATGGGGGCTATATAAGACTCCTTTATTATTATTATTATCTACATATCTGGGGTTGTCACTGAACTACTCCCTGAAACTTTTGTTTCCGTGGTTGTGAAGTGTTTTTAATAACGTGGTGGTGGTTTTGAATCATGTGGTGGTGAGGTATTTTGAATTATGTGGTGGTGAGGTGTTTTTAAATGACGTGGTGGTGAGGTGTTTTGAATTACGTGATGGTGAGGTGTTTTGAATTAGTTGGTGATGGTGCTTTGAAATACTTGGTGGTGAGGTTTTTAAAATTATTAATATTAACCCCTTGCCACCCCAAATAGAGAAGTCAAACTACGCCTATGGTGTATATATATATATATATATATATATATATATATATATATATATATACATGTATATATATATATATATATACGTATATATATGGCAGTCCAGAAACCCTGGGCACATTTTGAAGAGCGATACCTGCAACAAACTAAGTTTATTATTGTTCTTTGGTGCAACACAAACAATGATTACTCGTAAATGGATGTGACGGCTTCAACACGCACAGGTATCACGTGATACGCAACGGGGTGAGGTGCATCATGTGATTATGGATCGGGGTGAGCTTCGCTCACTGTGCTGCACGCGTTTGTCTTTGCATTAGTTCAGTTCATTGTGAATTCGACGCCCTAATATGACGGAGGATATCGTGAGACAGGAAATTCGTGCTGTACGCTAGTATTCTGTATCTGGACATTCGGCTGAAGTTCACAGACAACTTGTCAAAGAATGTGGCGCCGACGCAATTGACAGAAGAACCATCGGCAGAATAAACAAGCAGTTTGATGAAACCGGCAACATTCTTCCAAAACAGTCACCAGGTAGGCCTCATACTGTTCGAACTGAGGAAAGCAGAGCAGCCATTCAACAACAACTCGACAGTAACACACTGTTGTGAAAATAAACCAAGTCCACAACTTTGTCCCATAGGTAGGTTTAATCTCAATCAGATCTTTGGTATCATCCTGTAAAATACAATCATGCAATAGATATCAGGATCTTGGCATCATATAGGAATGATCGATCATATTAGTCAATGCAAGCAAGCCTGGAATATGTGCGGGTACATACCATACAAGACTACATGTCATAGTAAAATGTCACAGGAGTGGCTCAGCGTCGCGGACGTCCGAGGTCTTATAGACGCCCTTCAGCGGTTTAAGTGGGCATCACTCCTGGGTTCAACTCTAATACATTTTCACTTCATTCTCCCCGCCGTTAGAACTACACTGCCGCTAGGCAGGAATCAAGCGTGCGTCAGTATTAATTGATTGGGGATGTCATTCCATGTCAGTCGGTCCATCCGTAGCGGTCAGGGTGGCGAATTACCCGGCCGGCACGTGTCCGGAAACTACCGGGTACGGCATCCCCAAGCCCGGAGTCTCCCGCTTCGGAGTAGCTGCTGGAGGTAGGTGGCGGAGGGGGCACCACAGAGCCTTCAGGCAGGGACGGCAGATGTTCCATAGAGGAAGCTTCGGGAGAGTCCATAGAATCGTAGATCGGTTCGTCGATATCCCTATAAGGGTCGATGACCCCACATGGGGCGAGATGGCGTACGGAGACAGTGGACTCGTGTCCATCTGCCGTCATCACACGAGCATGCTCGGGATTAGCCTGGAGTACCTGCACCTTATCCACTAAGGGGTCATACTTGCTTGTGCGAACCGCACGTTTGAGATAGGCTGGCCCCGGCTCAGCGAGCCAACTGGGTAAAGATCGGATACTACCCGAGCTTCTAGGGTGGTGGAACAGTCTTTCGTGAGGAGTCTGTTTGGTGGCCGTACATAGTAGAGCCCTGATCGAGTTCAGCGCCGCAGGTAGCGACCAAGCCCATTTATCGAGGCCACGGCCGAGGGTCCTGAGGCTTAGCATGACGGCCCTCCATATAATCCCATTGAAGCGTTCGACCTGCCCATTCGCCTGAGGTCTGTACGGTGTGGTGTAGCTCGAAGCGACATTATTTTGGAGCAGGTAACCTCTCACTTCCTGAGACAGGAACACCGCACTCCGATCAGTATGCACGTAGGCCGGATACCCAAACATAGAAAACAAATTCTGCAGGCACCGTATGACCATGGCAGCCGTCATATCCACGCACGTGTAAGCAAAAGGGAATCGCGAGTACTCATCAACGATAGTGAGCAGATAACGAGAGTTACTCGACACCGGCAGCGGCCCTTTGAAATCCATTGCCAATCTCTCCCACGGTCTAGTAGCCCTAACCAGCGTCCCCATGGGAGGGTTGTAAAAACGCGGTTTGAGTTCCGCACATATAGCGCAGTCGCGGCAGATCCGGCGGATGTCCTCAATCGAGTACGGCAGATTACCACTACGCACAAAATGAGCGAAACGCGTCACCCCAGGATGACACATAGTGCCGTGCAAAGTGCGCAGACCCTCCAGAGTTATGATACCCGCACACGTAGCCGGCCTCGATAAGGTGTCGGCGACCAGGTTATCCTTCCCTGGGTGATATTTGATGGTGAAGCAGAAGTCGGCGAGTTCGATACGCCAGCGAGTGATTTTTTCATTCTTAATGCGCTGAGCATGTAAGGTGTCGTACATGAACGCTACGCTTTGTTGGTCCGTGATGATTTGGAAGCATTGCCCGAGTAATTACGGTCGCCATCGCCGAATCGACTCGACGATCCCGTACGCTTCCTTTTCGACAGACGAATGCCTCCGCTCAGCGGAGGTGAGAGTCCGCGAAAAGAAAGCCACAGGGAGCCGCCCCTGGGAGAGTCGCCGCTATCGCATGATCCGAGGCATCACTTTCTAAGACGAAAGATTCGCTCATCGATCGTCGCCACAGCGGCGCCAGCGATGTCGGCCTTAAGGCCCTCAAAGGCTGCCAAGGCGGCTGGGCTCATGGGGAACGTGTCACAGGCCACAAGGGGGCGGAGCTTCACGGAGAAATTTTGCACCCACTTAGAATAATGGGCGAACAGCCCGAGAGCACGCTTCAGCGAAGCTCGATCGCAAGGCGGAGCCATATCGAGCAAAGGTCGCAGACGCTCCTTATCTGGAGCGACAGAGCCATGGGTCACGGTGTACCCCAGAAGATCTATCGTGTGTAGAGAGTAACGACACTTAGCGTCATTCATGGTTAGGCGATACCTCTGCGTGACCTCGAGGAAGTGCTTCAGATTAGCATCATGATGCCCCTGGTCATACCCACAAACCATAAGATTGTCCAGATATACAAAGACATCTGTCAAGTTCTCCTTATAGCCCAGCAGATATGTGAAAAAATTGTGCTTTTGGTGATACAAGCATGAAATTTTGAACACTGATAGAGCATACTACTAGGAAGATTTTTGGATATAGGGGCATTCAAATCTTTTCCTAGGGACAAAATGGCGGCCATTTTAAAAATGGCCGTTTACGGATAATAAGATACACAGTACCGATGTCTATAAAACTAGATTTACTTATTGCTCAAGCACACCTATGATGTTTTTTTCACGTAAACAGGTTGTAAGATCATAATTAAATGTCAACAAACTCACATAACATTTATTTGGTCCTTATTCTTTACAAAAATAATTACTTTTTGAGCTATTTTGAGCAAACTCCAGAAACACAATGGAAATGAAGTGAAAATGCCACATTAACGCTGTGGAAGTGACTTTCACTATAAAACAGTCTACAAAACAGTCTTCCACATGTTTGTGTATATGTAACAGGTGTGTTATTCCTCCTGTATACTATCGTGTGCACTCCCCTGCACAGTGACACAGAGCTGAGCACTGGAGTGCGGCCTTAACACACTTGCACTGTTTCCTGCAACCCTTCTTGCATCCACATCTAATCAATTGTCGGCATGCCTCAGTTGCCTCTGTGAGGGTTGTCCAATATATCCCCCAGCCGTTATTACTCTGTTTCCAACCCCATTCACTCGGCGATGGGAGCTCAGGTGCGCAAATCATCATCTGGCCCCAACAAAAGCCGGCTTGGTAGGCAGCTCTCTTGATGTGTTGTCTGAGGGCTTCTTGCGTTGGTGGGATAGCCTCTATTGATCTACCAGTCTGGGTGAAGAGATGCTTGCGGGCATCGTTAACATGTTCCTGGCTGCTTGTTCGATCGTAGAGCAGAACAACAAAACGCTCCAGTGGATCCATGTTGTCATTTGCAGTTGAAATGGTTGGTGTGGCAGCCAGTGCGCAGAAAGCTGAGGTGACCTCATCATAGGCTTTCCATGTTTCCCATGCTGTTTTCTTCCCCCTTCCGCCGAAGCAGGACACGGTGTCACACCCAGTGAAGGCGTGGAAGAATGGCAACCCTCGGCACTTGTTTGGTCCCAGTGCCACAGCCATCTCGTGAGCTGCCAAGTGCCTGAAATTCTTCCCTGTGCCAAAAGCAACCCAGAGTTCATCGATGTCAAGATATCCAGTTGCTGCCACTGCAAGGATCAAAACATCTGTGTCCACTGTGCGGATTGACACCTTGGTATAGCCTTGTCTGACTGCATCTTGGACATGGAGTAGTATCCTTGTATCTGCCTCCTCGTGACTACACGGGGAAAGACCAGTAACATCTCGTGGCTGTGTACAAAAAACTTCTTTGTGGTTTGTGGTGACGATTTGCTTGTCAGTCTCAATGTTTGCTATCCTCGTTGCTAGAAAGTCAAACAACTCCACCTTGTTCTCGTCTATGCGAAGGAAGGCCTGCCAGTTTCGAGGGATGGAACTAGATGGCTCAACTCGTCTCCTGGTGCCTTTACCCCTCGTCTTCCTGGTGTCGGCTTTCAAACTGTCTGGGAAATATTCATCCCAGATAATATCAACCCTGCTCTTATTTTGTATCTGAGATGTGATGTATGGCAAGAATACTAGTGATGCATACTCAGAGAAGGTCTTCGCATTACGAGGTGCCAGCATGTTCACGATGGCTGCTCCATCCAGGATCATGACTTCAACAGGGGGGCTTACATCATCATTTTCCCGTGAGGTGATCAGATCTTCTAAGCACCCAACCAGATCAGACTTGGTTCCAAGCCGGATTTTGCCCATTTGTGACAATGCAGGGGGACAAACTTGGTTTTCATGTGCAAATAATTCATCAAGATCTCCATTCCGTGTCTGGGATGCAATAAACAGCCTGGAGAACAGAACGCAGTCATTCTTCAGAGATACCACCTTCAACTCTGTTCTTGACTTCTCTCTGACTGGGGGTCGGCTGAAGAGAGGGAGATTGTTTCTTTTTATTGGGTCAGTGATAGGCTTTGTCTGATGTACAAGCCTCTCGTTCACATATGTGTCATACTGTTCTTTTCCCAGCTTCTCGATCTGGTAAAGGGTGTTGATGACTGCTGGGTCTGCCAGGTCTCTGCTGTCTAGCACCAAGAGATCTTTGCTGTCGTCACAGAATGGGTTCCCCATCTCTCCTATGACACGGGTGAGTGCTCTCACATCTCGAGCAAAGGCTACCTGCGTGTGCTTTGTCTGTTCATGGTGTTTTAGTTCAGTTTTCCTAATTCTTTTTTCTGTTGTGGCCTCGAACTTATAGATCAGTTTGGCCATCTCTGGACCAGACACCATCCATCGGCGCAAAGCTGCAGCATTCTCCGTAAGACCTACAGCCCCTCCATCACCTTTCACCAATGCATTATTTTGCTCGTGTGCCTGGTCTAAGGCTATGGCAGAGAATGCACGTGTAGTCTTCTTCATGGTGAAGTTTCCTGCCAGAAACTGTGCGTATACAGTTGGATGCTTTGTTGCAAGTGTCACCATGTCGCGCAAGTGAACTGGGATCCACCTGGCATCGTTTGTATGTCCCAAGGCGAAGAACCATGGTACAAGCTTGGTCAGAGCATCAGTGTACAGTTGGAAGTTTCCTTCACGGACGGATCTCACATAGATCAGGACTGCCAGTTCTAGCTGCATAATTAGGAACCAGAACTGAAACTGTGGACTTGCATTGGCTTGTTCACCGCACGAGTCATCTAGTGGTATCGTAACCTGTCCCTCATCTAGTCCACTGGTGTACTGGCTGTAGGCTTCCTTCAGGAGAAGATAGAGAGTACTGGCTGTGACTTGGTGTGCTCGTCGTGTGCGTGTCACATGGGTCACTTTCAGGAAGGAATCAGCAGTACCACTTGTAGCAACCCCTGCAAGCATCAGAACGCCTGTCCACCCACTGCTATCCAGAAGGTCACCGAGGGTTTTCCATGCTGCCATCTCAATATGGAGTCCACCAAAGACCATGACGAAGTGATCTTCTCCGTGTGTTTCTGGCCATCTCCATTGGATCTGTTTGGCAAGTGTGTACAGTGGCTGATCAAGTGTGATTACAGGGATCTGACCTGGATTCAGAATATCGATTGCTTTCTTGATGACATCCATGGAGTGACGAATCATTGCCACAGATTTTGCCTGGTCATAGAAGAGAGGCAGCAATGAAGTTAAGGCCACACTACACTCTGGTTCTTCTGGAATAGACTGCTTGCTGGCATGGTATCCAGCCCATGATACTGTCTCGTCTCCCTTAAGTGGTGTGTCAGATAGCACTGTCTTCTCCATCTGCTCCAGCCACCTGTCAAAATGCAAGATAATGAACACAATTAAGAACAAACAAGTCCACACAAGTTAACAAGTCTTGGTTATTTAGGTACACATATAACTGTCCACAGTTCAAACACAATAATCAGTTACCTGTACTCAATCTGCATTGCTTCAGGGATGAGTTGGCAGTTGCTTTTGTTGGGACCCGCTAGCTTGGGTACAGGTGGGTCACATTTACCCAGAACAACAGGAGGTACGATGGTGTATGACTGTGGCAGGTGTGCATCTGTTGTTGTGTCATCTGGGTTTACCCGTTGAACTCCACGGCTATCGCTATTTGGGTGCTGGAAAAGTGAAATGCCAGTGCCATGGAAGGAGTCGTGGGCACTTGTTGAACTGGGGTTATGATCAATGTTATCCACTGCCCCAGTTGTGAAGAGGTCACTTTTTAGCTCAGGGGGGAAAACTGTACCCTCATTTTGGAAGAAACGGCAGATTCTGTTCCCCAAGTCCGTGGAGATGCTAAGCACCCTGTCATAGGAGATCGAGAGACCCAGGTTGAACATAGTATCAACCAGGTCTCTTTTTCGAGTCTTTGTGTGGATAAGGGTGCCCAGGTACACAGGCAGGGGAGTCTCCCGATTGTGACTGTGCCTCGTGGACGTGGTAGTACTGCTACTCTCTCTGCGGCGTGAGTAACTGTTGAACATAAGGAGTTGTGAGATTGTGAGAGTAGGTGTTGATACCGACGAGTGGCTTGACTGCTCTTGGATGTTAGGACCATTCAAGATCATAGAAACTAGTGATACAAGCGAATTAGGTACCGAATGTTCTTGGCAGTGGGCTTCAAATGAACCACTAAATGTTGAGTTCATTTTCAACATGTCTCTACGAACTATATTTGCGGCTCTAGCAAGACAAACTCCATCACTGTCAGTGTCGTGATCACATGCCTTCTGAAGGGCTGAGCCAACATCCTGGTTGAAAGCAAGCAGAATATCTCGACCGGACATGTGCTCCTCTAGGTCTGGAAAATATGTCATGATTCGATCTTTGAGTTTGGTGGAGTGGACACGCCTGGTCAAGACTGTTCCAAGCTGTTCCAGCCTGGTGGTGTATAGTCTTGCTAGGTCTACCAGCTTGAACACTGGTGTCACAAGAGCATCTGTGCGGGCATCATCGATGTAGGACACTAGCTCTCCAAGTGCTATACCGTGATTGATATCATCTTGTTCATTCAGTGTTGTGCTTGTGGCCCTTGCTTTGTTATAAAGTGACACCAGACACTTCACGTGGTACTGTGCATCTTGTGCTATAAGGTCACCTGCACTCAGTTTAGCAAGAAGTGCCTGATCTCCTAGTTTCAGGGCAGCTGTCCTGACATGTTTATCGAGGTCGAAGGTGGAAGCTTTTCGCAGAGAATTAGTACCCGCTGGTTTGTCACAAAAGAAACACTTTTCAGGCTGTGGCTGTGTGTGGTCTATATGTACTCTGTGACGGGTGTACTTTCTTGAGACACTTGCGGTTTCTTCACTAGACGTTTCTCTTTTTTGTGCCCGATGCAGTTCAGTTTTGTTGTATTTCAGTCTGCATGAATCATGCCACTTAGCCTTGTGGCTCTGGAAGGTTGACTGGATACCTTCACCATCGTCCAGGCGGGACAGTTCTAGAGATTTTGGCAGGCAGCCCATCTGGCTGAAGGTGAGGAGATAATCTGCAAGAGTTTGGTATCCGGACCCTGTGGTTCGCTTGGAATCAGCTGGACAGGCAAGGGCCTCATCGGTGACCTCCTGACATAACACACACTTCTCCCAATCTGTCAGATAAGGCATGTTTGTTCCAGATGTACTAGGGCTTTGGGGGTCTAATAGCTTGAAATTTTTGTTGGCCATTGTCAATTAAGCATTATCCACCACCACCATCCAATCAATATACAAATTGGGAACCAAATCTAGGTAGCTACTACAGTCAATGAGCGAAGGTGCAGTGCAGTCGAGTTATCATCTGAAAAAGAAATACATACATTATTATCATAAATATAGTAATTCGCTTTCGTAACTTTTCACTAGCCTTGCATTGTTCCTTATAGTCACCTAGTCTATGATAGGAAAGTTCATAAAGCTACATCAAAGTTGTTCATATAAAGGTATTGAACCAAAATTACACCCAGGAGAAATCAGATAGTCATGCAAAGTTAAATAATTAAACCGCTAGACCAGTCCTGTCTATTGCAATGGTAAACCATTTGTTCTGCCCCTTATAGGCCACCGTAGATTCCAATTTTGAACCCAGTATGAAGGTATTGCATAGCATGTACATGACAATTTATAATATGCTCATTACATTGTGTTTCAATAGCAGCACAAATGACAAGTCTGAAATAATAGGTAAATATGTCCTTCTTAGCCGCCATTTTGTAAAATGGCCGCCATTTTGGGCCAAGGAGAAATCTGGAATGCCCCTACATCCAAATTTCACTGTAAGGGTATGCCCTAACTGTGTGCCAAGTTTCATGCTTGTATCATCAAAGGCACAATTCTACCACAATTCTTCACATATCTGCCGGACTATTAGTAACGAGGTCGTCCATAGCCCTCTGAAAACAGGCGACCCCGTTCGTCACCCCAAAAGGTAGTCGGGTGAACTGGTATAACCTTTGACCCGATTCAAAGGCGGTATAGATGCGATCAGCCCTAGAGATGGGGATCTGATGATACGCACTACGCAGATCGAGAGTGCTGTAGACTGAGTACTGGGCCACCTGTCGTACCAGCGCGTCAATCCCCGGTAGGGGGTAGGCGTCCAGCTGTGTAAAGCGATTAATCGTCTGTGAATAATCGATTACCATGCGTCGGCGATGCGCTTCACTTCGCACCACTAGGACCTGGGCCCGCCACGGCGACCGGCTGGGTTCTATGATACCTTCCTTTAAGAGCTGGGCCGTTTCTTCCGCAATGAATTGCGCGTCTGCTCGTGAGTAGCGCCATGATTTCACCGCTACGGGAGTGCAGTCAGTGGTCAGGTTGGGGAACAGCGAAAGGGGCTCAATTTCCATTTTCGCGAGTGCGCACACAGCAAGTGTGTCAGTCCCACCGAATTCCATTTCCAAACGTCCGTGTCGTTTAAGAAAATCGTGTCCTAACAGAATGTCAGCACATAAAGCAGGTAAGACCATAAGATGTACATCTGGAAACATGCGTCCCTTTATCACAAGTTTCAATCGACATTCCCCTTTCGTGCTGAGCCTAAGCCCTTGGGAGCCCATTAAGATCCGTCGTGTTGTCCCGAGGACCGGCCATCCAGGTTTACGCACTAGTCGATGATCGATAAAACTATCCGTAGACCCCGTGTCGACTAAAGCTGCGCAAAAATGCCTTCGACCATGAGTGGAATAATGGCCTGAGCAAGGCCGGAAGATCCGGCAGGTATTGAGCCATCCGAGCAAGAAGATCGCGCCTCGCGTGTGGATCCCACGCCGGCTGCAGTTTTCCGGTCGTTTGAGCAGCCTCCGGAGGGCACTTGTGTCAAAGGCATAGTTGGTCGTGCCAAAGCAGGAGCACCAGGAGCTTGTAGTCCTTACGAGCTGCCGTCAGGGGCGCTCTTGTCACGCGAGAAGGATCGCAGCCAACTGTAGTTTCACGTGCTGAAGCAAGAGCATGTAGTTCGTACGAGCTGCCGTCAGATGGCGCTCGTGTCACGTGCATTGTTTGCCGTATCAAAGCAGGAGCTTTTCGATTGTTTGAGTCGCCTTCGGAGGGCGTTCGGATTCCAGTCAAGGACGGTCGCTCCGCGGTAGGTCGTGTTCACGCCATTTGTTTTGGCGGCCTGATGTATCTCACCAAGGTCGAGCATGCAGCCAGGGGCCCACAAGGAAGAGGACCGCTCATCAAAGTCGGGTGAGGCGCCCCGCTCTGTGCTCGGTCCGTTGGCTCGGCGATAAGCCCATTCAAGGTCGCGCGAGTTCGTGCGCCCCACACGGTCTTTCGGCAGACTTTTGCAAAATGTCCTTTAGTCGAACACAAATGGCATATTGCTTCCCGAGCCGGACACGCCGACCTGGGATGCTGTTGATTGCCACAGAAGTAACACGTAGCATTTCGTACAGGCCTTGGCCAAGCCGCCGTAGCCGCAACCAAGCCGGAATCCGAGTCCACCTCTGGAGCGGCCAAGGGCTCCGCTAGCGTGGTCAAGTCCGCTCCCGTATCCTCGGCGGTAGCCCTCTCCGGTCGCGCGAGTTGAGAAGTCCCCGCGACGACCCGTGTGTGGTCATAGGCGGTAGATTGTTCCCGGGCCTCAGTGTAGACGTGTGCCACCCGTAGAGCCTCCGTGAACGTCAGGTCAGCTGTCTCCAAAAGTCTTAGCCTGAGAGCAGGAGAGCCGATCCCAGAGACAAAAGCGTCTCGGACAAGATCATCCTGGACTTGCTCGTGAGTGCAGACCTCTTGGGTACTGTCCGCAAGTAGTTGTCGTAGCTCCTGGGTGAAGCAGTCTATCGACTCAGTGGGCTGTTGTCGCCGCGATGAGAGCAGATACCTGGTGTACACCACGCTCCGTTTCTTAATGTAAATTCGCTTTAGCTCCGCCACAGCGGCATCGTACGTCGTACATCGTTCAATGCTCCTGTAGACGTGGTGGGTTCCACTTTTGTCTGCAGCACGTCCAGTTTCGTTTCAGCAGTGGGAACGGTATCCTGGGCTTTGAACTGGTTCTCCAGTGACCTGAGCCAGTGAGTTAACTCCGAGCCCGAATCCGCAGCTTGTGGGTCGGCACTGAATGTCGGTACATGGATCATCTTGTGTCCCGCCATTTCCGTAGATCTTGATTGAGATTAAATGTTGTGAAAATAAACCAAGTCCGCAACTTTGTCCCATAGGTAGGTTTAATCTCAATCAGATCTTTGGTATCATCCTGTAAAATACAATCATGCAATAGATATCAGGATCTTGGCATCATATAGGAATGATCGATCATCTATCTATAATTCCAGTAATCTCTGTTTGTACGTTTGTACGTTTGTCTGTGACCGCTGTTTCTCGACAACCACGGGTCCGATATACTTTTAACTTGCCAGGTATATTGCTGGGGACCCGAGGATGTGCCTTTTCAAGGTTTCATATTAATCGGACAATTACTTACCGAGCTATGTCCAAAAAACGATTCAACCAATCAGAGAGCAGCGAACTATCGCGTGTGCCGAACGTGGCGGACACACTCTGCCTCGGATGGCACATTTGAGAGCGTATTCATTTATTTCACGTTTGCAAACTATGTTGGCGTTAAACTATGTTTTAAAACTAATAAAAACGAATTTGCGATTCATTCGCTTTCCTGCGCGTTTGTGCACGCGATGGCGATTTCTTTACCAAACTCCGGAAGCCGTTCGCTTTGGACCAAACCATTTCATGTAAATAGAGGGGGGGGATATAATTTTAGATATAGATATAGTACGGGCAATGCCCTAGTATTAGTCAATGCAAGCAAGCCTGGAATATGTGCAGGGATGTACCATACAAGACTACATGTCATAGTAAAATGTCACAGGAGTGGCTCAGCGTCGCGGATGTCCGAGGTCTTATAGACGCCCCTCAGCGGTTTAAGTGGGCATCACTCCTGGGTTCAACTTTAATACATTTTCACTACACACACCATTATCAACTCATCACCATATCAACTCATATCTGCTTGGGTTAATGGATATCGACAATAAATTTGCAGAACAGGACCTTGTGGTCAGATTAATCCAAGTTTACTTTATCTGGTTCTGTGAATCGTCATAACAGCGTGATATGGGCAATAGACAACCCATGAGTTACTGTTGAGCACAACATCCAGTATCAAGCTAGTGTGTCCGTCTGCGCAGGAATTTCTTCTGGAGGCATTGTTGGACCAATATTTTTTCGAAGAAAATGTGAATGCAAAAAATTTCCATCTTATGTTGGAGCAGCATGTATTTCCACTCAATGATGGCCAAATGTGGTTCATGCATGATGGTGCACCTGCTCATTATGCTGCCAGTGTACGCCGCGCCAGGCCCTTGATTTGAATTTTACAGACAAATGGATTGGTCATCGTGGTCCGGTGGAATGGCCGCCGCATGAGATTGTGATGCGCCGCATGAGACAGTCTTGCGATTTAACACCCTGTGAGTTCTTCCTTTTGGGTTTCCTCAAACACAAAATGTATGCGAGGAATCCTATGACCCTTAGAGACTTGAAACAATTCATCCGCAATGAGACTGCTGCCTTAACGGCTGAAACATGCAGAACGGTGTGTCGGAGGGTTTCATCACGGCTACAGCTGTGCATAGACAATGAAGGAAAGCAGTTTGAACATTTGAACTGATCTGTTTCATGTATGTTAGACTGAATAGTCTGTTTAATGAGTAATCATGTTTTGTTATGTACACATACATATATATATATATATATATATATATATATATATATATATATATATATATATGTATGTATATATGTATATGTATATATGTATATGTATGTATGTATATATGTATATATGTATATATGTATATATATATATATATATATGTATATATATATGTATATGTATATATATATATATTGTCGCGTAACCGTGATTAACACCACAGTTACGGATGACCGATTTGCGAGACTTTAACTCCCGAGGCGAACACTCAATGGCGGACTCAAGTTCAACACCAACGCGCGGAATGGCGGGGCGCAGCGAAGGCTCCGCAACCTTATCTATTAAAATCAAACACCCAGGAAAACTGCGTTCAGATATTATGTACAAAAAGTAATATAAGGGTTTATTAGGAAAAGTAAAGCCAGTGAAAAAGCCCGCCGGTAAATCTAATAATTCTAATAAACCTAAATCGGGACGTCCCCACACGACTGACAGCAAACACAAACGAGGGAGATTAATCACGAAAATAACACGTCCCGTCGTTCAAAATATACGCGGAGATCGGGCTTATCTGTCTTTGTCGTCTTGTATTGTTGGTGTCCAGCACCGCTCCTTCCGGCCCGATCGCACACCACGAGGCCCCTCGCTCCAAGCACCACGCGTCCGACGCAGGCCAGCGGCTCCACTTGACCAGGGACAGGAAGGACTCCTTTCAACTCCACTCGACTCGACGACGCGGGAGTGCTGGCAGCCAAGTGCCAACGAACTGCTCAGTGCCAACTGGGTGTGCTCTCGTGTGTCTCCTGCGACTCCCTGCAACCCGAACTGCACTTGAACTGCGACTGGAATGGCGTGTCCTCTCCAACTCTCCACCACCGCTCAACTCTCTGGTGCCTGCCTGCGTCTGCCAGTGCCTGCCACGAACTCAACTCAACTCAACTCAACTGCCCGCGTCTGCTCAGAGAGACTCAACTTTTTAAATGGCGTCCGACCGTCCCCTATATTGGTGGCCGATGACGTCACATTGCGCACTCCTCAGCCAATCAAAGCCTCCCGCGACTCCTGACATCTCCCCCGTTACGCGACCCTGCGGTCCTGGCATAACACGTGCCGGCCAGGTTTTTAGGCCTTTGGAGGTGTACACGGTGGCGGCCAATTGTGGTGGTGTTCTTGACCTGGTTTCCTGTCAATTTAATACGAAGTCCTTGTCAGGGAAAGGGGATTATTTAATGTTGCGCTAAGGACCTAACTAATGTTTATGTGGTTTGCAGTGCCATAATGGACAAAGGTTTGATTACTAGGTGATACTCACAGGGGCGTTACCTTTAATCCCTCACTATTTAACACTCGGACCTCCAGGTAGATCCACACTCATACATCTTACCCCGACAACCGCCTGAACATCAATAACTTATTACATGTAGAGTCCCCGTCACGACAGCCGAATACCTACCTATTCAGATCTACCTAGCTCTAGATGTTGCATTACCAAATTCATAACACAGCCCCCCCCCTGGAACCGTAGCTCCTGCAAGGTTCACCGCAGGCGCTACCATTCCAGCCTTAACACTTACTGTCACACACTTAATTAACCTATGAAATAAATCAGGAAGGGCTGTGGGAAGTGAGTCGGACTACCTACCTACACTTCCTTAACATGCTGAACCCCTTAACCATCATGCAAGTATGTACATCTTCTTCGTTGTTCCTGTGGAGGGAGGAAACAACAACACACAACACTAACTTAACCACAAAACTTAACCATCTTTCCAAAACTCAAAACTCTAACCTTTGTACATACCCCGGTCTACAGACCGCGTCCCCCGGTGGATGCCACAAGACACAACCTTACCTGCGGGGCCATCCCCAATGCATCCCCCTTAAATTTCCACGGCCCTGTCCAGATGTTACAGGTCGGTGGATTTCGCCCACATTCATGCAACACAGACCCCTTAACCACTCATTCTCATTCCATAGGTCATCAAGGCATTTAAAAAATCAACAAAGCACTTATTTCAATACACCCCCTGCAGGACCATGGCATTGATGTCATTCACGTGTGTGTGCATTCCTCAACTAGGCAGCGGGGAGGTACCGCACAAAAAGATGGTGGGGGCGCATCAGGCTGTGGTGCCCGCAGTCCCAAAAACAAGTCAACCGACTTACAAGTTCATTGCCCCCCCCCCCTTTACCTCTTGGCCCCGTGACAGCCCAACAGCCCCTTTCCGCCGTTACCTCGCCGGTGAGGGTCTCCACACACACCAGGCTCCTTTGCCTCCTGCTTTCGCGCAGCAACACGGGTCACCGGGGGACTTCCTCACCCCGCGGCGCCCAACCAGACCCTCCACCGACGAGCTCCAATTTCCAGTTACCACCGGCTGCCAGGGGTAATTGCCGCAGAGGGGGGCCCGCAGGCATCGCTCCTCAGAGCTTGCTCTGTACCTGCGGACACACACACCTTCCCCACCCACAAGACCCCAGAACACACTTCCTCCCCCGCTGCCATTCAATTCTCCACACAACTCAGCACAATTCAGTACAATTAATCGATGGTGTAAAAGGTGTTACAAGGCTTGCCATGGCCTGCCAATGTGAAATCCCATTCACAGTTCGAATCATTGAATCCTTACACATTTCCATTAGCACATTTCCAAAAAGCACAATTATCGCCCCTCATTATCTCCAATAATCATCACTCACTCTCCAGGTTCCACTCTCACGACCACATCAAAACACCTAACCACAACACAAAAACATACGCCACCCACAAGACACTGTGGCTCCCATTCCATCCCCTCACCGGCCATGTCATCACTCTCACCCGCCCAACTCCAAATTACATGTCCCCAATTTCCCAAAGCAAATCCTGAAGCCTGGGACAGTACTCCTCAAAACACTCACCTCAAGTGCAGGTAGTTGCAGGTTGGTCAGGTTCAAGAGTGTCATCCACCACACCTAATTTCCCCCTCACCCTTCCAATCCACTCCGGAGCCTCCCGACCCATGTAGGAGCTCAATCTATCCCCGTGAACTATCTGTGGAAGGGCATGCGGGCCCATCTGAATTTTGAACACCACATCAGTCACCTGCCGAAGCACCACCCCAGGGCCCTTCCAAGGTGAAGTGAGTTTTGGGCACACCCCCTTCCTTCTCCGGGGCCAGTAGAGCCAAACAAGGTCTCCAGGAAGGAAACGAGGTGTGTGAGCCCGAGCGTCATACCGCGTTTTCATCTGCGAAGAAGCCAAGCCAATTTGCTTCCTCGCAAACTCATGAGCCTTTTCCATGCTCGCTTTCAAATTGGTTGCATAGCTCTCCACAGTTGGCTCACCCGGTTCCCCTGGTGACGGTCCCATCAACAAATCTGTGGGGACTCGCATCTCCCTACCGAACATCAACAAGGCGGGGGTGCACCGAGTGGTCGCATGCTGGGCGGTCCGGTATGCCATCAATATAAAGGGAAGTTGCTCGTCCCAATCCTGTTGGTTTTCAGATGTAAAGAGGGCCAATTGTGTCAACAGTGTCCGGTTGAACCTCTCTACCATCCCATCCGATTGAGGCCTCAGGGGAGTCGTCCGGGTCTTATGAATTTGGAGGAGCTCGCACACCGACCGCAGGAGGGCAGATTCAAAGTTCCGGCCCTGGTCAGTGTGTAGCTCCCTTGGGACGCCAAATCGGGAGAAGAATCCCTCAACTAGAACTTGAGCTACCAGCCGGGCTTCCTGGTTGGGCAATGGGTAGGCCTCTGGCCACTTGGTGAAGTAATCCATTGCCACCATAATGTACCGATTCCCTCGGCGGGTGGCTGGCAGGGGCCCCACCACATCTACTGCCACCCGCTCGAGCGGTGCCCCGACATTGTACACCTGGAGCGGGGCCTTGCGCGCACGTGGGGGTCCCTTCTTACCGCGGCAGAGGTCGCAGGATCTCACCCAATTTTGAATGTCTCTGCCGGAATTCACCCAGTAGAACCTCTGCCGTAATTTGGACAAAGTCTTGGCCACGCCCAAATGTCCCATTGTCCTAGTCCCATGCACGTGCCCCATAACCACTTCCTTCAATTTGTTGGGTACAATTATCAACCAGGAAGCTACATCACCCATTGGTGTCACCCACTTTCTGAACAAATTGCCCTCTTTCAACCCCAACATCTGCCACTGTGCCCAATAGGCCTTTACCTGGGCTCCGTGTGGAGCAATCTCCTCCCAAGAGGGTCTTTTGTCCTCCTCTAGCCAATGAAAAAGGGGCCCCAAAACAGGATCCTCCCTTTGACTCTCTTGCCAATTCACATCGCCCAATTCCTGTGGGGGTTGTGGCAAAGTTCGCCTGGTCACTTTTGCTGCATATAGGCATGCATCAATTTGGCCCTGCCCAATTGGATCCTTGGCTTCTTGTCTATCACAAAATTTACACTGTGCCTCCCAACAGGGGCGCCGAGAGAGAGCGTCTGCATTGGCATGTGCTTTGCCAGGCCGATGTTGCACAGTGAAATTATACTGCTGCAGCCTCTCAAGCCACCTTGCAATTTGTCCCTCCGGCTCTTTGAACCGAAGGAGCCATTGCAAGGAGGCATGATCCACTCGGATCACAAACTCCCTCCCATAAAGGTAAGGGTGAAAGTGTCCAACTGCAGACAGCAAGGCCAATAGTTCTTTGCGGGTAACGCAATAATTTCGTTCGGGCCTCGAAAGTGCCCGACTGTAATACGCAATAGCCCTCTCGACTCCCTGTTGCATTTGTGACAACACAGCTCCCAATCCCTCCTGGCTCGCATCTGTGTCCAGGATGTAATTGCCATCATCTGTCGGGTATGCCAAAACTGGGGCCTCCACCAGACGTTGTTTTAAGTGACTGAATGCCTCGATGCAGCTCTCTGACCATACAAATTTGGCTCCTTTCTCTGTCAATTTGTGCAAAGGTCTTGCAATTTCCGCGAAATTTGCCACAAATCTCCTGTAGTACGAGCAGAGGCCCAAAAATCCTCGGACCTCCCTTACGTTTTTAGGGGCGGGCCACTCTTTTACAGATTTTACCTTTCCAGGGTCAGTGGCCACGCCGCTCTCACTGATCACGTGACCCAGGTAAGTCACTTCCCTCCTGAAAATTTCACACTTGCTCGGATTTAATTTCAACCCGGCACCCCTTAATCTCCCAAATACGTCTGACAAATTTTCGACAGCCTGTTCAAATGTGGGAGCGTGGACCAATACATCATCCAAATAGACGAGGCAAGTCTGCCACGGTAAGCCAATTAAAACACGTTCCATCAGACGCTCAAACGTGGCAGGGGCATTGCACAATCCAAAGGGCATGACGACAAACTGCCAGAGACCCTTTCCTGTGGTGAACGCCGTTTTCTCCCTCGCCTCTTTATCCATTTCCACCTGCCAATAACCGCTCTTTAAATCCAACGTGGAGAACCACGTTGAGCCTGAAACGGCATCGAGGGTGTCATCGATCCTTGGCAGGGGATACGAGTCCTTGAGTGTCACATGATTGAGCTGGCGGTAATCCACACAGAACCGAGTGGTCCCATCTTTCTTCTTCACCAGCACAATGGGTGACACCCAAGGACTCACCGAGGGCTCGATAAATCCGGCTCTTTCCATTTTGCTCACCTGTTCCTCTGCCTCCTCTTTCTTAGCGAAAGGGAGCCGCCTCGGCGGTTGGCGAACAGGCCGAGCCTCGCCAGTACTAATTTTGTGCCTGACGAGACTCGTGCGTCCAACATCCTCGGGAGAGAGAGAAAAAACACCCAAGTTCTTACCAACCAAATTGTGCAACGTCTCTACCTGCTCCGATGTTAGGCCCTCCTCAGAGCGTGTCATCATGTCCCGCACTCCCTCTGACCAATCACATTTCCCCAAATTTTGCCCTCCTTCCGGCTGTACTGGCAAGCATGTGGATCCACCTCCTCCGGTGACTTCTACTACACTACTGCATTTGGCTACGATGGCTCCGCCCCTTATAGTGCGGGGGCTGTCGGACAAGTTGAGCAGCCTGACTGCCAGCATAGGCCCACGGGTGTCTACGAGGGTGCGACCCACCATTAATTCCTCCGTCCCCTGCGAGGACCACGACTCCACTAGCCCCAGCTGGCCAATGGGTTGAGCACCTGCTGCTAACTCTGCCATCACGACTCTCTCGGACCTGGGAGGCACGGTCACAGTGCGCGGCACCTCCAGCCACGTCCCCTGCACCTCCTCGTCATCCCCCAGTCCCATTAACTGCAGCCTCTCGGTGCCCAACCACATATGACCACGCCCAAGGTCTAATTGGCAGTCATGTTCCACCAGGAAACTCAGTCCCAACAGACACTGATCGCACACCCCCGCCACCCACACAACCACGCTGACCTCCAGGCCACCCAACTCCATCCTCACCACTCCGCGTCCCAATATTGGTGCCGTTGCCCCCGTAGCCAGTTGAAGGCTGTGTCCTTCTACCCTATCAATTTTGTCCCAGCCTCCAACACTCTGGTCTAGCACACCCGGATTGATAATGGTGTCACTGGCTCCAGTGTCCACCACAGCCTCACAAAATTCTCCCTCAATTTTGCATCTAACCCTTAGATTACCCGTGCCAATTTGTCCGCAATTCACTACTTCCACCAAAGGAGGGCGCTTCTCCACACACTTGCCAGCCGAGCATGGCCCCGTATGCTCGGCTCGTTCTAGTTTCCCGCACACTCTACCTCTATTGGCCCAGGCGGAGGTGGTGGTCCTCTGTCTGGCACCTGTGGACCTACTGGGGGCCCCCTCCTTTCTGGACTGCGAAGCCTGTCAGGAGGTGGGGGCCCATATGGTTGCCGACAATTCCTCTGACTGTGCCCTCTTCTCCCACATCTAAAACAAGTCCCCAAGAACGGACCCCTCTGGTAGCCAGGTGGAGCCCCCCTTTCTCCCGGCCCAGCCCGATAAAAATCAGGCCGTCCCGATGGCCAACCTGGACCACCCTGTCGTGACTCGCTCCCTGCTATTTGTCCCCCCATCAAATTTGTCAGCTGGCGGCTGATTCCCCTTAACATTCGCCCGATGTCATCCTCTGGCTTTTCCCGATCCCGCACCTCGGTCTGCCGTACCGTCACAGGTGCCCTCTCCGATGCGCGGTTCGACCTTCTCAAAAAGGTCAGTCTCGCCGCGCATTCCGCTGCCCGGTGCACCGTGGGTGGGTCCTGTAACTCCACCAACGTCCGGACCTCAGGATCAGGGAGAGCCGCCATAAATTTTTCTATCGCCAGCTTGTCCCATGCCTGTGCTGGTAGGTCCCTGTATGCTATCCTCACAGATTGGTATATATCCTGGGCCAGCTCCTGCAACGTCTCATTAGGCTTTTGCCTGCGATGCAGCAGCTGTGCCCTGACCAGGTCGCACCTTGCGCCTGTCCCGTACCTGTTATTCAAGGCCTCACAAATGGCCTTGCTGGTCAATATTCCCTCTGGGACTACGTTCAACACGTCGGCGGCTGACCCACGCAGTGTCGCCACCAGATTCCCCATGCGCTCCCGCTCTCCCCAACCATTGAGCTGAGACACGCACTCAAATTGTGTCAGGAAAGCCTCGAGGCTCCCTGATCCGTCAAAATGTACGAGGGGGATTGTTTTTCCAGAGACTCTATTCCCCGATTCCTCTCTGTCCAAATCCAGTCCGGGGCCAAAACACCCCCCCCCCCAACTGGGTATTCCGTTTCGGAGCCTCTGGTGTCCAAATGTGGCTCGTGGTGAGGGTCTCCTGGGTCACCTTAATCTGGTCCTGAAAATGTTTAACCGACCTACTCACCTCTTCCTTCAGGCTCTCTTGAACCCGACCAACCTCCTTCTTGATGGTATTGTCCCAGATCTCCAGTCGCTCCTGCATAAAATCACTCACCCTTTCATTATCCATTAGTGGCCCCCACAGGCCTTTCTCAATTAACCCTTGCTCCTGCTCTTTTATGCGGGTTTCCAACCCCCTCACCTCCTCGGCCAATTTGCCCCCCTGTCGGTTGAGCAGTCCCCATTCCTCACTCTGCTGTAGCATTCTGGCATCCACCCGGCCCCGATAGCCTTCCAGGTCCCCATTTGCTTTATCAATTCGACCCTCCAACGCTTCCCCCTTCCGGACAGCCTGGGTCACGCCCTCCTCTATTTTTGACATTAATTCTGTCCGTATCGATTCACTTGCCACCCCTATGGCTTTTTCCATCTCCCCCTCACTAGTTCCTACTTTATCCTCCAATTCCCCCAGTCTGCCCGTAATTTGGTTTTGCACACTCCCTTCTATGCCATCAATTCGTTTCCCCAGCTGTTGTGCCATTTCCCCAATTTTTCCTTCCAATTCTTCATTCCTCTTTCATTTGTTCATTCATTCGTTCATTCACTTTTCCCTCCAATCCCTCAATTTTGCTGTCCATCCCTTCGATCTGTTCTTTCAAACCCTCCTTCAATCTATCCATTTGCCCCTCCATATTTTTTGTTTGGGCATTAATTCTGTTCTCCAATTGCTCGTTCTGAGCATTCATTTCCCCTTTCAATCCATTAATTTGGTCACTCATGTCCTTCAGTCCTTCCCTCCATTCATTCCCCTGGGACTCCATTTTGCTTTTCATTTCTCCCATATCATTACTCATTCCCTCCATTTTATTTTCCATCCCACTTTTCATTTGTCCCATTTGTTCCTCCAATCGATCACTCATTCCCTTCATTCCTTCCCTACATTCCTTCCCCTGGGACTCCATTTTTCTTTCCATTCCTCCCATTAATTCCTTAAAAAATTTCATTAAACCCTGGTCGTCTCTCGGGGCCGTCCCATTTGTTCCCGACTCCCCGGTAGGGGAGGGGCATAAGTTGGTGCTCGGGACGAGGGAAGCTCCAAGGCTCACCTCTGCATCAATTTCCCCTATTTCCGGCTCACTCCCAACGCTGACGGAGGCCTCGCTGCGTACCTCCATTTCGTCGACCTCCGACATCCGCTTTTCGGAAGGTCGTTCCCCGCGCGCGTATTTATTTTAATAATTCCTGAAACAATTTAAATTTGACGAAGACGCGATATCGCGCTCCGTTTGCCCAATTGATTATCAAATTTCTCCGCCTCAACTATAACAATTTTGCGTTCGAATCGTCGGGCGCAATGTACGCCCGACCGTGTCGATGTCTCGCCGCGGACAAAAAAATTTGTCCGACGGGTTCAAATCCTACACTCCTGACACCACTTGTCGCGTAACCGTGATTAACACCACAGTTACGGATGACCGATTTGCGAGACTTTAACTCCCGAGGCGAACACTCAATGGCGGACTCAAGTTCAACACCAACGCGCGGAATGGCGGGGCGCAGCGAAGGCTCCGCAACCTTATCTATTAAAATCAAACACCCAGGAAAACTGCGTTCAGATATTATGTACAAAAAGTAATATAAGGGTTTATTAGGAAAAGTAAAGCCAGTGAAAAAGCCCGCCGGTAAATCTAATAATTCTAATAAACCTAAATCGGGACGTCCCCACACGACTGACAGCAAACACAAACGAGGGAGATTAATCACGAAAATAACACGTCCCGTCGTTCAAAATATACGCGGAGATCGGGCTTATCTGTCTTTGTCGTCTTGTATTGTTGGTGTCCAGCACCGCTCCTTCCGGCCCGATCGCACACCACGAGGCCCCTCGCTCCAAGCACCACGCGTCCGACGCAGGCCAGCGGCTCCACTTGACCAGGGACAGGAAGGACTCCTTTCAACTCCACTCGACTCGACGACGCGGGAGTGCTGGCAGCCAAGTGCCAACGAACTGCTCAGTGCCAACTGGGTGTGCTCTCGTGTGTCTCCTGCGACTCCCTGCAACCCGAACTGCACTTGAACTGCGACTGGAATGGCGTGTCCTCTCCAACTCTCCACCACCGCTCAACTCTCTGGTGCCTGCCTGCGTCTGCCAGTGCCTGCCACGAACTCAACTCAACTCAACTCAACTGCCCGCGTCTGCTCAGAGAGACTCAACTTTTTAAATGGCGTCCGACCGTCCCCTATATTGGTGGCCGATGACGTCACATTGCGCACTCCTCAGCCAATCAAAGCCTCCCGCGACTCCTGACATCTCCCCCGTTACGCGACCCTGCGGTCCTGGCATAACACGTGCCGGCCAGGTTTTTAGGCCTTTGGAGGTGTACACGGTGGCGGCCAATTGTGGTGGTGTTCTTGACCTGGTTTCCTGTCAATTTAATACGAAGTCCTTGTCAGGGAAAGGGGATTATTTAATGTTGCGCTAAGGACCTAACTAATGTTTATGTGGTTTGCAGTGCCATAATGGACAAAGGTTTGATTACTAGGTGATACTCACAGGGGCGTTACCTTTAATCCCTCACTATTTAACACTCGGACCTCCAGGTAGATCCACACTCATACATCTTACCCCGACAACCGCCTGAACATCAATAACTTATTACATGTAGAGTCCCTGTCACGACAGCCGAATACCTACCTATTCAGATCTACCTAGCTCTAGATGTTGCATTACCAAATTCATAACAATATATATATATATATATATATATATATATATATATATATATATATATATATATATATATATATATATATATATATATATATATACACACATACACATACATACATATAGACTAGCATGTGCCATCTTGCTGGACCCTCCGGGTGCGACAGACCGTTTTGGCTCAGCTTTTTCTGCAAAGTGATACTTTCGTCTGGAATACATTGTACGCTACACTTGAAATAACATTGAAATACACTGTATCCATGTTTGGCCTTGCTGAACCATACTGTAATGTTTTTTTTGCTATAAAATGCAACAAAAATATAATTTTCACAAAGTAATATGTTTGCTGGGACACAATGTACACCTGAAATTTATTTTTCAGACATATTGTAATCATATTTGGCCTTGCTGGACAACACTGTGGAGTGTTGAAATCAGTACAATGCCTGATGGGGAAGTGTAGCATTGGGGTTATATCTCTCTTTTTCTCTCTCACCTCCTCTTTTTCTCTCTCACCCCCTCCATTCTCTCTCTTAACCCCTCTCTCTCTCTCCCTCACTCTTTCCCACACACACATTTCTCTGTCTTCTCTGTCTCTCTCACCTCGGCTCTTGCCAAAGTGGTTGGAAAGTTTGAACAAAATGTTCACCCTCCTCCTGGCATATCCACTATCCTGCTTGGTTGTTGCCACTCCTCCACCCTGGCTGGAAAACGATGCCATTGTCTGTTAATGCTCGACTGACTTTTCATCACTTCTGTTCCGGAAGAATAACATTTTGCCTACTTCACTCATGTTTTTATTCACAAAGGGCTATTGTCAACCTTCTTTCGATCACGTTTTTTATTCCATCCTGTGGT
Source organism: Myxine glutinosa (assembly GCF_964187855.1). Classification (NCBI taxonomy): domain Eukaryota; kingdom Metazoa; phylum Chordata; class Myxini; order Myxiniformes; family Myxinidae; genus Myxine; species Myxine glutinosa. The sequence continues at coordinate 67,999,087 of NC_136268.1, read as the reverse complement.
TTCAATCAGTTTTTAATCCTGTTCACATAATGTGCATGCACATAGCAGGGAGTTCACACCGAACAGGCTCATTCCTTGTTATCCTTGTTATCTGTCCTTGTTATCATGAAGAGTATTTGGGTGTGGTGAACTTCATTCTAAGTGAGTGCATTCTTTCCAGATGAACTCTGACAGGGTGTAACTATCCAGGAATGCATGAGACCTTCAAGTACTTGGGATGAATGGAAGGTGATGCAAAACACTGGGATTATGTTCAGGTTGTCTTGGCTCAAAGTATTGCTATTCTTTTAGGCCTTAGGCATATTTGTAACACATTGTTATGTCGGGGGGTAAAGGAATATCTAAAGCCAGGTAGATCTGTATAGGGAACATGCTTCGACTGTCGCGATAGGGAATCTACCCTGTAATAAGTTCTATGTGTAGTCCAGTTTGTCGGGATAAGCTGTATTGATGTCCCCACTACGAGGGAGCAGGGCGTGCTAAATAGTGCAGGGATTGTGGATAAGATTCCTTTGTTCGTCGTCCCCCCTGTCGCCAAACCTTTGTCCCTTATGGCAATGCACACCCATATAAACACTTAGATAGGCCCTTAGCAAACATTAAATAATTCCCCTTCCCTTACAATGACCTTGGAATAAGACCGGCAGGAAGCCAGATCGGGGCACTGCCGGATGGCCGCCGCCAGCCGCACCACCAGCTGGCCTAGCAACATCGCGTGAGACGAGCTGTAACCACGCCCAGGGGACTGTGATTGGTTGGCATGGAAGGCGAGAACCTGGAGTGAATCAGCACGGAAGGCGTGAGGAGGTTCGGCAAACGGCGGGAAGCTACGAGGCTCTGGTTGATAACGCGCCAGAACTGACGTCACATGTCAGGTTTCAAAAGGACTCGCTGGCAGGATTCTGGAAGCTTCGCTCTGGGGGATTGAGTCGTGAAAAAGCTTCGCTCTGGGGGATTGAGTCGTGAAAAAGCTTCGCTCTGGGGGATTGAGTCGTGGAAAAGCTTTGCTCTGGGGGATTGTGTTGTGCTGACGGTTCGCACTTGGATTGCGTCGTGCGGAAGCTTCGCTCTTGGTATTGAGTCGTGCTGGTCCTTTGTTGTTCGTCCTTGGCTCTTGGCTCGTCGTCTTGAGAGGTCCTGGTGGTCGTTGGTTCGCCATCTGCGTGCTGCTTGGAGCGGTCCTTCTCGGTGCTTTCGGAGCTTGGAGTGGTGCTGGGGCCTCGTGTGCGATCGACTCGGAGCTTGGAGCGGTGCGGGCCACGTGGGGCCTGGCGAAGCATGCGAGCGAGGCGGACGGAGGGTTCCTTCGTGCCAGAGCTCGGAGCCGTGTTGGATGGCGGACACTGCACTACTGACAGATAAGGCCGCACCACATTTCACACATACACAACGGACAGTTATTTTTGCAATTCATTCCCCTGTCTCTTATTTGGAAGTCGGTGTGCGGGATCCCGATTTAGGACATTTTATTACCGGCGCATATTTCCCTGTCCCACTATCTCTTGTAAAATAAACCCTTGCATTATTTTCCCTTTCCATTCAAAATCTCATGTTCGTTGAGTTAATTCCCCTGCAGGATCGGAGCTGCAGTTGGATCGCTATAGGTAAGCGCTTCCGCCTCTTCTGCTTCTTCCCTTCTTTCTCCCGTGCTTGTATAGCAAAATCCGTATTTGGTCGTTACCTCCATTAAAGCCGAGGGTATTCGCACGACAATATTTCTGTCAAAAACTCTGTGGTTGTGTGGAAAAACCTTCACCTTGTACTGTACATGTAGTGCATTCAATAAAACATCATATCCCTGGTAACCAATGGAAGAAGCCCAAATACTATTGCCTTAGTGGAAGGTATTATTACCTCTGCCCCCAAAGGTGGATGGAGTTTATGTTTTCACCCCTGTCTGTTTGTCTGTGAACAAGATATCTCAAAGTTGTGGACGGATTCGGATGAAGTTTGGTAGAGATGTAGCATATGTGACAAGGACGAAATGATTATATTTTGGTGAAGATCCGGATCCGGCTATTATAAGTGATTCTTCGCCATTGGGAGATAGGGCCAAAAACGATACATAGCAGGATATCTCAAAAAGTTTTGGACGGATTTGGACGAAACTTGTTGGACAGGTTGTGTGTGTGAGACAAGGACAAATAGATTCAATTTTGGTGAAGAGCCGGATCTGGATCCAGCTTGTATAATTTTTTAAGTTATTCTTCACCATTGAATGATATGGTCATGGTGGTGGGACAAATCGTTGTCGACCCAGATGGAATTAAAGGAAGATGGAAAAGATATATGGAAATGCTGTTGAATACAGAGAATGAATGGGATGGCAACATAGAGAGTAACCCAGTTTTAGGACCGGCAGAGAAGATAACTGAGAAGGAAGTTGAGGAAGCGATAAAAGCAATGAAGAGTGGAAAAGCGGGAGGGCCGACGGGAGTTGTGGGAGATATGTTGAAGGCAGCAGGAAGTTGGGGTGTGAAGAGAATGACAGAGATCTGTAATCTGGTGGTGAAAGAAGGCCGCATTCCAGTGGATTGGGAACTGAGTACCCTCGTCCCTCTATACAAGGGGAAAGGTGACCCTCTGGAGTGTGGCTCGTACCGAGCGATAAAGTTATTGGAGCATGGAATGAAGGTATTGGAAAGGGTGTTGGAGAGGAGGATAAGGAAGAAAGTGAAGATCGACGAAATGCAGTTTGGATTTATGCCAGGAAGAGGAATGACAGATGCGCTTTTCATTGTGAGGCAGTTGCAGGAGAAGTACATGGATAAGAGGAAGAAGTTGTTTTTTGGGTTTGTTGATCTGGAGAAAGCATTCGATAGGGTTCCACGCAAAGTATTGACATGGGCATTGAGGAAGTTAGGAGTGGAGGAATGGTTGATCAGAGTAGTGATGGCAATGTACAAAAGAGCACGCACAGCTGTAAGGACGAAGGACGGGAACAGTGGTGAGTTTGAGGTGAAGGTGGGAGTGCATCAGGGGTCGGTACTAAGTCCACTACTATTTGTAGCTGTGATGGAGGTGCTGGCTCAGACCGTAAAGGAGGGTTTACCGTGGGAGTTGTTGTATGCAGATGATCTGGTGTTGATTGCGGAAAGTATGGATGGACTGAAGGAAAAGATGAACAAGTGGAAGGAATGTATGGAGACAAAAGGTCTGAAGGTGAATATCGGAAAGACAAAGGTGATGGCAAGTGGTAAAGCATGTGGTGAGGTGGAAAGAACTGGGAAGTGGCCGTGTGCTGTGTGCAGGAAGGGTGTCGGAGTGAACTCCATTCAATGTACAATGTGTGCTGAGTGGGTTCATCAAAAATGTAGTGGTCTGAGAGGGTCATTAACCAGTGTGGCAGCTACATTCAAATGTAAGGTGTGCACAGAGGGAGCTGCAGATGGAGGAAATGTTGAGTTGGATCTTGGAGACGGCGTGAAGCTGGAAGGTGTGAAAACATTTTGCTACCTCGGAGACATGCTGAATGGAGAAGGTGGATCAGACTCTGCAACGGTTGCTCGAGTGAGATGTGCATGGAAGAAGTTTCGGGAACTGAGTGGCGTGCTGATGAGGAGAGTGTCGCTGAAGCTGAAGGGAAAGGTGTATGCTGCATGTGTGAGAAGTGTTATGATTTATGGGAGTGAGGCATGGGTAATGAACGTAGAGCAGCAACGAAGGCTGGAAAGAGTGGAAATGCGAATGGTTCGATGGATGTGCGGAGTATCGTTCAGAGAGAGGAAGACAAATGATGAATTGCGAAAGATGATGGGAATATTGCCTGTGATTGATGCTGTGAAGAGGAACAGGTTGAGATGGTTTGGTCATGTATTGAGGAAGGATGAAAGTGACTGGTTGAGAAGAGTGATGGAAGTTAATGTAGAAGGAAGTAGAGGACGGGGAAGACCGAGAAAGACTTGGCTAAAGATGGTGGAAGAAGAAATGCGGGCAAGGGGGTTAACAAGGAGAGATGCAGAAAATAGGGCAAAATGGAGAAGATTGTCATGGGGACCGCAAGGCTAACCCCCGCTCTAGCAGGGAACATGGCCTTAAAATGCATGTTGTTGTGTGTTGTATTGAATATGATATGGTCAACCAAGCGGAGGTTTGCTCTCTACTGAGTGTCGTTCTAGTTCATCTATTTTTTGTTCTGATAAGTCCAACAAGATGGTGCACAGATAGCACTTCACCTTTGCACTGCCTCACCTGGCTCGATTCCTGACTCGAATATAAACTGTCGGAATGATACGCTTAACAGGCAGTGTTGCATCACAAAGTACGCCCTCCCTCGGATGGATGTTCTCCCTTGGTGTCCCGTTGGCCAGCATCAGTTGCTGGACATTACAAATCCCATGGTGTCCTTCAAGAAGAATCGCTGAGTTATCTCTGGCACCCTCATCAATTACAAATTCCTGGCCAAATCAGATTCAATCGAAGGTCACGCTTGTTCAATCAGTTGGTGAAGGACTTATGCCAAAAGCCAATAATGGGGGAATTATTATTGTGGCAGTAGTAGTAGTAATAGTAGTAGTAGTAGTAGTAGTAGGTATGTTGTGCTTATAAATGCTCAAAAGTTTTAGAATTGAACAATTATGCTTTCTATATATTTTCAAAATAGTCGCATTATAAGTCACTTCTCCAAGTGTTTTGTCCATTTTAAAGCAATTCCGTCAAGTTGGCAAAAGTTCATTACCAAAGGTGGATTTTCACCCCTGTCTGCAAAGGCAGGTTATAGTTTCACCCCCGTCTGTTTGTTTGTCTGTCTGTGAGCAGGATATATTTCAAAAAGTTATGGATGGATTCGGATGAAACTTGGTGGACAGTTTGTATGTGGGTCAAGAACAAGGTAATTAGATTTTGGTTCAGGTCTGAATCCAGATCGGGCTTATCATTGGGATACAAAACAAACTGTTCAGCCTGGTAAAGGTATGTATGCACTCTACGAGAGCCGTTATAGTGTGTAAAAGTTTTTCCCCTCCAATGTTGTTTCCCTGGTTAAAAAAATAGGGGAAAAAATATACAAAAAATTTTCCCCCTATTTTTCTCCATATAAAAAAATGTATTTAAATAGCCAGTTTTGGAACAAAAAAGTAGGAAAAAATAGCAACAAATTTGGTGTAAAAAAGTCCAGGAAAATACTTTTAAAACAGCAACAAATGTGTTGAAAAAAACAGCCTAGGAAATAGTGAAAAAAAGCAATAAAATTGTGAAACAAAACAGAGTATTAGAAAAAAATAGCACTTCAAAAAAAACACATAGAGGCCCCAAAATAGTAAAAAAAAAAAAAATAGTGATGGAAAACCAATTTTTGCTATTTTTTGGAAAAGATAATAAATAAATAAAAGATAGAAATAGAATAGAATAAAAATAGCCTAAAATAGGTGAATTATTATTTATTTTTTTTGCTTTGCTGTAAATCGACTTAGGTCGCTCTCTTGACATAATTTATTAATCACTTTCCTGTTGCGATACTATTTAGTATAAAGATGGCGAGGTGTTAGGAATTTGAAACCATGTCAACGTATCAACATTAAGCAATTTTATGTTGGTCACACGGTTAGCTGGAAGTGATTCATTAACCCGATATTTATTCCATTTGTAATACCCTCGTCCCAGACACATGAGTGTCACTCCAGTCAGCCAGGAACACAGGGCTCCATTCATCGACTGCCATCTTAGTTCTCCCCTTGTCCGCTGCCAGCAGTAAATTTCCGAAATAGTTCCAGAACTCATTAGTTCATATTTCATGTGTAAATGGTTGTGGACTTCAACAACTTTTGAATACGTTTTATGTTCATTTTTATGCTTGTTGGATTTTTTAAAAGTTGCTTTTGTTAGTATTTCTATGCTTGTCCTGTCTTGACATCCTTTTGACATCGCCGTCTGTAGACTTGTTGTGGAATTACATTCAGTTTAGGTATTGTAAAACTTTTTGGTTGCTGCACACTGTTGTGCTGTAGTTGTGCATACGAGGGTGCAGAATCTCAAATGATGCAGTTCAACATGGGGTTGATAAGCTGGCTATCAATTTTTCATGAATTGAATTTTGCATGTTATCCTTTGGAAGATTTCATGCCATCCTGCTCCAGGAAGCAGGTCCTATTTCAGCTTGCCCCTGTGCATTGTGGGTTCTTCATCGGCTCAACTTGCTGAATGTCTGCATTTGAGGTTGTGCCTCATAATCCAGTGATTTCAGGTTCAAATGCGGACGTTGCTGCGAAGATGATAACCTACCACCCATCACACTCCTAGTCGTGACAGGTGGTTGGTTGGCACTACGTACTCTCCTGTTAAGGATGATTGTTAAATATACATGTTATTGATTTGTTTGTGTTATTGGTCATTGTGTATTTATACAACCATTTTCTGTCTTGTTGATCTTAAACTTCAACTTAGATGGCTGATGGAGCATTATTGGTTAATTTGAATGGAAAGTGAATGAATGTATCTTTTAAAGCGAGCAAATATATTTTCACACCAACATCAGTAGCAATCAAGCGAGTGTTTCTTCTTGGGAAACGAGCGGTCTTCTTGGGAAATACTCTCTTGTGTTCGTGGCACCGTTCAGTATTGTTGCGCACACATCATTTGATGTGGGATTGTTCAACATATCATATATTCCCTCATATCTTACTTGGCAGCACTACGCAATTGATCAGCTTGTCTCCTATGGCAAGACGGCACTTTGGCAGAGATGTCACCATGACTTGGCAGATCTAATAAGCAGTTATAATACGTTAGTAGTCAGACAGGAGAAGGGTGAGCTAACCTTGGTCTGTACGTAACAGGCTAAAAACAGCGCTGTCTTTACCATGTAACCCCATCCCACTGGGACAGTTATGAGCTTCCCAAAGTGAGCCTGATCATGCTGTAAATAGTCAGCAGACTTGCTGTCATTTGAAGAAAAGTAAATTCCTGCAGCAGGAATAGGGCAGAAGCAGAAATAGGGTAGAAGCAGGAATAGGGCAGCAGTTGGAATAGGGCAGCAGTTGGAATTGGGGCAGCATTGTGAATAGGGCAGAAGCAGGAATAGGGCAGAAGCAGGAATAGGGCAGCAGTGGGAATAGGACAATAGTGGGAATAGGGCTGCAGTGGGAATAGGGCAGAAGCAGGAATAGGGCAGCAGTGTGAGTAGAGCAGCAGTGGGAATAGGGCCGCAGCAGGAATAGGGCAGAAGCAAGAATAGGGCAGAAGCAGGAATAGGGCAGAAGCAGGAATAGGGCAGCAGTGTGAGTAGAGCAGCAGTGGGAATAGGGCCGCAGCAGGAATAGGGCAGAAGCAGGAATACAGCAGCAGTGGGAATAGGGCAATAGTGGGAATAGGGCAGCAGTGGGAATAGGGCAGCGTAATCCGCATATTCGCAGTTGATTGTTGTAATAGATTCCGCATATTCGTATTCGCAGTTGAAATAGTTCCGCGTATTCGCAGTTGATGAATTAAGATGTCCTTTTGATGTCATCCATTATTTTTGAACAGCTTCTCTGCACCTTTTAGTCCAAAGGAAAGTTTTTATATTTTAACATTAAAACTGAATAACCATTGTAATTTTATTATTTTCTATTTCTGTGTCCAGTCAGGAACTTTTCACACAGTGCTAAAATTACACTCCATTGCAAGTTAAAGTTATGACTCTCACCCTCTCACAGTTGGCTAAAGAGGGTATTGGCAAACTACCCAGTGTATTAGTAAACTAACGAGTGTATTTTTTTTATACAGGCTCGAGGCTCGTGGAAGAGCGAGAACACAGAACGGACGGAGCAGGATGTTATATAACAAATAGAACAGCAGAAACAGAAGGGGGGAATCCCAACAACAGGGCCAATGGAGAAAATAGGCAGAGATGGACAAAAAGGGTTGTGGGTAATGATGAGGGGTATGGGAGAATGCAAGGGATGGACAAGATGGATACATAAGCAAACTAGAATGGCACTCGGTAGAGCGCATACCTATACCAGGCTGAACAGTTTATGTTTTGTATCCCACTGATCTGGATTCGGACCTGAACCAAAATCTAATCGGCTTGTTCTTGTCAACTAACTAACTCATCCAACAAGTTTGGTTATAATCCATCCACAACTTTTAGAAATAGCATGGTATATATGGTGTTTGACCCCAAAATGAAAAAAAAACTCTTGTATCCTGGTCCGGTTCTTCACCAAAAATCGAATCACTTTGTCCTTGTCACGCATCCAACCTGTCCACAACTTTTTGAGATATGGTGCAATATATCGGTTTTTTTGCTCTTTCGCTCAATGGTGAAGAATCACTTAAAATTATCGGATCTGGATCTGGTTTGAGATTTTCAACAAAATCGAATCATTTCTTCCTTGTCACACACCTAATCTATCCACCAAGTTTTGTCCGAATCCGTACATAACTTTTTGAGATATCGTGCAATATATCAGTTATTGACCTATCACTCAATGATGAAGAATCACTTAAACGTTATCGGATCCGGATCTTCACCAAAATGTAATCATTTTGTCCTTGTCACACACCCAATCTCTCCACCAAGTTTTGTCTGAATGCGTCCAGAACTTTTTGAGATAACATGTTCACAGACAAACAGACAGACACGGGTAAAAACATAACCCCTGTCCACCTTTGCTGGCGGAGGTAATTATAAGTTTTATATATATATATATATATATATATATATATATATATATATATATATATATATATATATATATATATATATATATATAATTGTTGCGGAACCCAACGGCGGCCTATGGTTCCCCTTCGAGGGGGGATTAAGCCCCTCGTCTGTTACTGACCGACGTGGTCCCGGGGGTATGACGCCACGCCCGGTCGGCGCTGGATAGGATTTTAGGCCCACAAGTCCTATGACCTAAATACCAGCGCTTCCCGGTACGCGAAGGAACACCCCCCGCTCACGGCCGCAGCGTAATGGATGTTGCGCCGAGCGAAGCGAACCGTGGCGTGAGCCGTTTACCAAGACTAGACCCGATCCTGAAACGTTGGCCAAATCGTGCCACAGATATTCAATGAGGGAAAAGACAAAGACGACACGGATGTGAAGAAGAGGAGGACGAAGGCAAAAAGGTTTGAACTACGACTATTATTTATTACTATTTACAGGACCAAAAGAAACCAAGGAAGAAGGAAAGATAATAAAATAATGACAGAAGGAACCAAGGAGACACAGTGAAATGCTAGCTTATCTACACAGGCTTAACTTATACCCCAAGACAGAACAAACAAAGACGGACTCACACGAATGGGGAATTTGCAGGCAGGAATGATTGGAAGGAGGAATGGGAAGGTTCAGCTGGGGCAGATGGTTCGGGCTTGATCCCGCACGGGACGTCGGGCTGGACCTCGACGGCCACCAATGCCACCGCAATCTGGTTCCCGCGGGGTAACGGGTCGAAGCTGCCTGGTGGAGTCAAACTGCTGGTGGAGCCAACTGCTGGTGGAGCCAAACTGCTGGTGGAGCCAACTTCTTAACGGGCGCAACTCTCCGTGGGGATCCCTTCCTCTGCCTTTACCAAGCTCGTCTGGACTCTTCTCTCAAACGCAACCACCTTGGACTCCCACTCATAACTCAACCACCTTCGACTCCTTGCGCAACTCCTAGGCTTCCGCGCGCGCTTATATCGCCCTCGGGCGATCAAGCCGCCGGCCTCCAGGACACGCCCATCGGTGAGGTCACCTCGGCCCTGATTGGTGGGCACGGGCTCTCTGACTCCACCCTTGATGACGATCGGCGGGCCACGCCCTGGATTCGGCGGCTCCTCCCCCTTCTTCTCCGAGCCCACCTTGTGGCTAATGGAGTCGCGGTGAAAACCGCCCAGCAGCTGCGGCGAATGCAGTTGGCAATCGAGGCTTTGGGAATGGGGCTTTGGGAATGAAAGGGGATCTATCTATTTGAATTCGGTGCAATGGAGTGTCAATTAATGGAAGACAAAGCCTTAGCCTAATACACAGAATAAGGAAATAACTACCAACAAGCAGGGAATCTTTGATTGGCTAAACGTGATTGTATATGACCTAACTACGGGACGCCCTTTGACCTTTATACACAACAACTGGAGGAAGGAGGGTCCACAATAAAACAATAAAGAAACACAATCCTCATATCCACAACACTATATATATATATATATATATATATATATATATATATATATATATATATATTCCGTTCTCTCTGTGTACTGCATGTCCATGTGTGTGGAAATTCTCTCTGTATGTCAAATCTCTCTGTTTGTATGGACAAATGAGGGATGTGGGGAGGAATGAAGGGAAGAAGAAGCCCATTTGCTAGCATTCCTAAAACTTGGTACAGAGATTGAAAAAGGTCTTATGTAAATTATATAGTGTTGTGTAGTACATAGCAGCGACAGGCGACCATGTGCACAGATCAGTCATGAACCTCTCCTTTCAGCTGCTTTGCAATCACGTGGTCAGTGGTTCCCTCAATTGTATACGTTTTCAGGGTGTGAAAATGCAGTGTTCTCTAGTGGAATGATGACTTCCTTATTCACCGAAATCTTAGAACAATTTGTCCATCGAGCACATCCCACATTTGTTCAATTTTATAATGGATTGGAAGAACTTATATGCCATGGTAGAATGTAGACATTCTGGTATCGAAATCTTAATTGCCAAAATCAAGACTCCCTGCTCACCTTCACTCTTTTCTCCCGCCTCTGGAACAAACTCCTTCACTCCCTTCAATCCCACTCCTCCCTCCAGGTCTTTAAAACAGCTGTTCACCACCATCTCTTATCTTCCCCCATCCAAAACCCTGATCTTTTCTACCCCCGTTAATTCTCCTCAGATCCACTTTTTTGAAATATCGACTTCTTTCCTGGAAGTCCTTGCAGTGTCCATGTGTTTTATCCCTCTCCCACCCCAACCCCCCCCCCCTCCCGTGCCTCCGCCCCCCAAACCCACTCCCTCCCACAGATCTCCCGATGTCCCTGTTCTCCACTGTTGTACTTGTGTGCTTCCCTCTCTCTCCCCATCTTGTTTCCCTTTCCCTTTATTATATGTTGTATGTGTCCATGTTAGCTCTTACACGAGCCTCGATCTTGTATACAAAAAAAAGTAAAAATCGAAACTTTCATGTGATATGGCAAAACTTCAGGATGCATTTTGTCTTGCTGAAATACGATGGCATTTCTGTCGCATGAAGGACACCATCACTGACCTTTCTCTGTCATATATATACACACGCACACACACACACACATGCGCAGACACACACACACACACACACACACACACACACACACACACACACACACACATACAACACAAAGGTGGATACTTTCGAGACCTGGGAGGGCTCCGTTCAACCTTCTGATACCCACATATGGAGGCAACAACCAATGACACACACATCTCACACACATGGACAGACACAAATCATTTTATTTTATCACATTGATTTTCACTTCATTTTCCAATTCTGAGCTATAGGATTACCGCATACCTTTTCTTAAACATATCAAAAATGAAAAAAATGAACAAGTTGTAATTTAAAAACAGGAATGGGGAGTAATGTGGGGGCAAGATTCCCTACCCCCAAACTTGCATTTGTAAATATTGCTCAGTTATTTTGTTAAGTATACTAAACATTTTCAATTTGAAATTGCCTGCAATACCATCAATGGGATGGTGCGGCCATGAAGGATACTGAACATATAACCAGGACCAAGGAGGAAATATATGGAGGGGGACATCTTGAGACGAGGTGATAGAGGAGATTTGTAGAGGAGTGGTTGGTGAGGGGAAAGAGAGGGTGGGGGAAGAAGAGGAGGTTTGGGAGGGGATAGGAGTAAGCAAAACAGGTGTGGGTGAAAGGGAATGTAGAGGGCAGAAGGGAAGACAAAAATAAGTGGAGCATGGGGGACATAGTAAAAAAAATGGTAGCTCTAAAAAGTATAACTAAAAAGTATCTAAAAAGTATAGCCCCAACCCTCCCAACATGTCGCCAATGTGGTCAGCAGATGCTCAGACAGCACCTAGAATCCCAAAAGCTTCCAGGCCCCTTAAGTGGGTCCCAGACCCCACACCTTGATTGCTTTGTCACAGCATCTAGGGGAGTATGCACCCTGTTCCCTTCATTTCTGGAAATCCCCTTTCAAAAAATCCTGGATCAGCCCCTGGAATAGATCATAGCCCACATATATACACCTACTCCATTATATATAGATTCGTCGGTCAACACTAGCGGATGAGGAGCAGTTAAAAAAAAAAAAAAAAAAAAAAAAAATATATATATATGCGCACACACACACATGAATATATATATATATATATATTAGGGTGCATCAAACGCCCTTAGGTTCTTGGATTTTAATGTCTATTCTCTCAAATGTTACACTTGTTGGTAGAAGTATGTATGCAAAAAATAAATGAAATCAGAGGTGGTCCTGGGTGGCCACCGGCCACTTTTATATATTTAGGGCCATTTTCGGGGCCGCACTATGTAAAAATGTTTGATTTTGTTATTTTACACCCAAACCTAGTCATGTTTGGTATCAAATTGAAGGTCTTGATGAGAGGAATACAAATATAACAATTTTATGCAAAAAACGATGGTTTGATAATTAGTTTGTATTTTTACATGAATGAAATCGGAGGTCTAATCGTGGGTCCCATACTAGTAGTCTAATAATATCCTTTATTTTCTTTCAGATGGCAGATAAGAAGACCAGATTAGCAAGTGCCATTTTTGGTCTTGGCAATGCTTTTACAGAAGCAGATGGTACATTGACAGGAGTCCGCCTCCCAACTTGCCGGCAGGTTCTTCGATGCGTGATGTGGTACATCCAGAAAGAAATATGTGAAGGCAAACAAACTCAGCCACTGAAATGGAAATCTGCCAGCATCGTCCTTATCCAGCTGAAAAAATTCTACACTAAAGCAAATATTCCTATGCTTTCAGACCATCAATGCTGCAAACTAATACTTGACCTTCTTAATGACAATAACAAATTGCGTCAAATACCTGTTTCTCGCCGAGAATCTCCAAGCACTTTGGCTAAGTTGCAAACCATGAATGAACGTCTTGATAAGACCTTTGGTGTATGGACAAAAGATGCAATGACAAACATTAAGAATGAGGAAGATAGAGTATTTTTAGAGTCAATGAAATCTGACAGAGTAGCCTCATTTGGTGGTGTTGACAAGAAGAAAGTTGATAAAGATCATAGAAAAGATAAACGCCTCTTAGCGGAAGCTTCAAGACGAGAACGTCATGAATCATCCAGTGTACAAGAGATGACAATTAGTTCTGTATGCTCTGATGATAGTGACTCTGCAGATAGCTTGGAAGAAACTGAAGAAGAGGCGATTCCAGAGTTTCAAAGGAAGCGTAGTCACCACAGATCAACATATGCAGGTACATCTGCCTTTATTCCTCATGATATTCTGAAAAGACATTCAGTTGTGTCTGTTGCTACTCGACTAAACATAACTCCTGTTCAACAGGTTGCGCTCACCAAAGCTGTAATTCAAGAGGCAGGAGGTGATCCACGTCGTGTGGCCAAGTCGTACTCAACTGCTGATAAGGCTCGACGATCAATAACAAGTGCTATCGCCAAAGATATTCAAGAAAATTGGATCGCCCCAACAGCTGCAACACTTCACTGGGATGGCAAGCAGATACCAACGCTCACAAACAAGAATGTCAAGGAAGAAAGATTGCCAGTGTTGGTTGGGAATGCCACTGATGTAAAGCTACTGGGGGTGGCTAGATATCCTCCTGGAAGTGATAGGTCATCAGGTGACATCATTGCCGAGCACACTTACACGTATCTACATTCATGGAAGTGCAAACAATCAGTTGTCAACTTATGTTTTGACACAACAGCATCAAACACTGGACACGTTACAGCTGCCTGTGTTACCATTCAATCAAAACTGGACCGTGCTCTTCTGTGGTGTGCATGTCGCCATCATGTTGGAGAGGTAATCCTGGATCATGTGTTTGACGTTCTCAAAATTGAGGCATCAAAGTCTCCAGAAGTATCTTTGTTCCAAAAATTCCAGAAGAATTGGGAACGCATATCGCATGCAAAGAATGAAAGTTTAACCAAAATTGACATTTCCATGTACAATGACTATGCACAACAGCTGCTTTTATCCTGCAAAAACAAGGTTTTAAGCACAATCCGCACAAGCGCTTCATACTGTAGGGAAGACTACAAGGAAATGGCACAACTCTGCCAGGTAGTCCTCGATGATGATGTCACAAAACAAGGAACACTCCACAGACCAGGGGCCATGCATAAAGCAAGGTGGATGTCAAAGATTCTTTATTCCATCAAAATATGCCTACTTGAAGAGCAAATTTCTCTACTACCTCGAGGAACTGTAACAACACAACATCAACAGAAAAAACTGAAGGAGTTTGTTGTTTTTGTTGTTTATATTTATTGTGATTGGTGGCTCATATGTCAGTCTGCTTCAAATGCCCCATGGTTTGATTTGTGCTTTTACAAGACTCTGCTCAACTATAAAGCTGTCAACTCAACCATTTCAGTCAGCGCTGTGAAAGCCTTTGATAGACATTTGTGGTATTTAACCCCAGAACTGGTTGTTTTGGCACTGTTCAGCAATGCAATTCCTCAAAAGGATCGTCGTGCCCTTGCAGATGTGTTACTGGCCATACAACCAGATGAAATGCCAAGCACTCCAAAACACCGCTACGGTTCTGGATATGGCAAACCGTCATTTCCAAAAATTACAGAAGCGACAACCCTGGCTGATCTTGTGAACGAGGACTCGTGGTTTACAGTAAACCTTCTTCACCTAGATATGACCTTCCTAACAGAGGATGTTGACACTTGGCAGAACAATGAGCACTTCAAGGCAGCCAAGTCCATTGTGGATGGGCTTAATGTTGTGAATGACCCTGCGGAGAGAGCAGTAAAGCTCGCAACTGATTTTGTCTCAACTGCAAGAAGAGAAGACCACTTCCAAAATCTTCTTCAAGTGGTTGAATGTGACCGCAAAGCGAGGCCAAATTTGCGGAAACGAGCAAAGTTGGAGTAGTGACATTGGCGTTGTGCTTAATACATTTTCAAACTTTTAATCAATGAAAGTACAATACTACAACACTGTACTACAACTTTGTAATATGAAGAACGATTTTGGTTAATTTTACATTGACATGTAAGGTTGTTTTAACTGTTTGATATTAGGCATTTAGTAAAAGTAGGACTTTACTTTTGTATATAGGTATAATGGTTAATTTTACATTATCTTGTAGTTAATTTTACATTATCTTGTAAAGTAGTTTAGCTGTGGCCCTAAATGGCCCTAAATATATAAAAGTGGCCGGTGGCCACCCAGGACCACCTCTGATTTCATCTATTTTTTGCATACATACTTCTACCAACAAGTGTAACATTTGAGGGAATAGACATTAAAATACAACAACTTTTTGAAAATCATGGGGCGTTTGATGCACCCTAATATATATATATATATATATATATATATATATATATATATATATATATATATATATATATATATATATATATATATATATATATATATATATAAGGGCCAGTCAATAAGTAACCTTAAAATGGCGATATAAATTCGAGAATGTAATTGTAATGTGTGTAGTTGTAGACGACATATGTTATATCTATGGGTAAGAGTCATGTTTTGCCCGCTTTTGATCTGGCAGCATTGAGCGTATGATGTCAGTAGAGCAGTTCCAAGATGGCGGCTCCCTGAGAAGCATGCACCAGGGAGGAGCAACGTTCTGTCATACATTTCTTGGGAAGTGAGGGTGGGAAGTGTGGCCCCATACTGCCCGCGCTACAGCTGCAACAATCGAGTACCTGTATTTTGAGTGACTTCCTCATCCACCATACTCGCCAGACCGCGCCCCTTGGGATTACCTTTACCTCATCTTTGGCCCACTTAAAGAGGCGCTTGGTGGAACCACTTTCCGATCCGATGAAGAGGTCCAAGAGGCGGTGCACGAATGGCTACACAAGCAGCCAAAAATTTTTTCCCGAGACGAATCCAGGCCTTGGTAAAGCGCTTGAAAAAATACATTGAACGCAATGGAGATTATGTTGAAAAATAACAGTTGTTACACACGTACAAGCAATAAACAAGTTGTGAAAAATATTTTAAGATTACTTATTAGCTGCCCCTCATGTGTATTATTTTTTGATTGTTTGCAAAGGAAATGCTGAGTCTAATTCGTTGCCAGGCAGTGCTTTTAGCTGAGCAGCAGCAGTCCAGCTTTGCCTGGTTGTTTTTCGCGTTGCCAGGAAAACAAACGGGCCTCTCCTCTGTAAATGTTCCAATTGCGCCGTGGACGCATGAACTGCGACGCATTGCCCAGCCAAGTGACCTAAAGTGACAACGTTTATAAAGTTTGGTGTTGAACCTTGCCTTCATGTTACTGCTCTGAACCACTGTTTCTTACACTTTATTTGGTGGGCTGTATATCTGCACTCACATGTGCAGAGGATTTGCAAAAAAAAACTGCATGCATTTTAGGTAGTTTACAAACTCTACTATGCTGCAATTCACAATAGTTAGCAAAGTCACTAATATTTAAACATATATATATATATATATATATATATATATATATATATATATATATATATATATCTACTGTATATATATATATATATATATATATATATATATATATATATATATATATCTATATACACACATTATACAACATAATTTATACAGATACCTGATTTGATTTGATGTCCCAAACTCTTGGCAAGAGTTTTACTGGGTGGTCCATTGGACCCAAGCCATGCATCCTGGGCTAAAGCTGGCATGTCCCTGCTTATTACACTAAGATTCGCTCATACATGGACCATACTACTCTATAAAGTTTTGTCTGTTCCATGGTAATGACTGTCCATTGCGGGAAATTATATATATATATATATATATATATATATGTACAGTATATACAGTATATATATACAGTATATACAGTATATATATATATATATATATATATATATATTGTTGTGGTTTTGTGAATAAAGGTTAACCCCCCTCGTAGGTAGACGCACCACAACATGTAGCCTCGCTGTAGTTCAGTTATCTCTTCGTAAATGTAAGTGTAGTCTCCTTTCCTGTGTTAGTTTTGCGTTGAGCAGGCCAGTGAGTAGGCCTCAATTGGGCTACGATGCCATGTGCTCGGCCTGGAACAAGTCTGGCAAGGCCGAATGGAGGAGCTGCAGGGGGAGTGGCCGGTGGGTGGCGAGCCGCCGGTCGGAGCTCGAGGGGAGTGGCTCACCACGGCAACGGGAGGAGGGGCAAGGAACGTTCGGGTAAGGCTGGGGCGGGGCCATAAAACTCTTTTTAATATATATATATTAAATAATATATATGCATAATATATATATACTAGCCGAAACCCGTGGAACATCCACGGAAGGGAGGATGTGGTGTATGGATAGAGTGTACCATTATGGATGGCATAGGGGATTTGCTTGTCCGAGTAAGAGTTAGGAAGAAAGATGAGAATGAAGAGTGCGTATATGAACAACGATCGCCGACACCGGCACAAATGCATGCTCTGGATTGTCCACTCAGTGGACGGCTTGCTGTCACCTTCGACTGTCCAATCAGATGAGACAGCTGGCTTAACGTCCTCTGATGCGACGTCACACCTGTGAGGTATCAGGAGGCGGGAACCGAATCCAAAACAGAAGCTAAAGTAAAGACCATCGGAGATCTCCTGCGGCAGCGTTTCTAACGGATGTAAAGTACAGTACGTACAGTAAAGGACATTCTCATTGATACATTGATTAACTTTAACTGACCTGCGCCGCCCTGCTGTAGCTTGACATGTTAGCTGGTACTCTGACCTTTTTCACAACTTCAAATGGCGTTTCATAAAATCCTGCTGTGACTCGACATGCGCCGCACCATAATCATTGGCTCATAAAACCCTACACTGCTACAGAGGATTATACTACCACCGGAAGCCGGCACTTGGTTGTCCACAGAGGGAGGGAAGAAACACACCATGTGGAATGAAAAACAAAATGCTTTAAAATATTCAAGAAAGAAACATTTTTTTCCATTTAATATTCCGTAAGTATTTATTGTACGACTAACGATTGTCAAAATAAGAACCTGCTTTGGGCAATCGCACACTATACCGTCGAGGCCGCTTTTACAGAATAAGAAGGAAATAAATTAATGCTTTCCTATTTACATCGTTGAGTCAATACGTCAAAAAATCATTTTTTAAACCTGTAATCACTGGTTGTAGGGAATGCAGATTTGACGATCAGCTGCTTTATGTGTGTGTGTGGGTGTGTATTTTAGACTTGGACAATATAAGAAGGAAAATTGCTTTGCAATACATGCCCATTTGCAAGTTTCAGATCAATATCAGTAAGCAGTAAGCACGGCCCATTATTTAATGACACCACTCGACTGTTCAATCAGCGGACGGCTCGCATCGCCTTCGCCCAGCAGACGCCAATACGATGGCGTCGAAAGATGGCGTCGTATCGGGGCCGTTAATCGGATGCTTTTGGGCCCCAACGTCGACTAATTCAGATTTTTCGAGTATGGCTGTACGTGATAAACAAAGAGCGCGGTTCATAGATCGTAAATCCATTAGTGCCGTGGGCATCGGGTCACTGGGTGCGGCGTAAAAGGGATAACAAAGTCGAGTCCTTACGGTATTATTATATAGATATTAGCTTTGCTCGTTACTGAGGAACGGGCTTATTTTAGCTGAGGATAATAACTGTACCTGAGTTGCTGTGTTGTCATGATTTACACCAATCATAATACAAGCAATTATTTTGCACAAATGTATTTGTTGTGTTTGTGATATCACATTTTTATAGGCAATTGAGGTTGAAGATTTAGGTTGAATGTTTTTTTTTTCAAGAAAGAACCCCTCAGCACATACATAGGGGAGGGGTAGGTGCAGACTGGAAGTTTGGGACGATTACACCTCACCACCACGTAATTCAAAACACCTCACCACCACGTAATTCAAAACACCTCACCACCAAGTAATTCAAAACACCTCACCACCAAGTAATTTAAAACACCTCACAGCCATAAAACACGTAATAAAAACACACCACCACCACGAAATTAAAAACAACACCACCACAAAATTAACACCTCACCACCACGAAATTGAAAACACCTCACAGCCATCAAACACGTAATAAAAACACCTCACAGCAATAAAACACATAATAAAAACACCTCACCACCACAAAATTAAAAACACCTCAGCCATCAAACACGTAATAAAAACACCTCACAGCAATAAAACACATAATAAAAACACCTCACCACCACGTAATTATAAATACCTCACCACCACTTAATTCAAAACACCTCACCACCTTGTGATTTTAAAACACCTCGCCACCATGTGATTTAAAAACACCTCACCACCACGTCATTTAAAAACACCTCACCACCACATAATTCAAAATACCTCACCACCACGTGATTCAAAACCACCACAACGTTATTAAATACACTTCACAACCACGGAAACAAAAGTTTGAGGGAGTCGTTAAGTGACAACTATACTACGGATTTTTATGTTAAGAAAATAGGCCTTTTATGTTTTGAAAAGCAGAATTTTTTTTTTTAATGTGAAAAAATGCCGAAATATTTTTTTCCCTGCACAACATTAAGCACTCTGGGCTAGTAAACAGGTAAAAAATGACGTTCAGGTACCTTTATTGCAACCGCATTGTTTGATAAGTAGAGGACTATAAGAAATTGACAAGACCCTTTTAGGAACGGTTAAAGTAGGTGTTTGAAATCATTATCTTGGTAATGTTCTCCTTGGTGAGGCGGTGTCGGCGGTCGGTGAGGCCGTTTCTGTAGACGGAGGACCTTTCCACGTCGACGCTGACGATGGGGCAGTACCTCAAGAGGGGGATGTCAGCAAGCTTGACTCCAGCCGGCACACCAACCTCAGATCCGTGCTGATCTCCATCCAGGATCAAAGCCACTGTCCTCAGCACACCAATGTCGGGATTGCGCTGCAGCACCACCTTGAACTTGGTGAGCAGGATCTCCTTACGGCAGCCTCGGATCTTTTCGAGCTCCTCCTTGGCCTGATCAAGGAGCTGGAAGGCCTTGGCCAGCTCCATGCCGGCCTCCTCCAGCTGCTTAAGGATCTTCGGGATGAACGACACGTGGGCATTTAAGAAGACCAAACAGAGCTTGATGTCAGCCTTTCTGAACAGGTCCTTGGCACTCCGGATTGCCATCGCGTCGTCATCGTTCAGCTGGTCCACAATGTCCTTGACGGCCTCGAAGTGCTCGGCGTAAAACACCGCGGCGTCGATCCACGTCCCCCACCGAGTCAGAATGGGCTCCGGGGGGAGAGAAAGATTGGGCTGCTGCTCCTTCCAAAAGACAACACGCGACGGGGCTTTGACGAACACCTTCTTCGTCGTGGCAATCAGGTCGTTGACGTCCTTGAACATTTCTCGGACTGTCTCGCAGACACGGTGGAGCGCGTGGGCAATGCAAGTCACATGCAGCAAGTCCGGGAAGAGTTCCTTCAGGGCATGGCCGGCCTTGATCATATAGGCCGCGGCGTCGCTGACGAGGACCTTGAGGCACTCCGGCTTGAAATCAGGCCAAAGATAGCGCAGCGTGTCATTGACTGCACGCACGATCTCCCCGGAGTTGGTCTTCTCCAGAAACATGCACTGGACGTGGTGGGGACGAAAGTACCCCTCCTTGGACAAGCGTCCCGCGATGATGTTGGCCACATATCGACCTGCCGAATCGGTCATCTCGTCAACGGACAGCCAGATGGGCTGCTGTCCGAGGTCGGCACGGATCCCCGCCAAGGCCTCGTCATAGCACTTGTCGAGGTAGTGCTTTCGAATCCAGCTTTCATCGGGGATCTGGAGAGTGATGTGCTTCTCCAGGAACGACCGGAGGGCAGGGTTTTCCAATTTTGACCATGGGATGCCAGCGGCCAGCATGGCCTGGCACAGCTCCTGAGCCACGACGTCGCACTTTTGCCTCTTTCCGCCACCAAAGTCCTCCATGGTGGCTTGTGTGACCGTCCTCTTCTTATTCAAGGCCAAGTTGCTCTTGTGGCGGTCTCCTCGGGCATGTTGGGCCAGCTCAGACTTCTGCTTCGCCCGGAAAGTCTTTTCACAAGCTCGACAGAAAGCCGTGTCACTCGACACGTACTTGAAGGTGGCCCCATCGCCGCCAGCGTTGAATTCCTTCAGCCACTTGTCACGAAGAGCAGCACTCATCTTGATAGGAGACTTGTTCACACTTTGTGTACACTCTCTCACTGTAGTACACCGCCTCACTGCTGTACATGCTGGGGACGCAACGCACGCAAGTGGACGCAACGTTTTGTTTTTGAGATCGATCGCAGTTAAAAATTTCGATCGCAGTTAAAAATTTCGATCGCAGTTTAAAATTTCGAAAAATTCCCTAATTTTTTTTAGCGTTGCCAGACATTTTCGACCAAAAAGGGCATTTTATTTTATTTTTCCCGAAAAAGGGCAAAATTCTTTTTTTCTCCGAAAATAGCAAAATAATTTTTTTGCGCGCAAAAAAGCCCTTTTATGTGAAAAAATATTTTTTATTTTTTCACATAAAAATCCGATGTGCAGTGACAACACAGACACTGCCCAGATGTGTAGATACAGTCATGTGAAAAAGTAAGTACACCCCATGTAAAGTTTTGACTTTTTCAACATATTTCAACATACAGCTATTTGATCTTCATTTCAACACTATTGATAGATAAAGGTGATATAATATAACAAATATCATGAAACACTTACATTTTGTAGTCCATTGTGTAATTTAAATAAACATAAATGCAAATTTCGCATGTGGAAAAAGTAAGTACACCCCTACATTTATCACTACTTCAAATACCTAAAATTAGAATCGGGTGCACCAGCTCAGGTGCAAATGCTGAGAACATCGTTAGAGAGGATCTTGGAGGAACCTGTCTTATTTAAACCTCAGACATTTAGTTTGGTTTGCTCTTTGTTGTTTAAGTGTGCAGCGTCACCATGCCGAGATCAAAAGAGCTCTCTGAGGCCTTCAGAAAGAAGTTTATAGATGCCTACGAGTCTGGGAAGGGATTTAAAAAGATCTCCAAACAATTTCAAATCAATCATTCGACTGTGCAGAAGATCATCCACAAGTGGAGAAGATTCCAAACAACTGCCAACTTGTTCAGGCCAGGCCGCCCCAGCAAGTTCAGCCCAAAAGCAGACCGCAAGATGCTGAAAGAAGTCTCTAAGAACCCCAGAATGTCATCACGGGACCTACAGATAGCTCTTGCCACTGTTGATGTCAAAGTGCACGAGTCTACCATTAGAAAGAGGCTGCAAAAATTTGATCTACATGGGAGGTGTGCCAGGAGGAAACCTTTGCTGTCCAGAAAGAACATCAGGGCAAGACAAAAGTTTGCCAATGAACACCTAGGCAAAGACCAGCACTTCTGGAACAATGTGCTATGGACAGATGAGTCAAAGGTCGAGCTATTTGGCCACAGTGCCAGAAGACATGTTTGGCGAAAACCAAAGACAGCATTTGACCACAAAAACCTGATACCAACTGTAAAGCATGGTGGTGGAAATATTATGGTTTGGGGCAGCTTTGCTGCATCGGGGCTTGGGCAGCTCACCATCATAGAATCCACGATGAATTCTTCATTGTACCAGAGTGTGCTTGAGGATAATTTGAGGCCATCTGTCGTAAAGTTGAAGCTCAACCGAAGGTGGACCTTGCAAAATGACAATGACCCTAAACATACCAGTAAATCCACCCATAAATAGCTGAAAAGAAAGAAATGGATGGTTCTGGAATGGCCAAGTCAAAACCCGGATCTAAATCCCATCGAGATGTTGTGGGGGGATTTGAAACGAGCTGTGCATGCAAGAAACCCCTCAAACATCGCACAGCTGAAAGAATTCTGCATGGAGGAGTGGGCAAAAATTTCTCCCAGTCGATGTCAGAGACTGGTAG
The DNA here is from genome assembly GCF_964187855.1 of Myxine glutinosa. Lineage (NCBI taxonomy): Eukaryota > Metazoa > Chordata > Myxini > Myxiniformes > Myxinidae > Myxine > Myxine glutinosa. Next base: position 67,976,092 of record NC_136268.1, on the reverse strand, counting down.
ACAGTTATAAGAAACGCCTACTTGAGGTTGTTTCTGCCAAAGGGGGCAATACCACCTATTAGAGCCAAGGGTGTACTTACTTTTTCCACACGCGAAATTTGCATTTATGTTTATTTAAATTATACAATGGACGACAAAATGTAAATGTTTCATGATATTTGTTATATTATATCACCTTTATCTATCAATATTGTTGAAATGAAGATCAAATTGCTGTATGTTGAAATATGTTGAAAAAGTCAAAACTTTACATGGGGTGTACTTACTTTTCACGTGACTGTATCTAGATAAATGACTGTACCCGAGTTGCCGTTTTGTCATGGTTTAAACCAATCATAATTAAAACAATTATTTTGAACAAATGTATTTGTAATATACGTGATATCACATTTTATAAACGATTGAAGTTGAAAAAAAAAAAATTCCCAAAAAAATTCCCCCAAAAAATTAATATATATATTGGATAATTTTTCAAAAAAAAATAACCTTAGGACATACCGACGGGAGAGATGTGCATACCAGAAGTTTTGTACGATTTCACAAAAGTTTGAGAAAGTAGTTGACATGACATGACAGACAACATGACAACATGTCAGCGGAACCTGTCATATATCATTTCACAAGACATGACAAGACGAGACATATTTGGGGGACAGAGCACAGAGAGAGCTGGGGGAGCAAGGCCTGAGAGGAGTCGGTAGAAGACAGAAAGACCACCAACCTGCCTGTGGTAAGTGAGTGAAAGGCCCTCGGAGTTAGCTTCATTGCAGGAGATTCCAATGATTCTAAAAGCTTTGGTTTCAACAGCGTGAAGCCGAGCTAGGTGTGAGGCAGGAGCACCGGCCCGGAGGGGGGGAACAGTATTCCATTGAGCTGCGGATGAAAGCCTTGTATGTGGTGAGGAGCTCAGGTGTGCCAAGGAAGGACTTTGCACGACGGAGGATGCTCAGTCGGCGAATTGGCTTTGGAGGCCAGCTTGGAAATGTGGTTTTCCCAAGAAAGATCATGGCAGATAGCGAGACCCAAAAGCTTGAATGACAGAACTTCTTGGAGAGGATTGTTGAGAAAGTAGATGGGAGGGTTTTCCAGTCAGTCTTTTCGGAGAGACATCGTAAGAGTGTGAGATTTGTCAGGATTGAAAGACATGTTCCACTTGTTTGACCAGTCTGTGATTTTGTCCAAGTCTGCAGAGAGTGAGGAGGCTGCAGACTGCCGATCTGAGGGATGAGGATTGGAGCGGCAGAGAGTGGAGTCATCAGCAAAGAGATAGAGAGGATTTTCCAGAGAGTCGGAGAGATCATTGATGAAGACCAGAAAAAGCACAGGGCCCAGAACACTACCTTGAGGAACTCCAGCCAGAACAGGAAGGGGAGATGAGAGAAATCCATTCAGGGCCACACGTTGCCTATGACCAGAGAGGAAATCCGCAAGCCATGAGTGGAGATTGCCATGGACACCATAGGAGGAGAGTTTGGTGAGCAGAGCTGTGTGCCAGACCGTATCGAAGGCATGTGATATGTCAAGGGAGACAGCTCTGATTTCCTGTTTGGCATTGAGGACCTCCACCCATTGTTGAGACAGCAGAAGCAACATATCCAGAGTAGAATGACCTGGTCTGAATCCAAATTGATGATTGGAGGTCAAGCCATTGGAGAAGAGGAAGGATTTGATATCCGAAGCAATGATGGATTCCATGACTTTGCTGATAATTGGGAGAAGGCTGATTGGTCTGTAGTTGCAAGGATCTGTTTTTGCACCTTTTTGTGTAAAGCGGTAATGTTTGCTGATTTCCAAGATGCTGGCAGATGACCTTGAGCAAAAGAGAGGGTGAAAAGAACAGAGAGAGGGTGAGATAGAGCAGCATAGCAGGATTTTAGGACCCTTGGGCTGATGCTGTCTGGTCCAGTTGCAGAATCAGAGTCGAGGTTTGACAAAAACTTCTCCACCTTGTCAGGAGAGAAGGACACAGAGTCCAGGAGCAGTTGGGTTCGACTAGGAAAGGTGGGAACAGAGAGAGATGGGTTTGGGACACAAGATTTTGAGGCAAACACAGAGTTGAGGCATTCGGCTTTGTCACGTGCGGTGTCAACTGTGTAGCCATTTGAGGTAAGGGAGGGGATGGAGGGAGAACAAACGCCAGAAACGGCTTTGACCAGACACCACCAGGATTTGGAGGAAGGAGACAGGTTTGAGAGTTCATTCTTGAGTGTGGAGAGATAGTGCTTCCTGGCACTCCTGAGGGTAGACACACACTTGTTCCGAGCTTGGTGGAAGGAACTGAGATTGCCTTCAGTTGGATTTGCCTTCCAAGAGGCAAAGGCAAGTTTTTTCAGGGCAACTGCCTCACCACAAGATTCAGTGTACCATGGACGGGAGGAAGGGTAAGACAACTGAAGACGAGATGGGATAAATCTGTGCATGAGAGAGAGCCGTTTGCTTTGGAAGAATTCCCAGGAAGAATTTATGTCAGAGGCAGTAGAGATGGGAGACCAGTCCAGATGATTGATGGCTGCTTGCAGACCATGCCAGTCATCCTGAGTGAAATGCCAGACTCGGCGGTGCTGAGGAGGCTCTCTGAGAATGGCCAGAGAGATGTCCACTTTCACAAGCACATGATCAGAAGAACCGATTGGAGCAGAAGAAGAGCAGCACACATTTGCAGGGAAGTTCGTCATAACCAATTCCAGAAGAGAAGATACTCCATTGACTGAGATCCGGGTCGGGAAATTTACAGATTGTGTCAGTCCCAATGAGTCGCAGAAGTCCTTTGCTGAGGTGCCATGGCTGGTGAGAGATGAACCCACACCCAGCCAGCTGGCATGATGATAGTTGAAGTCGCCACATATGAGGAAGAGAGAGTTTGGATGAGTTGATAGAAGTTGGTCCATGTTGTCCGACAGCGAAATGTAAATGGAGTCATCACTGTTTGGAGGACGGTACAGAACACATATGAACGAAAGGTGGGAGCGGAGAGGAAGCCGTAGCCAGAGGTACTCCTGGGGGTAGGGTGGAGAGAGGGCAGTGCAAGGAGAGTGAGGAAGAGTTTTTGATAAAGACAGCCACCCCACCCTGGTAGCCCTGGTGTTGGGCTCGCGGCTAGGGTGCCGGCTTAGGATACCTAGGATCCTGGGTTCGAATCCCGGTCGATCGCTGAATTAACGCCAGGGGGGTTGACTCAGCCTGTCATCCTTCCGAGGTCGGCTAATTGAGTACCAGTTCACTGGTAATTCCCTGTTTGTCGTTAAAGGTGGCAAAAAGGGTTGGCGTCAGGAAGGGCATCCGGCCGTAAAACATTGCTTCAAAAAGGGGACCAAAAAACAACAACAACCACGGTTCCCGAAAAAGGCCAACCCCCGCTTTGCGGGGAAAATGGCCTCTAAAGGTGGTTTTTATAGCCACCCCACCACCAGGACGAGGCTCAGGTCTATCATACCAGAGGAGGGAGTAACCAGGAAGAGATATTAAGGAATCAGAGACATCTTGAAGGAGGAAAGTTTCTGTTAAGCAGATCAAGTCTGGATTGTCAGAAGCAACCTGAATGGAGAGATCAATCAAGTTTGAGCGAAGGCCCCGGATGTTTGAGGTCCATACCGTTAATGAGGAGAGAGGGGGAGCATTGGGTGCAGGACAGGGGAGGGGAGGGGTAGGGTCAGATGAAGGATGAGAGGGGGAGGCAGGAAGAGCAGTTGATGGTGTGGCAGAGATTACAGAAGAGTTACAAGAAAGGGAAGGATGAGGAGGACGAAAGGTTTGATGGTGATGGGATGAGGCACAGTGAGGGGTTGTTTGATGCAGGGCAGAGGAAGGTCGAAGGTTGGGGGAGGTGGAGGTATGAGATAGAAGGGAGACGAAGTGGGGAGGAGGCAGCTTTGAGAGGGAGGTGGGGGGAGGGAGAATTTGGGAGGGATGGTTGGGGGGGAGATTTGAAGGGGAGGTTCAAGGGGGGAGTTTAGGAGGGAAGGGGCAAGGGGGTAGATTTGAAAGGGATGGGTGATGGGGAGGATTTGGAGGGGAGTAGCAAGGGGGAAGATTTGAAAGGGATGGGTGATGGGGAAGATTTTGAGGGAAGGGTTGATGGTGAAGATTTGGAGGGGAGGGGTGATGGGGAAGATTTGGAGGGGAGGGGTGAGATGGGATCTTGGAAAGTGTACGATTAATGGGAAACGAACATTTATTGCCAAAATGAGTTTCTTGTGACCTTCGAGTCAAAAATATGTTTGAGGACGCTGGAGGGGGGGGGGGGGGGGGGGGGGTGGAGAGGAGGAGAGTTTAGGGAATGTATGAAAGAGGCACTGTAAGAGATGGAATTTTTTTTTGGAATGAATAGATTTGGTGAGCAAGTCGAAAGCAACCTTTTAAAGAAGAAGAAGAAAAAGGTGTTATAATACACGATAGAATACAGTTCTTCGGTGGAAAGTTTAAACATTTTAAACAGAAAACTATCTGGGGAAATGTGGGTGAAACACGTGGTTGAAGAACGAACGAACACTTAAGAACAACGAATAAACGAATAAGAACAACGAATAAGAACAGAGAAGGAAATGTTTTTTTGGCTGTTTTTTTTTGAGTTGAGAGTTCAAACAAGGACGTATGGGGTGAAAAGACTGGGAAAAACATAGAACGAAAGTAGTTGGAGCACAATAGACGGACCGCTGAGAGAAAAACAAAACCTCAAGGTCGGACACGGTACAAGGCCTCAAAAGACACGACACGAATTAACCGACGATATTTTATACAGGCATGAAAGATTAACACCAAGAATCTTCCTAGGGACACACTATACGTACACACACAATAAAATAAATAGTCTTGACGAAAATAAAAAAATTTGCACATTTTTTGTGTAAAGCGGTAATGTTTGCTGATTTCCAAGATGCTGGCAGATGACCTTGAGCAAAGGAGAGGTTGAAAAGAACAGAGAGAGGGTGAGATAGAACAGCATAGCAGGATTTTAGGACCCGTGGGCTGATGCCGTCTGGTCCAGTTGTAGAATCAGAGTCGAGGTTTGACAAAAACTGCTCCACCTTGTCAGGAGAGAAGGACACAGAGTCCAGGAGCAGTTATGTTCGACTGGGTAAGGTGGGAACAGAGAGAGATGGGTTTGGGACAAAAGATTTTGAGGCAAACACAGAGTTGAGCCATTCAGCTTTGTCACGTGCGGTGTCAACTGTGTAGCCATTTGAGGTAAGGGAGGGGATGGAGGGGGAACAAACACCAGAAACGGATTTGACCAGACGCCACCAGGATTTGGAGGAAGGAGACAGGTTTGAGAGTTCATTCTTGAGTGTGAAGAGCTTCCTGGCATTCCTGAGGGTAGACACACACTTGTTACGAGCTTGGTGGAAGGAACTGAGATTGCCTTCAGTTGGATTTGCCTTCCAAGAGGCAAAGGCAAGTTGTTTCAGGGCAACTGCCTCACCACAAGATTCAGTGTACCATGGACGGGAGGAAGGGTAAGACAACTGAAGACGAGATGGGATAAATCTGTGCATGAGAGAGAGCAGTTTGCTTTGGAAGAATTCCCAGGAAGAATTGATGTTAGAGGCAGTGGAGAAGGGAGACCAGTCCAAATGATTGATGGCTGCTTGCAGCCCATGCCAGTCGGCCTGAGTGAAATGCCAGACTCGTCGACGCTGAGGAGGCTTTCTGAGAATGGCCAGAGGGATGTCCACTTTAACAAGCACATGATCAGAAGAACCGAATGGAGCAGAAGAAGAGCAACAGACATTTGCAGGGAAGTTTGTCATAAGCAAGTCTGGAAGAGAAGATACTCCATTGACTGCGATCCGGGTCGGGAAATTGACAGATTTTGTCAGTCCCAATGAGTCACAGAAGTCCTTTGCTGGGGTGCCATGGCTGGTGAGAGAGGAACCCACACCCAGCCAGCTGGCATGATGACAGTTGAAGTCGCCACATATGAGGAAGAGAGAGAGTTGGAATGAGTAGATATAAGTTGGTCCATATTATCAGACAGCGAGATGTAGATGGAGTCATCACTGTTTGGTGGACGGTTGAACACACATATGAACAAAAGGTGGGAGCGAAGGGGAAGCCGTAGCCAGAGGTACTCCTGGGGGTGGGGTGGAGAGAGGGCAGTGCAAGGAGAGTGAGGAAGAGTTTTTGATAAAGATAGCAACCCCACCACCAGGACGAGGCTCAGGTCTATCATACCGGAGGAGGGAGTAACCAGGAAGAGATATTAAGGAATCAGAGACATCTTGAAGGAGGAAAGTTTCTGTTCAGCAGATCAAGTCTGGATTGTCAGAAGCATCCTGAATGGAGAGATCAATCAGGTTTGAGCGAAGGCCCCGGATGTTTGAGGTCCATACCGTTAATGAGGAGAGAGGGGGAGTATCAGGTGCAGGGGAGGGGACGGGAGGGGTAGGGTCAGATGAAGGATGAGAGGGGGAGATAGGGAGAGCAGTTGATAGTGTGTCAGAGATTACAGAAGAGTTACAAGAAAGGGAAGGATGAGGAGGACGAAAGGTTTGATGGTGATGGGATGAGGCACAGTGAGGGGTTGTTTGAGGGGGAGCAGAGGAAAGTAGAAGGTTGGGGGAGGTGGAGGTATGAGATAGAAGGGAGACAAAGTGGGGAGGAGGCAGCTTTGAAGAGGAGGGGGGAGGAGGGAGAATTGGAGAGGGATGGTAGGGGGGAGAGATTTGAAGGGGAGGGGTTGGAGGGGAGTTTGGAGGGGAGGGGCAAGGGGGGAGTTTAGGAGGGGAGGCGCAAGGGGGGAGTTTAGGAGGGCAGGAGCAAGGGGGGAGATTTGGAGGGGAGGGGCAAGGGGGGGGAGTTTATAAAGTGGATGATTAATGAAAGATGAACATTTATAACAAATTGGGTTTATGGTGAATTTCAAGTTAGCGATCCATTTAAGAAAGACAGAGGAGGGGTGGAATGAATGAGAATTTAGAACATGTGAGGAAGAATTATAGGGGATTGAATTTTTTTTGGAAGTGGAATGAGTTGAAGAGGAAATTGAAAAGAACCTTTTAAATAGGAAGAAAAACAGTGTTGTAATATACCACTGAATAAAACACTGCAGGGGAAAGTTTAAACATATTTAAACAGGACCGTGAAGAACAGTCTTATTTTCACAAAGATACCAATGGGGAGAGGGCCTGGAGGGACAACCACGAGTCACGTGAACAGGGCAAAAGGTGAGGTGAACAGGGCAAAAGGTAATTAGTGTGTTTCATGGGCGATTTTGGCTCTATGTGTCTAACGCGGTGTCATAAGGAACAGAGGAATAAATTACAGAGGCAACGACACACAGGGGATTAATTTACCCATAATCCCTCACTCATTAACAAGCCCCACCCCTCATGATGGGGACGAAGCTACAAGCATACCCACGTCACATGGTCTACCGGATCCCTACTTATGGTACATTGAGGTGGTTCTTCTTCTTCACAACAGTCGGAGCACATTAATCTATACACGCTACCTGAACTAAGGTATCCCTAGCCCCCACAATCGTAACAATATTTTACAAGCCCAGTTACACAGCTTATCTCCCAAATGTCCTGCTATCTCCTTTATTTTCTATCAAATGGCTAAATAAAAGTGAGCATTTGTTTTTGTTTTTTCATTAAAGAAAGTTCCGTAAAAAGTTGTAAAAGAAAAAGGGTGGGGTGGGGCCCAGAGGTTGTTTGCCCTGGAGCCCGTGCTGGCTCTCAACGAGCATGTATATATAGGCCTACATATATATATATATATATATATACACACACACACACACACACACACACACACACACACACACACACACACACACACACACACACACACACACACACACACACACACACATTGTTTAGTCTGGTTTGGCAATGCTTAGGATAGTGAGGACTTAAGCACAACATTCCCACTCCTTCGGCCCTATCGAGCTGTTATCATGCCGTGTTCCTTGAAATTTCCCAATTATAGGCGCTTTTCCTTCCTGCCTACATGACATCGTGTAGGAATTTAACAACTTATTTATACTCTCGGGCCTCCAAGCATTCGAGTCAATTTTTATTTTACCAAATGTAAAGCAAGTCCATCAGGCACATGGGACGCTTGCTCTAAACTTTTGTACAAACACGTGTCCTGGAGAAAAAGTTTCAAACTTTCGAAAACCCTAACACCTCTGCAGCTTTCCCCGATTTCAAATTGTAACCTTATCAAAACCAACGAAGATTGAAGTCTTTTTTTTTCTCGCAGTTTTTCCTCGGTTTTGCCAATGTTGGTTTGATTCTCCTCCGCCCGTAAAACCTCAGACATGACGTCAAGGAGATTTGATGATGGTATAACTTGTTTATAACACTCCCACGCAGACCACAGGGTGTGTATTGATGAATGACTTCAAAATGGTACGTGCTGCTTGCTCGTTTAACCGGTTTGAATTTGAATCAAACATGCAGGTATATGACCATTCGAGCTGGTTATTTTGAAGGCTCACAAGCGTGCACGGTTCACTCTCCTGATATGATAACTATGATAACTTTGATAAGCGATGATAACCCTTGCAATGCGGGTCCGACTCGTGGTGTCTTTCTGGGATGAAGAAGATTCAGCTCGTATACACCGAGCCAGCACCACCCTTCAGTTCTCCGAAATGGCGCGCTGCCCCCCCCCCCCCCACCCGCCTGAGCAGCCTCCGTAAGCTCGGCCATGATCAGCGAGCTACTCCTGTATCCTGCGAGGGCGGAGAAGCGCCCGACGGGGAGGGGAGGATGAGGGCGGATATTCCTCACAGCCCTTCCTCTCCCTGGCCATGATCGACACATCGTGGCGTTCTTATTGCTCTCACCGTGATATTTCTCGGGCCTGGCCCGCCGACCTTTTCTCCCGCCTTTTCTAGACGTCGAGTCTCAGTTTTGGAATCCATCCAGGACCTTTCCTGAGCTCCTTCTTCTCCCAGTCCTCCTCCCCTCTTCTCCCAGTCCTCTTCCCCTCTTCTCGGCTGTCTCTCCAGCGTGTTGTGACCGCACTCTGCCCCCCCCCCCCCCTTTCCACGAGGCTGTTGCTCCATTCACGGCGCTCTTCCAGCCCGCGTTCTTTCGCACTGGTCGCTCATCTCGGCGCCACCACGTGGCTCGTGTCCACCTAATCCACGTGGAAGTGTGTCCCTGCTTCGGTGAGTTTTCCACTGCACAGATCGAGCTACTCAGTAGTCCCAAAGCGTTGCGAATGGGTCTCGAACGAGCTTGATAGACCGTTTGGCAAAATATAGTTTGGCTTGAAAAGACGTCTGTTTCTTATTTATTTATTTTTGGGGGATAAGGGTAGCGCAGATGGGGTATGGGGGGTGTAAATCGGTGCCAACAGAAATTCTTATAAATTCGCCCAGTCGGTCTCGGATTATGGACCAGGTTGTTGACTATGGACCTGCCGAAGGTATAATGATACCAGGTTGTTTGAAGTTTAGACTTTAAACGCCGCCCTGACTGTGTTTCTGTTGTGTGAAATGTAGAAAAAGAAGGGAGTTGCAGCTGTCACTGCACTTCCAGCTCACGCTCCGTTGAGCGGGCAAGATGGTGGCAGGGATTCTCATCCCACTTCATAATCTGCGCCAGATCTACGAGGTGATCTTCCGTGATGGCACCCTCGTTGCGATCAAAAATCGCAAGCCCCACCGCTTCCACCCGGAATTGCCCGGGATAACAAATTTGCAGGTCACCTGTACCATGCGCTCTCTCAAATCTCGGGGCCTGGTACGTGAAACTTACTGCTGGCGGCACCATTATTGGTACCTCACCAATGAGGGCATCGCCTACATACGCGACTATCTCCATCTTCCACCGGAGATTGTCCCTGCCACTCTGCGGCGCACCGCTCCCGTAATGCGAGGAGTTGCTGCGGCCCGACAACCCACGAGGGGTCAAGGCAGGGGGGTACGGGACGACGATCAACGTTCGGCTTACCGGACGCTTGGTGATGCCAAGCCTGAGATCAAGAAGCATGACGTCGGTGCCGGTGCGGTCACGAGCTTTGCTTTCCGCGGAAGCTATGCTCAGGCAGTACCCCCAAGGGAAGAGGAGTTTCCAGGTAAGAAACCAGGTATCGCTGCAAGGCTCTAAAAAGTCGTGATCTCTTAACAGAAACAAAAAGGCCAACTTACTGCATTGGCATCTCCCTGGGCAACTGATATCTCAGCATCACACCCACTGTAAACCATGAGTGCACTGTGTTGATTCAGAATGGCAGCTCCCGTTGGGTTTGCCTCATTTACGCATGCAGGTAAATCCCAAGATAAGGACCAATTGACATAATGACAGGGCTTAGTTTTTAATACACTACCTGAGCATCAACTTTTGACAGACTTAAATAATTGCGTGATTATTCAAGGGAAAAACGCCACACATTCATTCATCTGGATGTCTCGCCTGGCACACGTGTTGAACCGGGCATGCTTCTACCTGTTAAAAGTTGCACTTTGCACGAGCCTGGTGAAGCATATACACGTGCCACTCCCTGTCTGCAGCTGAATCAAACATGGACTTAGTGAATCAATATGATGGTTTGGAAAAAAATGGGGTGGGGATGAAACATCCTTGGTCACACTACCATGTGGTTAAAAACCCACAGCTTCCCTTTTCCTCAACCCAGCCATCACCATGTGTGAGCCGGTCTAGGCTTTCCAGTCGACAGAGCTTTCGAGCCCAGTCAGAGAGAGCTTCTCCTGCCAGTTATTGGAGGTGTTCATGTGATTTTGAACAGAGATGAGTCAGAACTTCATTTGGGATGGAAAAGTGTTCTTTAACCAAGGTACCTTCTTTCTGGAATGGACTTATTAACATCCTCTAGCTTGCTGTGCTTGAATATCGTTACTATCTCTGCTCAGGATCATGCGATACACTTCATTTACGAGTGTGGTATGCAAAATACTTTAATTTTGCCTTCAGTTGAAAGTGTGGACGCCATTTATTCTTCATTTATCTTGGGATCTCTGTTGGGAGTATATTTGGCGATAGTGTATCCTTGACTCAGGATATACTGTACTTTGGCACCTTTCAAAGCCACTCATTTCTTTATCTGGCTGAATTTTGGTACTGTATCATTAATTTGTTCAAACATTTTCTGCCTTTAAATGAGGAAGTTTGTTATTTTTTAATGTCTTCATTTTCTCTCTGATACTGTGGCTGTAAGAGATTGCTCTGCTTGACACATATATATATATATATATTTATTTATATATATATATATATATATATATATATATATATATATATATATATATATATATATATATATATATATATACATATATATATACAGTATATATATATATATATATATATATATATATATATATATATATATATATATATATATATATATATATATATATATATATTTATATATATATTTTTATATATATATATATATATATATATATATATATTTATATATATATTTATATATATATATATATATATATATATATATATTTATATATATATTTATATATATATATATATATATATATATTTATTTATATATATTTATATATATATTTATATATATATATATATATATATATATATTTTTATATATATATTTATGTATATATATATATATATATATATATATATATATATATATATTGTTACAGACACGACTTTGATGTTAAGGTGGGCCGAGCGGAATGGCCGTCGTGTCCGCACAAATTACCCGATTGTACTCGAACGTTGACGAAGCCGCGCCACGCTGGCTCAATAAGGAAAAAGAAGACACACGGCTGAATTATAATGACAGACACCAGGGATACGGTTCTCAAGACCTCCGGAGGAGATTATATTCGTGCGGAAGGTCAGATTACAGGGACGAGAGGTATATCACAGAAAGACAGGCACTTAGACACACTCTTATATTAACCCCGGACAGACGACAGACAAACGGGACAACGGCTGACTCACACGGGGGTTGATGGCAGGAAAGCGGGTATCGATGGCTCCAGGTCCTCCTGGGCTCGGGGCAGGATCAACACGGTTCGGTCCAGAGATGCGGGGAGGTCTCGTCGCAGCGCTCAGAGGTGACGTTCTTTCTCAGGCGGGGCTTTCTCAGGCCTCTCCAAACTCAGGCGCATCTGTTTCAGCGCTCGCAGGTCCGTCTTTCTCCAGCTGGGGGCGCATCTCTCGTCCCGTCCGCTACGTGGCCGCGTATATCCGGCGGGGAGTGACACGCCCTCGGCTCGTTAGCTCCGCCTCGTGGAATCGGCACGTTGCTTCTCATTGGGTGCGTGCGGGGGGTTTACCAGGCTCCGCCCTTGACGAGGAGCTGACAAGGAGCCCCTTCGTGGTAACCCCGTGGAGCGCATGGTCTGGAGCGCATCGTCTGGAGCGCATTGTTGATGGCGGCGAACCGAGCCGGTGGGAGGACGCACACTTCCCCCCGCGCAGCGCCGTGCCCCTCTGTTGTTGTAGACGGGGAAGAAGATGGGAGGAGGTATGGGAAAGGTCCTAAACTCACTACTGATGCCATATAATCACATTCTGGTGCAACGAAGAGTCATGATTAATGGAGACGAGGCCTTAACTGACATAGACTAAGAATAACTAGGAAGATGTCCGAAAGTTGTCTACGTGTGGTGCGGTGGACCTGGGCACGACATTTAATGGGGGAATAAGGGGAAGGTCGGCTCTACTGATTGTTATTTACATGCAATGGGACTAGGGAATGGGGGATTGGGGAAAGTTGGGGAGTATTGGAGAAAATAGGGGAATATTTACAAGCGGATATGGAGGCCAAATTCCATATTCGCAACATTGCACCCTTCTCTACCCTCGGGGCGTCCCGACCCGATAAATTTTTACCTACTTTAGTGTGGCACGCAATGTAGTTCCCTCTACTATTAACTCTACCCTGAGTGCGACAGTTTTACAGATATTCACAAATGAGTAAATATGTCCCCCTGCGACGTTGCACCCTTCTCCTCACAGAAACACACCCACAGGATAACCGAATCCGGAAAGAATTCTCAAACTAAACATACAGCCGGTAGGGAGCATTATTTACAGGATTACGCTGATATCTACACTACGATCCAGGACCTGTCTTTGGAGGAACACATGCAGATGTTATGCATAGAGAGAGCGCGCTTGCCAGCATCGATACACCAACCCACGAGTGCTCTGTGGCCGACGGCCTTTAATAACGTGCAGAGCACCCTTCCCGAGCATCAAAAGCACCACCCCACCACCAATCGGTGCAGTCACCATTGTTCATTGGAATAAAAATAAATTCGACAACCCCTAACCCTGCAGGTGTCTCTTGCTCTTCTTGTGGTGCACTTGGTGTTAACTAAAAGTGGTTCACCTGTATGGCATAGGTGCCACGTTGACCCATAGGTCCATCCCCGGGTGGTGCTTGGCCGCAAACGAACTGCGGTCCATTGTGGGTGGCCACAAACATTGCGGTCCATATGGTGTATCGATCCCGGCAGCAAACAGCGAAAGTGCAGGCCCACAACTGCGCAGCCAGCACCTCTCTCTCCTCTCTCTCTACCCCAAAGCCAGATCCTCGGAGGTGGGAGACAAAAGAAGCAGACAAGTGAGTAAGGTGGTAAGGGCGCAAAAGTGCACGCAATGTAAGGTGATGCACACTGGGGGCACATGGGAACCAGGTGAGACAGGTACGTTCCTATCGTACGCCCCCCCCCCCACCAGGTAACCTACATGGCCCCTCCCTTACCCCTTACTGTATCCACAAAACACAACACTACCCATAAACATCTATTTTACAAATCAACAAACATCCCTACTGTCTTCCCCGTTCCTCCCATAAACCAAATTCGTCTTCTCTCCCTCCTAACCAATCAAATTTGCCATTTTCAACTCTCATCATAATTTGCCATCTCCAACTCAACATCAAAATTTGCCATTACCAATTCATCATCAGTCCCTCCTAGGGAGGGAGAGATGGAATCACCCCAATGTCTCATCCACGTCGTGATGCGTCTCACAAATCCACACAGCGATTCATCTCCTGCAACAAAACAAAGAAAACACAGGTGTGGAGTCATCATCATCACCACAGGTAAGTGGCTGCGTATGGTGCGACAGGTTCATCAATCCTAACTATTTCCTAAATGACTTTACAACTTTACACTACCCGGGGTCTTTCTCCGGCCAAACCATTGGCCCTCTTACACTATGGGTTCTAAAAACCAATTCCCATTGGCCAAACTGTGGTGCTTTTCAATTTGGGGTCTCACTCCCCCGATTCATCTCCCGGTGCCCTCGCACAATTTCCGGGCTGTGGCGTGTACCTCTCCCAGCGGGTCTACCCACCTGCACACCTCCACCACTGCAGTTGCCACCCGAGCTTACCTAGCTCCTCACCCTAACCTAACTAACTGGGGCAGGCCCTCTGGCGCTCTCCCCACTCGGTGCCCTCTCTGGCACTGGGCTACCCGATCCACACCCGGGATCCTCAGGCACCCACTCACAACTACCGGCTCCCAGAGCCCACCTGCGGCCTCACCTGGCCGACATCCTCACAGTGGTGGAGTGCCCAACCAACTACACACACTAACAGGCTACACGCCCAGCCATTTCCACAACACTAATGCACCCATTCACAACACCATTCTGCAACCGCACCACAAATGCCAATATCCAACCACAATTTACCTGCACCCTCTACCTAACACTTACACTACCCGCCCCGGGTACTCGTGAAAGGGGTCCACTCTTCCCCCATGCACACCTTCGCACCATGCACACCACTCCGTACCACTCACTCCAACTCTCTCCACACACCTGTACCTGCACACCTGTGCTCTCACACCTGGTGCCACCTGCACCCTTCTCTCCCCAAGCGCATTCGCGCTGATCCACACACTCACTACTCATACACTGCTCCACACACCTGTCCAGTTGCACACCTGTGCAATCACACCTGTTCAATTCTCACAAACACGGCATCATCTCAGCTAACTACTCCCTTCTGAAACTTGCGCTTCCCAGTCGTCCCTTTAAACTATTGCGCTCCCTCGTCATTATCATCCATACTAATCTACCTGCGTCCCCACTACAGGTATCAGTCACTAACTAATCTTAACGTCACCTAATGTCATCTTCTAGGGCCCTACACACAATATCCTAACCCACCCGGGCTAGTTTCCACTGCCATACACCCCATAAGCTATTGCTCCTTTGCCCCCACTCAGGGGAAGGGTGGCAGGGATGCCATCCCACCACATCGGGGGTCTCTCACTACCAATTTTGCACATCAAATTTCAACAAATTAAAAATTTGCCAATCACTACCCATCATCTGCCAATCACTACTGCCAATCCCTTGCCAATCATCAAATTTTGTTTTTCTCTAATTTTGGGTCCAAAACACTAACCTCATCACCCAGTCGACTCACTAATACCTCTCGGTGCGCCAATCCCTGTCCAAAGCCCGGCTTCGTAAAGCCAAGCAATGGATGCTGGTTGTTTTGTGCCAGCGGCTGGATGCGTCCGGCATTCGGGGCAGGGACGGGGGCTTACCCGGGCCGAGATCCCACGCACCACCTCGGCGTGGAGCCATCCAATGTCCCGATCTCGACCTGCCGGCACGTCTCAACAAAACGTGGTCGCCATAACGACCCTTCCTATCGGGCTGCCCGCTCCGCCGAGTGGAGCACGGACGCGGCCGTTCAAAGCGAGGCCCAGCACGCACCGAGGGCCCGATTCGGCTAAAAGTCGACCTAACCTCTAACCCGTTTAATGTCGATGCTTCACCTGCATGCTTACACCCCGCAGCCCGTTCCTTGCTCACACATCCAGCCGTTTCCATGCCCCTCGTACCTTTCCTTACACACCTAGGTACTCTCATTCCACTCACAGACTTGGTCACACACCTGACCACCGAACACTTTGGCACACATTCGTTGGTAGCACACCTCACCAATACACCTCTTCGCGCCCCCTCCTTGGTCACCTCCTCTGTGACAATCACAGGTGTGCTCTCATTCGCACACCCAATCACGTGCCTCACCACCAACTCCAGCGTGCATTCCCACTCACGCTCTACCATTCCAGGTGTGCATCCTTCCATCCCAGGTGTACATCCTCGCTCACCTGTCACAACTAACTCACGCTCCATGTCACTCCCACTACTTTCACCTCCATTCCTGACAGCGCACTCACCCTTACTCTTGACAGCGCACTCTTTCCCCATGCACCTGTCCGTCACACACCTTTCTCGCGCACACTCTCCCGTTACACCCTCTGTAACACTCACCACAGGTGTGCATTCTTCCTTACTTCTGACAGCGCACTCTTTCCT
Source organism: Myxine glutinosa (assembly GCF_964187855.1). Classification (NCBI taxonomy): domain Eukaryota; kingdom Metazoa; phylum Chordata; class Myxini; order Myxiniformes; family Myxinidae; genus Myxine; species Myxine glutinosa. The sequence continues at coordinate 67,959,824 of NC_136268.1, read as the reverse complement.
CATGCACCTGTCCGTCACACACCTTTCTCGCGCACACCTTTCTCGCGCACACTCTCCCGTCACACCCTCTGTAACACTTACCACACCACGCTTCCATGTGCCCCCTCGCACACGCGCTACGACCGACTCACTCTCGCCAGCACCCTCACTCCTTGGCACACACTTTTTCCTCACACACCCCAGAGTCGGACTTTCTCGCACACCTCCTCTTTCGCACACCAGACCTGTCACACACCTCACCAACGGCCTTTCACGAACACCCGGATCCAAACCAATCCCCAAGCTTTTTAAATCCCCTGGCGCATCATACGCACGACCATATTGGTCACCACTTACACCGGGTCCTCTTCCTCTTCGCTTCTCCTCCATCACCTGCGAATCCCTCATCCGGTTAATGAGCACATCATCACGATCCAAACACAGACTTTGGACCAATTCTTTTATCTCCTCTTTTATCTCTTTCTTATCCCCTCTCCGTCGCTTCTTAATTTCGCTCATCCCTTCTTCCACTTCTTCTAATTTGTGCTTCACCTCTTTTATTCCCCGGTACGTCTCCTCAAGCTCATCCTCTAAGGCTACCTTGACCGTTTCCAGGTGCGTCCTCACCTGCCGGTCCTTCGTCTCCATTACCTCTATCACCTCGTCCAACCTCGTTGTCAGTCCCTCACGTACCATCTGACATTCCCTCTTTGTCGCTATCAAGTCGTTTTTTATGTCGTTTTGTGTCGCTTTTAAACCTCCTAATACCGCAGTGTTCCTTTGAACCTGCTCCGTTAGTCCTTTTTGTCCCTCCGTCAGCTGTTCCACCTCCTGCGTCAGGTCCTCTATGCCCCCTTGTAACTTTACAGTCCCCTTTCTCACCTCCTTTTCCATGTGCTCCTCACAGTGCCTCACCTCCTCGCGCACTCCTCCGACCTCCTCACTCACTCCTCTTCTGATCCCCTCTCCCATCACTTGCATCTCCTGCCCAGATGCCACCCTCATCTGCTCCATTTCCTCCCTGTGAGCATCTAATTTCGTTTCTACCCCCATTCTGACCCCCTCTATCTGCTGCTCCATTTGTTTAACTTCCCTTTCCGCTTGGTTCCTCATGTCCCTCAATTTGCCTTCCATACTGTTTTCTAACCCTATTAACCCATTTCTCACTCCCTCTATCTGATTCTCCTGGGCAGCCATTCTGTTTTCTACCCCCGTTAACCCATGTTTCACTCCCTCTATCTGATTCTCTTGAGCGGCCATTCAGTTTTCTACCCCCGTTAACCCATTCTTTACTTCTTTTATCCCGTTGTCTAACTCCTCAAATTTCTTTTCTAATCCCTCACCGGTACCCCTCATTTGGCCCTCTAATCGCCCACTATCAACCCTCATTTGCTCACTCTGAGCATCCATCCGGTTCCCCATTACCCCCAATTGCTCACTCTGAGCATCCATCCGGCCCTCCAATCGCTCACTATTCTGGGCCATAAGGGCCTTCATTTGTATAAAAAAAAGGTTCAAATCCATTGGCATCTCCGGTTCGACTACCGCGACCATGGGCGTGGCTAAATGTGGCGCCGCTGTAATCACGTGCGCTAGAGCGCCATTTTGTGCACCTGCTACCCTCGCTGTTTCGCTCTCCTCATGTCCCTCATGTCCCTCAATTTGGTCCTGGACCGACCCTGCTTCACTCTCCGCTACCGGACCCCAGCCGTCTTGATCCGCCATAGCGCGACTTGCAAAATTCGAGTTTCGTAAAACAAATCCAAATTTTTTTTTTTTTTTTCGTTATAATTTCGGCGAGCGCAGTAACCGCGGGACCGCGCTCCGGCTCGATTTTGTCGAGCGCAGTACGCGCTCCGAACCGATTTTCCCTCCCAAAATTTGGGCCTAACTAATTTAGTCCCGGGTCCGAATCTCACTCCTCGACACCAATTGTTACTCTAATAGTACAATTGGTGTTCCAAAATTTGGGCTAAATAAATTTAGTCCCAGGTTCGAATCCAACTCCTGACAACCAATTGTTACCGTACTAACACAATTGGTGTCCAAAATTTGGGCTAAATAAATTTAGTCCCAGGTTCGAATCCAACTCCTGACAACCAATTGTTACAGACACGACTTTGATGTTAAGGTGGGCCGAGCGGAATGGCCGTCGTGTCGGCACAAATTACCCGATTGTACTCGAACGTTGACGAAGCCGCGCCACGCTGGCTCAATAAGGAAAAAGAAGACACACGGCTGAATTATAATGACAGACACCAGGGATACGGTTCTCAAGACCTCCGGAGGAGATTATATTCGTGCGGAAGGTCAGATTACAGGGACGAGAGGTATATCACAGAAAGACAGGCACTTAGACACACTCTTATATTAACCCCGGACAGACGACAGACAAACGGGACAACGGCTGACTCACACGGGGGTTGATGGCAGGAAAGCGGGTATCGATGGCTCCAGGTCCTCCTGGGCTCGGGGCAGGATCAACACGGTTCGGTCCAGAGATGCGGGGAGGTCTCGTCGCAGCGCTCAGAGGTGACGTTCTTTCTCAGGCGGGGCTTTCTCAGGCCTCTCCAAACTCAGGCGCATCTGTTTCAGCGCTCGCAGGTCCGTCTTTCTCCAGCTGGGGGCGCATCTCTCGTCCCGTCCGCTACGTGGCCGCGTATATCCGGCGGGGAGTGACACGCCCTCGGCTCGTTAGCTCCGCCTCGTGGAATCGGCACGTTGCTTCTCATTGGGTGCGTGCGGGGGGTTTACCAGGCTCCGCCCTTGACGAGGAGCTGACAAGGAGCCCCTTCGTGGTAACCCCGTGGAGCGCATGGTCTGGAGCGCATCGTCTGGAGCGCATTGTCGATGGCGGCGAACCGAGCCGGTGGGAGGACGCACACTTCCCCCCGCGCAGCGCCGTGCCCCTCTGTTGTTGTAGACGGGGAAGAAGATGGGAGGAGGTATGGGAAAGGTCCTAAACTCAGTACTGATGCCATATAATCACATTCTGGTGCAACGAAGAGTCATGATTAATGGAGACGAGGCCTTAACTGACATAGACTAAGAATAACTAGGAAGATGTCCGAAAGTTGTCTACGTGTGGTGCGGTGGACCTGGGCACGACATTTAATGGGGGAATAAGGGGAAGGTCGGCTCTACTGATTGTTATTTACATGCAATGGGACTAGGGAATGGGGGATTGGGGAAAGTTGGGGAGTATTGGAGAAAATAGGGGAATATTTACAAGCGGATATGGAGGCCAAATTCCATATTCGCAACAATATATACAGTATAAATTATATTTAGATACAGTATATATATACTTATATTTTTATACAGTGTTTATATATATACAGTATAAATTATATTTTGATACAGTGTGTATATATATATATATATATATATATATATATATATATATATATATATAAATATATACATATACACACATATATACACAAGACCTACTCCCAAGTATATATATATATATACATATACACTGCATATATATTTATATATACTGTATACGGCTATTGGGGTATTAATTATGATTGATTATATGTTTCCAATTGATTATATGTTAATTGATTATTATTAAACATGTTAATTCATTATGATGATTTTTGAATGATGTTAATTTCCAATGTTTGAACCAATATGTGGTTTCTCGTTGTGCCTTTTTTTTTTTTTTTTTTTTTTTTTTTTTTAAGTTTTGCAACCAACATGAGGGAGGAGGAGGAGGGGGAGGGGAGGGGGGGAAATAATAACCAGTTACTCTGCTCATGTATAAAGAAAATGGTTATGGGTTTTCAAAATACCACAGAGTGGTTAATAGAGAAGTGCCCGAGTAACGTTCTGTAATAAAAGGAGTGCCCAAGCACATTTAAAAAAAAAAAAAAGTAAATATCGAGAAATGGAATCAACTTCATTAACAAAAAAAAACAAAAAAAACCGTACTTCCGATAATTAACACAAGGCATTGTCATAATGTGAGTCCATTATTTTGTACTCACATGTGCATGAAAAGAAAGTTGGGAAAATGGAAAAAAGTGGAGTCCCAGGTTCCTTTTGTCAGGGAATTCCTTTCCAATATGAAAAAATGAATGAATGATCGTTTTTAAGGCCATTTTCCCCGCTAGAGCGGGGGTTAGCCTTGCGGGCCCCATGACAATCATGGTTCCCTGTTTGAGGCAATGTTTTTATGGCCGGATGCCCTTCCTGACGCCAACCCTTAGTCGCCTCTTACGATGCGCAGGGATACGGTGTACCTATTCTAAACCAGGGTACACACAGTGTGGATTATTTGTAGAGTCCTATGAATGTCCTTTGGCAGCATACTAGTCACTAACTCTTAAGACTGCTAAACTTTCTCTTTGAAGTAAATCAATGAAAAGGTAATTATACGTTGGACGAAATTGACTGAATAGTTTGTGGTTATATTATTTTTCACTTCTGAAAGGTGTGCAACCCAGCGACTCTGAGCCTATACACCACCCATGTGCACAATAAAAATGCACATAACTCAAAGTGGCGTGAATATCAACATTTGTCGACTTCCACATGCATTGTCCGGTCCCAAGAGCTCTTAAATGAGGTATCACTCAGCATTATACGTGCTGTGTTTTAGACGTTTACACAGTTCAGACACAATTATGAAACTTGCATGTATATTATAGGCAAGCAGAAAATCCAGTTCCACCCAGGCTGTTGTGAGTGAATTAGTTTCCATTAGAGTGGAATATCCAGGAATTTTGAAAGGAATGTCCTTTGACAGCATAATGACAGGGAACCATAGAAATTCCACATAATGTAAAATGTGAGTTAAAGTCTTCAACCCCTTTCTTCTTCAAGTCCTCAATCCCTTCCCCTGTATCAGCGCCAAATCCTCAACCCCACTTCTTAAAGCCCTCCTCGCAAACCCCAAGTCATCAAGACCTACTCCCAAGTGCTCAAACTCCCCCTCCCAACCCGTCGGCTTCAATCGCCCTCCTGCTCTCCATACTGCAAGCCTTGAAACAACCCCTCAACCAACACCCCCCACCCTACCCCCACCCACCACAACTCCCAACCCCTACAAAAACACCTCAACTCCTCCCCACCGAAAGTCCTCAACCCCACCCCTTCCCACCTACAAAAGTCTCAACCTCCTCCTCCCCCTCCCAACTCTGTTGCATCTTTGCTCTTCCCACACCTTCTGAACACCAACTCCCTGTCCACCCCAATCCCCCTCATAAAAGTGAAGTGCATTGTTATTTCATCACACATTCTTATATCAGTAGATAGATAGATAGACAGACGATATAAAATTGCATAACACAGACATTACACAAGGGCATTCTTACAACAGAGAAACAGACAGACAGTCAAATAGATAGATAGACAGACACCAACAGATATAAAGGTATATAGACATATACACACAGATAGATAGACAGAAATAGATATATGGATGGACCCACACATAGATAGATAGACATACACAGATATATAGACAAACAGACACAGAAAGATAGATAGACAGACACAAAGATAGATAGACAGAAATAGATATAAGATGAACCCACACAGATAGATTAGGTATTCGCTAATTCCAGCACAAATTGGTGGTCCATGTGGGTGGCAAAATATGATAAAAACAAATATAGACAGACAGATTTTTTTATCGACCCTCTCTCATTTCTCTTGACGAGGGGTTAAGCCAGAAATGTCATCTCCTTGTGTTTATTTATGGCGGATCAACAACCAAGTTTGTATATGCTTTTATCAGAGATATATATAGACAAACACACACACACACACACACACACACACACACACACACACACACACACACACACACACACACACACACACACACACACTGTTCACATGTGCATGAAAATAAAGTGGCAGCATTAGTAAAGAATCTGAAGTTCCGTTGTGCGGGAGAATTTGTTCATTTCCAATATAATTATTGAATAGCCTGGTGTTGGCTTAGTGGTTAGGGTGCCGGCTTGGGATCCTATGGATCCTGGGTTTGAATCCCTGTCAATCGCTGAATTAACACCAGGGGGGTTGACTCAACCTGTCATCCTTCTGAGGTCGGCAAATTGAGTACCAGTTCACTGTACTGGTAATTCCCTGTGTGTCACAAGAGCAGACTAACAGGGTTGGTGGCAGGAAGAGCATCCGGCCATAAAACTTTGGTTCAAAAAGGAGGACCACGGTGCCCGAAAAAGGCCAACCACTGCTCTGTGGGGAAAAATGGCCTCTAAAGGTGGTTCAATATAATTATTGGGCAAAATGCCAGGGGAAAAGAGAAGGCCCCTTTATATAAGGGTATGTGCCATGTGGCAAAGTAGAGAAAAGAAGGGACATTCCATAGCTTGTAGAAATTGTCGAACAATAGAAAAGAAGGGACATTCAAAAAATCTCGTGTGCAATGTGCATGCTGTACTACTCTTGTGTTCTTAGGAGGAACACAGTAATGCTCTAGATAAGTTCATATAAAGGGGCACCAATTTGATTCATACACCTGCATGAAGAAGTAAATGTATTTTATTTGCCAGATGTAGGGCGCCCCTTTATATGAACTTTTCTCGAGCATTCCTTGGTTCCTCCTAAGAACACAAGAGTAGTACAGCATGCACACGAGATTTTTTGAATGTCCCTTCTTTTATATTCGACATTTTCTATAAGCTATGGAATGTCCCTTCTTTTCTCTACTTTGCCACATGGCACATTCCCTTATTTAAAGGGGTCTTTTCTATGCCCCTGGCATTTTACCCAAGATACATTTTAAATACAAACAAAATGTATTTTGTTCATCGTACAAGACTTCATTCAAGACGATATAAAAGACTGTATAATTATATATATATATATATTGTTGCAGATTCGGGGGTCGGCTCTCCCCTTATCAAGGGGGGGTTAATCCCCTTGCACTTAGGTGGAATTTGTTTTGAAAGCCATTAACTAGACCTATTGGCCAATGTATATTCCAAGTTTCAGCTAGTTTCAATGTATAGCCCTTGAGATATGAGCGCTAACGCATTTTGGGTGGACGGATGGACAGACACCAACGTGATTTTGAGGGTTTTGTAAATAAAACTGATGAATGCATAAACGGACGTTGCTGAAATTTGGAACATATTACCTCAACGTACAAAGCATTTACTTCTGAAATTTGCAGCCAATTTCGTCCAGTAGAAGCCAAGAAACGTATTTTCAGTCTCCATGTTAAAGCTGCATACAGAGAAACGATCCCTTATATAAAGGGAGGGGAGCTTTGCGTCTCCCTTTGATAAAATTTTCTCGGTGAAGTAAATGGATGAAAAGGAAATTATTCATTGGACAGTATTGACCGAATAATTTGTGGTTATATTATTTTTAACATCTGGTAGGTGTAAAAACCATCGAGCATTAATTAGTAAGGAGTCCCACTTTGTAGTTTAAGGTTAACCTTCCCTTCCAAATCAGTCCCATATTTAGTTCCCCCCCCCCCCCTATCTCCTCCTCCCACTCATAAAAGCAAACAGGCATTCCCACATCAAAACAGCAGAATATTTAACACTTTCTGTTGCCCTATCATGCTATCACCAACTTCACAGAAACCCATCACTGTCACCTGTGCAACTCACAATTTTAAAAGAAAATAGCCAGAAATATATCGTACCTGCTTATAGTAATATAATACAAAATAGTCGCAAGGACTCACTTAACCTCTGCAGTAAAATCGTTGCCTGAAAGAATGCCACGTAGTTATTCGGGTGGTGTATAAACAACAGAATGCTGCCTCGATCGCCAGGGCCTATCTTCACAAGGCTCATGATGGCTATATATGGTCATGACCCAAATTGAAAAAAAACCTCTGCACTCCTAGCTTTTGAGGGGGATTTTCTCATCGAAAAAGTTTTCTTTGCCAATTTTGGACCAGACTGGGGGTCACGTGACCGGGCAATGGGACGTCACATGATGTTGCACAGGCACGATCGCTCCATGAGATAGGTGTTTCTCAGTTTGATTGCAGTACGATTAGAGAAATGCCTGTGGGTTTGTGTCGTTTACGGATGATGTACAGTGATTGGTGGGAAGTCGTAAACACGTATCTTTTGTAGACGGTGTACTGTAAGTGTTAGTGTATATTTTAAAGCATTGCATGCTTACATATACAATCAGACCTCTGCATCAGGCACTCTGGTTATAACAAACATTCAGAACATTTTATTTCACGAGTGCATAATTCCCCTGTATTCACCATTGCCAAAGCTGAAAATTAATCCAGAAATAAATTGTCCAAAATATCAATAGAAGAACTTTTTATTACCTGCGCCACCAAAGGTGGATGGAGGTTATGTTTTCACCCCTGGATGTTTGTTTGTGAACAAGATATCTCAAAAAGTTGTGGACAGATTCGGACGAAATTTGGCAGACATGTAGACCACTATATGAAGTATGTGACACGGACGAAATGATTCGATTTTGGTGAAGATCCGGATTCGGATCCGGCTAGTGGAATTTTTTAATTGATTCTTCACCATTGGGAGATAGGGCCAAAAACGACACATAGCAGGATATCTCAAAAAGTTATGGATGGATTTGGACAAAACTTGATGGACACGTTGTGTGTGTGACAAGGACTAATCGATTTGATTTTGGTGAAGATCTGGATATAGATTCGGATAGGAGAATTATTTAATTTTTTAATTGATTCTTCACCATTGGGAGATAGGGCCAAAAACGACACATAGCAGGATATCTCAAAAGGGTATGGATGGATTTGGACAAAACTTGATGGACACGTTGTGTGTGTGACAAGGACTAATCGATTTGATTTTGGTGAAGATCTGAATATGGATTCGGATAGGAGAATTATTTAATTTTTAAATTGATTCTTCACCATTGGGAGATAGGGCCAAAAGCGACACATAGCAGGATATCTCAAAAGGGTATGGATGGATTTGGACAAAACTTGATGGACACGTTGTGTGTGTGACAAGGACTAATCGATTTGATTTTGGTGAAGATCTGAATACGGATTCGGATATGAGAATTATTTAATTTTTTAATTGATTCTTCACCATTGGGAGATAGGGCCAAAAACGATACAAAGCACGATATCTCAAAGGGTTATGGATGGATTTGGACAAAACTTGATGGACCGGTTGTGTGTGTGACAAGGACTAATCGATTTGATTTTGGTGAAGATCTGAATATGCATTCGGATAGGAGAATTATTTACTTTTTTAATTGATTCTTCACCATTGGGAGATAGGGCCAAAAACGACACATAGCAGGATATCTCAAAAGGTTATGGATGGATTTGGACAAAACTTGATGGACAGGTTGTGTGTGTGACAAGGACTAATCGATTTGATTTTGGTGAAGATCTGAATATGGATTCGGATAGGAGAATAATTTAATTTTTTAATTGATTCTTCACCATTGGGAGATAGGGCCAAAAACGACACATAGCAGGATATCTCAAAAGGTTATGGATGGATTTGGACAAAACTTGATGGACCGGTTGTGTGTGTGACAAGGACTAATCGATTTGATTTTGGTGAAGATCTGAATATGGATTCGGATATGAGAATTATTTAATTTTTTAATTGATTCTTCACCATTGGGAGATAGGGCCAAAAACGACACATAGCACGATATCTCAAAAGGTTATGGATGTATTTGGACAAAACTTGATGGACAGGTTGTGTGTGTGACAAGGACTAATCGATTTGATTTTGGTGAAGATCTGAATATGGATTCGGATAGGATAATTTAATTTTTTAATTGATTCTTCACCATTGGGAGATAGGGCCAAAAACGACACATAGCAGGATATCTCAAAAGGTTATGGATGGATTTGGACAAAACTTGATGGACAGGTTGTGTGTGTGACAAGGACTAATCGATTTGATTTTGGTGAAGATCTGAATATGGATTCGGATAGGAGAATTATTTAATTTTTTAAGCGATTCTTCACCATTGGGAGATAGGGCCAAAAACGACACATAGCAGGATATCTCAAAAGGTTATGGATGGATTTGGACAAAACTTGATGGACAGGTTGTGTGTGTGACAAGGACTAATCGATTTGATTTTGGTGAAGATCTGAATATGGATTCGGATAGGAGAATTATTTAATTTTTTAAGCGATTCTTCACCATTGGGAGATAGGGCCAAAAACGACACATAGCAGGATATCTCAAAAGGTTATGGATAGATTTGGACAAAACCTGATGGACAGGTTGTGTGTGTGACAAGGACTAATCGATTTGATTTTGGTGAAGATCTGAATATGGATTCGGATAGGAGAATTATTTAATTTTTTAAGCGATTCTTCACCATTGGGAGATAGGGCCAAAAACGACACATAGCAGGATATCTCAAAAGGTTATGGATAGATTTGGACAAAACTTGATGGACAGGTTGTGTGTGTGACAAGGACTAATCGATTTGATTTTGGTGAAGATCTGAATATGGATTCGGATAGGAGAATTATTTAATTTTTTAAGCGATTCTTCACCATTGGGAGATAGGGCCAAAAACGACACATAGCAGGATATCTCAAAAGGTTATGGATAGATTTGGACAAAACTTGATGGACAGGTTGTGTGTGTGACAAGGACTAATCGATTTGATTTTGGTGAAGATCTGAATATGGATTCGGATAGGAGAATTATTTAATTTTTTAAGCGATTCTTCACCATTGGGAGATAGGGCCAAAAACGACACATAGCAGGATATCTCAAAAGGTTATGGATAGATTTGGACAAAACTTGATGGACAGGTTGTGTGTGTGACAAGCACTAATCGATTTGATTTTGGTGAAGATCTGAATATGGATTCGGATTGGAGAATTATTTAATTTTTTAAGCGATTCTTCACCATTGGGAGATAGGGCCAAAAACGACACATAGCAGGATATCTCAAAAGGTTATGGATAGATTTGGACAAAACTTGATGGACAGGTTGTGTGTGTGACAAGGACTAATCGATTTGATTTTGGTGAAGATCTGAATATGGATTCGGATAGGAGAGTAATTTAATTTTTAAGTGATTCTTCACCATTGGGAGATAGGGCCAAAAACGACACATAGCAGGATATCTCAAAAGGTTATGGATAGATTTGGACAAAACTTGATGGACAGGTTGTGTGTGTGACAAGGACTAATCGATTTGATTTTGGTGAAGATCTGAATATGGATTCGGATAGGAGAGTAATTTAATTTTTAAGTGATTCTTCACCTTTGAGAGATAGGGCCAAAAACGACACATAGCAGGATATCTCAAAAGGTTATGGATGTATTTGGACAAAACTTGATGGACAGGTTGTGTGTGTGACGAGGACTAATCGATTTGATTTTGGTGAAGATCTGAATATGGATTCGGATAGGAGAATTATTTAATTTTTTAATTGATTCTTCACCATTGGGAGATAGGTCCAAAAACGTCACATAGCACGATATCTCAAAAGGTTATGGATAGATTTGGACAAAACTTGATGGACAGGTTGTGTGTGTGACAAGGACTAATCGATTTGATTTTGGTGAAGATCTGAATATGGATTCGGATAGGAGAGTAATTTAATTTTTAAGTGATTCTTCACCTTTGAGAGATCGGGTGAAAAGCGATATACAACATATTTTAAAAAGTTATGGACGAGTTATGACTAAACTTGGTGGATGAGCTGGTTTGGTGACAAGAAGAAGCCGATTAGATTTTGGTTCAGGTCCGAATCCAGATCCGGCCTCTTAGTGGGATAGAAAACGTAAACTGTTCACCAGGTGGAGGTACGTGCTCTCTACCAAGTGCCGTTCTCCTTCCCTGTGTTTTAGCGTCGATCTGGTGATTAAACAAATCACGCAGGTGTTCCGAGGAGAAAAGGGGGTGGAGACATTTAGCTGGACAAAGAAAGCTTGCTTGGACTCGCCCTCTTGGAACAGTCAAGGGAAGATATTCGGAAAGATAAAATTTAGGTTTTTTGGAAATGGAATATTTATACTTCACAGCAGCGTTTTGTGTACCCCAGTAAGGCATGTCTTTTTTTTTGTATATAAGATCGAGGCTCGTGTAAGAGCTAACATTAATGACAAAAAAACAAACGAACACAAAAGACTAAATAAAGGGAGCGGGAGACAATATGGGGAGAGAGGGGAAAGCACACAAGTACAACATTTGAGAGCAGGGACATCGGGAGATCTGTGGGAGGGAGAGGGCTTGGGGGGAGGAAGCATGGGAAGAGGGGTGGGGTGTGTGAGAGGTAAAAAAAAACACATGGACACTGCTAGGACTTCCAGGAAAGAAGTTGGTATTTCAGAAAAGTGGATCAGGGGTGAATTAGCAGGGGTAGAAAAGATCAAGGTTTTGGATGGGGAAGATAAGAGATGGTGGTGAACAGCTGTTTTAAAGACCTGGAGGGAGGAGTGGGATTGAAGAGAGTGAGGGAGTTTGTTCCAGAGGCGGGAGAAAAGAGGAACGAAAGAGTGAAGGTGAATAGAGAGTCTTGATCTTGGCAGTGACCATGAAACCTGTGTGATCTTGGCAGTCTTCTTCATCATCTAGTAATATTAGAAGCATGCAAAATGACATGTACTGTGCAGCTTTTGTCGTTTTTGGGTCAGGAATCGAACCAAGATGAGACATAGAATCGCTGTCTCTCTTGTAGCCTATTATGTAAATCAGTTACTAATCTGAATTCAAATAAACGCATCACAAAGGGAAGATGCCAACCTAAACATGCTTGTAACCCAAAGGAACTCTGTTGTGAACGACTGCAAGGTGGGGAACAGCAACAACAATAAAACAATGACTGGTTGTTTTCCGTTTTGGTTTATAAGTTCCAGATCCACCCCTGAACACCGATCTTCGACTTACAATCACAAATAACTACTCTTGCCATTACCTAGCAACCCAATCAATTGTAAATAACACTTTTATTTTACAACATTTGTCGTATTTACATTAAAATGACTATAGCTGTAAGATGTTAAGTTAAGAGCTCATTCTGATCAAGTATTATTGATTTACTTGAGTTATTTAGCTGCTTACAGGATGCGACCACAACCCACTTCATCAAATATATAAATTTATGGTCACAAATAAATGAAAGCAGGTGACCATAAAACCTCGTCTTCAAAGACTTGAGTACCACACGGATACCATCCGACTTTGGAGGTGATGTGTTAGCATCATTTATGCGCATGGCATCAGTGTCATTACTCGGGATGGTGTTGCTCCTTTTGTTTCATGTATCCTTCCCAACTGCAACCTCACCTAGATGGTGATCAGCAGGGTAGAGACAATGTGTGTGTCGCAGACGAAGTCTGTTGCTGAAAGGTCTGCAGCATCTGCTGTTATGCGACTCGACTTGTGCCTGGCGGCCTCATGAAGTTAGTGGTGTGTGTGTGTGTGTGTCAATGTGGGTACGTGTGTGTGTGTCAATGTGGGTACGTGTGTGTGTGTGTCAATGTGGGTACGTGTGTGTGTGTCAATGTGGGTACGTGTGTGTGTGTGTGTCAATGTGGGTACGTGTGTGTGTGTGTCAATGTGGGTACGTGTGTGTGTGTCAATGTGGGTACGTGTGTGTGTGTCAATGTGGGTACGTGTGTTCGATATAACTTTGTCTTTTCCAGGGACAACCATTATTCAGAGATGTATAGGGATCGTTTCACATGAACATTTCTTGTGATCATCCCTATCTCTTGTTTACATACTTTTTGGAGTAACAACCCTAACATCCCTTTACATTAAAAAAAAAAGTTTTTATTACTTGCCATATGTTTTTAATAATGCCGCGTGCCATATGTTTTTAATTTTACAGTTTAACAATTTTTTGCAAAAAAAAAATTTTGTTACTTATATTTTACTTTTGTTGATACAATGAGTACTGTATACAATTATTTAATCACAGGGCATGAGGTATCATTTAATTATCTAGTAATTAAAAGATCCAAACCAATCTTGTATACTGCACATACTCGTACTTTGATTGAAAAATGGGCTTTATAAAAGCTGAACCCCCCCCCACCCCCCGCCTTCCCATGCCTCCTCCCCCCAAGCCCTCTCCCTCCCACAGATCTCCCGATATCCATGTTGTCTGCTGTTCTCCTTGTGTGCTTCCCTCTCTCTCCCCATCTTGTCTCTCACTCCCTTTATTGTTTGTTTTGTCTGTCCGTTTTTTTTTTTGTGTTTGATGTTAGCTCTTACACGAGCCTCGATCTTGTATACAACAACAACAACAGCATGCATTTTAAGGCCATTTTCCCTGCCAGAGCGGGGATTAGCCTTGCGGTCCCCATGACAATCTTCTCCATTTTGCCCTATTTTCTGCATCTCTCCTTGTTAACCCCCTTGCCCGCATTTCTTCTTCCACCATCTTTAGCCAAGTCTTTCTCGGTCTTCCCCGTCCTCTACTTCCTTCTACATTAATTTCCATCACTCTTCTCAACCAGTCACTTTCATCCTTCCTCAACACATGACCAAACCATCTCAACCTGTTCCTCTTCACAGCATCAATCACAGGCTCTATTCTCATCATCTTTCACAATTCATCATTTGTCTTCCTCTCTCTCTCAACGATACTCCGCACATCCACCGAACCATTCGCATTTCCACCCTTTCCATCCTTCGTTGCTGCTCTACGTTCATTACCCATGTCTCGCTCCCATAAATCATAACACTTCTCGCACATGCAGCAGAAACCTTTCCCCTCAGCTTCAACGACACTCCCCTCCTCATCAGCACGCCACTCAGTTCCCGAAACTTCTTCCATGCACATCTCACTCCAGCAACCGTTGCCGAGTTTGATCCACCTTCTCCATTCAGCATGTCTCCGAGGTAGCAAAAATTTTCACACATTCCAGCTTCACGCCGTCTCCAAGATCCAACTCAACATTTCCTCCATCTGCAGCTCCCTCTGTGCACACCTTACATTTGAATGTAGCTGCCACACTGGTTAATGACCCTCTCAGACCACTACATTTTTGATGAACCCACTCAGCGCACATTGTACATTGAGTGGAGTTCACTCCGACACCCTTCCTGCACACAGCACACAACCACTTCCCAGTTCTTTCCACCTCACCACATGCTTTACCACTTGCCATCACCTTCGTCTTTCCGATATTCACCTTCAGACCTTTTGTCTCCATACATTCCTTCCACTTGTTCATCTTTTCCTTCAGTCCATCCATACTTTCCGCAATCAACACCAGATCATCTGCATACAACAACTCCCACGGTAAACCCTCCTTTACGTTCTGAGCCAGCACCTCCATCACAGCTACAAATAGTAGTGGACTTAGTACCGACCCCTGATGCACTCCCACCTTCACCTCAAACTCGCCACTGTTCCCGTCCTTCGTCCTTACAGCTGTGCGCGCTCTTTTGTACATTGCCATCACTACTCTGATCAACCATTCCTCCACTCCTAACTTCCTCAATGCCCATGTCAATACTTTGCGTGGAACCCTATCGAATGATTTCTCCAGATCAACAAACCCAAGAAACAACCTCTTCCTCTTCTCCATGTACTTCTCCTGCAACTGCCTCAGAATAAAGGGCGCGTCTGTCGTTCCTCTTCCTGGCATAAATCCAAACTGCATTTCGTCGATCTTCACCTTCTTCCTTATCCTCCTCTCCAACACCCTTTCCAATACCTTCATTCCATGCTCCAATAACTTTATCGCTCGGTACGAGCCACACTCCAGAGGGTCACCTTTCCCCTTGTATAGAGGGACGAGGGTACTCAGTTCCCAATCCACTGGAATGCGGCCTTCTTTCACCACCAGATTACAGATTACAGATCTTGTATACAGAAAAAAAAAAAGAAAAAAAAAAGTATTGTAATTCATGCGGTATAGAAGAAGAATCTGATAAAGTCAATGTGGTTCATGTCACCAATCTTTAAACAGGTGTTACATGGGAGGATGAGTCAGGTAAAATAACTCAGTGGATAAGCTGATCTGGTAAAAGTAAAAGAAAAGTGGGGTTGTGACTTGCGAGTGAAGAATGGTCGTGCTGAATGCTGGCTAGACCTCTGGGACAATGGTTACCTGCGAAAAACTACAGGTGTACATATACGTGTCAGCTTTCCAAATGCCTACAGCAGAAGGAATACCTGTTTGTCACACTGGTGGCGCCATATCTCTTATTTTATTTTTCAACAATATTTAGGATTCTGATGGTCCATGTGCATCAGACCAGGAATTGGATAGGTGTAACTTAATGAGGATTCATTCTCTGAGGTCACGATATGATTGGGAATAATGAAATGTACACCGAGGAGGGTTTCTGCGACAGATCGCAGTTACCATTCAACTCGGTTCACAGGCAGAATCCATCCAAAGATGGCCATTGGAGTGACGCAGTCGGGAAAAATGACTAAACGTAGAGACACGCATCCCGGGCGGACCCAGAGAAGGGTCGTTACCTACAAACTGCACTACTCTCCCTCTGCGTTGCCATGACCCCTCCCCTTCCTTCCCCACGGCTCCACGCCCAGCTTGCGCTCCTGGCCCTCCCCTGTGCGGCTCGACCCCTTGCCTCGTCGGAACGGCCGGTACTCATGTGTTGTCGATCTGCTGAAAGGAGGCACGCATGTCGCCCGGTCGGTCCGACATCTCCGGCCCCGTAGCCACGGTCGTCCTCCTGGGTCACATTGCGACCTTCTTACTGCTCTGGCGTTGTTATAAAAAGCGGAGGCAAAGAGCGCAGAGTGAGTAGATCTTGTGGCGCATTTTGACGCATTTCCACGCCGCCGCGATCGCTGCGTCTTCGACGTCCTTGACACTGGTGCGTCCTCTCTGATTTGGCAACAGCCCACGTGACTCCGCCTTTGCAGTTAATACCTCCTCTCACCCCACCCCCGCCCCTTACCCCCACTAAACACTCCTCGTAACCCCCCAACCTAATCGTCCGCTCCCAGCGGTCCCCGCTCACAGCCTCCCATCCGCACATCCTCGTAAACTCGTTCGAGCCGTTTGCCACATTTGTCTTTGACCAAGCAATGGCTTGGCCCGCTATCAAATCAGGAAAATGAATTTGATAGATCTCTAAAGGTTACCTTCTTAATATAGCTCATTTCATTCATTCCAACCAAAGTGTTTTAGGAACTACTTTAGCTTAGGAACTATTTTGTGTCTAAAGGTACTTATCTGGGTCTTCCCATTAATTAATGAATTAATGGACC
Organism: Myxine glutinosa; assembly: GCF_964187855.1. Lineage (NCBI taxonomy): Eukaryota > Metazoa > Chordata > Myxini > Myxiniformes > Myxinidae > Myxine > Myxine glutinosa. The sequence continues at coordinate 67,942,690 of NC_136268.1, read as the reverse complement.
TCGGTTACACACACACACACACACACACACACACACACACACACACACACACACACACACACACACACACACACACACACACACACACACACACACACACACACACACACACACATATATATATATACTACAGGTCGAAAATGTAAACCGGTACCGTAAAATGGGGTGAATAGGGACAGCAAGGTGAATAGGGACACAAACTGAAAAGAAGTTCGGAAACTTTTCGCTGAAAATTGATAACCATACTGATTTGTTGATATTTGGGTTGAAAGTGTTCTCTTGTTTTTTTTAAAAAGCAACTTATAGTCCCTATTAACCCCATATATGGGTTAAATAGGAATAAATAGGATTTTTATGGCTGCCCCTATTCACCCCGTTTTACGCATGAATAGGGACAGTAACTAATACAATAAAATAATAATCAAGAAACAATCCTGAGTTTCCAACTTATTGCTAAATTGATAGCTCAGATGGATGCACATAATATGCACCCATAATATAAACCACGGTGCCAATTAAAAAAAATATGGGATAAAAAGTTTCTCCAAACTGTCCCTATTTCTTGATTTTTTTTTTTTTTTTGTATTAGTGACTGTCCCTATTCACCCGTAAAACGGGGTGAATAGGGACAGCCATAAAAATCCTATTTAACCCATATATGGGGGTAATAGGGACTATAAGTTGCCTTTTAAAAAAACAAGAGAACACTTTCAACCCAAATATCAACAAATCAGTATGGTTATCAATTTTTAGCGAAAAAAGTTTCCGAACTTTTTTTCAGTTTGTGTCGCTATTCACCTTGCTGTCCATATTCACCCCATTTTACGGTAGTGCAGGTGTAACATTATACACATCACCTAGTTGTCTTCAATCCCTGTTCTCACGGAGTCACGGTCTTGAGTGTGATACCTGTTCTCACATAGTCACGGTCTTGAGTTCAATCCCTGTTCTCACAGAGTCATGGTCTTGAGTTCAATCCCTGTTCTCACAGAGTCACAGTCTTGAGTTCAATCCCTGTTCTCATGGAGTCACGGTCTTGAGTTCAATCCCTGTTCTCACGGAGTCACGGTCTTGAGTTAAATCCCTGTTCTCACAGAGTCACAGTCTTCAGTTCAATCCCTGTTCTCATGGAGTCACAGTCTTCAGTTCAATCCCTGATCTCACAGAATAACTGTCTTCAGTTCAATCCCTGTTCTCACGTAGTCACTGTATTCAGTTCAATTCCTGTTCTCATGGAGTCACAGTCTTCAGTTCAATCCCTGTTCTCACGGAGTCACAGTCTTCAGTTCAATCCCTGTTCTCACGGAGTCACAGTCTTCACTTCCATCCCTGTTCTCACGGAGTCACAGTCTTGAGTTCAATCCCTGTCCCTGTTCACACGGAGTCACAGTCTTCAGTTCAATCCCTGTTCTCACGGAGTCACAGTCTTCAGCTCAATCCCTGTTCTCACAGAGTCAGTCTTCAGTTCAATCCCTGTTCTCACGTAGTCACAGTCTTCAGTTCAATCCCTGTTCTCACGTTATCACAGTCTTCAGTTCAATCCCTCTTTTCACGGAGTCACAGTCTTCAGTTCAATCCCTGTTCTCACGGAGTCACAGTCTTCAGTTCAATCTGTTCTCACGGAGTCACAGTCTTCATTTCAATCCCTGTTCTCACGTAGTCACAGTCTTCAGTTCAATCCCAGTTCTCACGGAGTCACTGTCTTCAGTTAAATCCCTGTTCTAATGGAGTCACAGTCTCCAGTTCAATCCCTGTTCTCACGGAGTCGCTGTCTTCAGTTCAATCCCTGTTCTCACGGAATCACAGTCTTCAGTTCAATCCCTGTTCTCACGGAATCAGTCTTCAGTTCAATCCCTGTTCTCACGGAATCACAGTCTCCAGTTCAATCCCTGTTCTCACGGAATCACAGTCTCCAGTTCAATCCCTGTTCTCACGGAGTCACAGACTTCATTTCAATCCCTGTTCTCATATAGTAGTCATCGCTTGATTCCAAATCTATTCTGTTTAATTTCACTTGCAGTGTCATTTCGGTTTCCAATTGGAGCAAAATAATTTAACACGTCTTTAATGACATCACAAGCAGTTTAGGACATACACAGCAGTCGCCTATATTGTTCAAGATAATTGTGTAAAAGTCTAATTTTAAGAATTCTGTTCTATGGATGAGGATGTGTTGAGTCCATAAGGTTTGTTGATTTTCGTTGTTGGTTGTATCATCTAACCATTTTACTGGCTGTGTTCTCTGCTTCTGCTTATTCTCTACGTCATCGGCTCTTTGCCTCACACTGGGTGGAGTACATTGTGCAGCAGCAGCTTCACCTGCCTGCCCTACCTGTAGTTCAAGACGGCTATGATCTCACCACTGAAGCTCAAGGCCAAATTGGTTTAACTTGTCCAGACCTCGGTGTCTCCTGGAAATTGCACTCCGTGGAATCTCTTGGCAAGTTCACTGGGGTGGTGAATGATTGCTGGTGGCGTGCAGCCGCACTGCAGTGTGTATGGACCCCTCCCGCACGCGTGGAATACTCAGCACGAATCACCATGATTGGGGGAGTGGGAGGTGGGATGGAAGCTTCGTGTTTGCAAAGGGAAATTAATGAAATATTGTATTGGAGCTTCGATATCCTATATATAAACGTTTATCAGGTGTTATCTGTACTTGATTTCCACACTAGCTTTTCCAGGGCGCGATTTGCATTGTGATAGAAGCTTCTGACAGTCATTGGCGATATAACACACACGATGCATGCAATCTATTGTAAGCTATAATCTTGAGAGGGGGGGGGGGGGCACTCTCCACACTAGATGTGTAGTCACAGTCTCCGCACTAGATGTGAACCCAGGTCACTGGTACTCATTTCACCGACCTCAGAAGGATGACAGGCTGTATCAACGCACCTGGTGTTAATTCAACGACCACCCAGAATTCAAACTCAGGACCCCAGGATCCCAAGCCAGCCACCCTAACTGTTAAGCCACCACCAAGCATCCTTGTTCATGGTACCAGTCACCCGGCCAAGCGTCTCTCTATCTCATCCCACATATCTCCTGTACAGCACATTCCCCTCTTTAACCCTTCCTTTCTCCTTCATTAATCTCTTATCTGATTTATTACACAATCCTTTTTGTATTTTCCAAACCATATATCATTTAATTTTGCTTTTTCCTTGCAATCACTCTGTACTTTTTCTTGTTTCACTTTTGTATGTGTATATATATATATATATATATATATATATATATATATATATATATATATATATATAACAGACCCCATAACTGTAGTGGCCAGATGGTACCAGGAACCAAGTGCCACGCCAGCTATCACTGCATGCATTCAGACCAACAGGAAATGCCTGTGACACATTAGCCTGTTTAAAAAAAAACAAAAAAAAACAGTTCTGGGTGTACACAGGAACAATTGAAATTTAAAATAGGCTTTTCTGGCTGAACAGCTGCATAGGCTTTGCCGAATAGGCACCAGCTTAGCGGAGATACAGGCCCCTACTTCCCAGCTGCAACCTCGTACCCACTACAGTTATGGGGTCTATCCTCGACTAAATGTATTGTAGGATTTGACCAGTTGACTTTGGGGAGGAGCTTTTGCTCCTCACTCTGGTCCTGGGGACTACTCCCATTGAGGAGTGGTCAAATTGTATGCCCATGACCATGCATTGTGGTGCTTTGCGTTTAGAATTTGTGTGTTTAATTAACCATGTGCTTCAGTCTTCGGGATGGAGGCATGTGTATGTTTGTAGGACAGTGTTGTTGTATTGTGTGCCTTGGCTGTGAGGTCAAGGTGCACATCCCAAGCTGTTTAAATGTTTGATTATTTTACCTTCTTTTTTTAAATAATAAAGGCACCTTCAAAAAAGGTCATGGGGACTACGACTATTGAGCAGGGGTCCAATTGTATGGCCATGCATTCTGACCGTTTAGGTTTAGGATGTGTGTGTTTGATAGACCATGAACTTTGATAAACCATGGAGGTTTGATAGACCATGCCTTTGGGCTGAGTGCATATGCATGCTCATGGGGCAGTTTTGTTGGACTGTGTACTTTCGCCATGGGGTTAGGTTAGAGTACATGTCCCAAATTCTGTTTAAATACTTAATTTTTAAAGCTTTTTTATGTATAAAAAGGCATCTTTCATAAGGATCATGAGGGCCAACAATCCCGAAACAAGTGCCCTAGGATGTTCCCTCTTCAAGGTGGACTGGTCTAATAAATTGAGAAATAAATTATCTTCCTGGTATTGGCTGTATTACAATCTTATGGAGATGTCATCGGCTGTAGCTGTGCTCATGTCATGCTTAACATGCGGAGCCTATGCACCTGTTTAGCTCGAAGATCATTAAAAAAAAAAGTACTCACACAATAACTGATGAGAAAAAACCAAGACCGAAAGTCTATCAGCAGCGGTGTAGCCGGGCTTGTAAATATTATAAACCACAAAAGCACATGATTAGCTTTGTAAACAGTCGCTAATAGTGTTTATAACATTAAACAAAGAAATTTGGAGGAATCCCGACATCTGTAGGGTAAGTTTTACTTAGAGAACTGGGGGAAGATCTACTGTAATCTATATACCCCACAAGGGTTGGGTTAATAACATGCTATCAAAAAACCGGGCCAATTTCTTACTTCCACGGTTACACTGCTTATCATTGATTCATGAACCATACACCACTTCAATCCATTAACTTTGTATTCACCACATTGGGATGAAAGTGTTATGGTCATATTTACCATATTATTTTTATTACTATTATGAAAACGATACTACTGAAACGATACACTACTGTATTAAGAAACCTGGGCATAATTTGTCCAAAGCGGTCCGAAGGTGAGGCATGAAGCCTATACATACCGTTTTGTTGGAAAAGACGTAACGCTGATGCTTTCGATATTTGATGGTCATTTTAACAATCGGTTTGTTTGTGTTTCACACTGAATGAAAAACATATAGGTAGAGCATGGCGATTGTGATATATGACAGGTTCGACGATATGTTCGGCCTGAACGAAATTGGAATCAAAATGGCGGTGCGTGGAGAGTCAGCCGCCGTACCGCCGCCGTAATGACATCGGACGTAATCGCATCACCCTGTCATGTGACCAGATCCTCAGCTCTGATTGGTATATGTTTGAGGGGACATACATACGGACGGACAGACAAACACTGTTCTAGACGGCTTTGCCCTATGGGCCACGCCGTAAAAATAATCTGTCGATTATACTACCGATTCCGATTATAAAATAATTAAATAATGACGTCATTTCGCACATTAAGTGTTTATCGTGCTTGATCGGTGCTATGCCCGGATTGACGTTATTTAATGGCTGTGAATCGATACATTTTAAATCCGTTCCCTAATCGATTGGTTCCTCGAACAGAACAGCATTCTCTTATTTTTAAAAAGAACAATGAGGTACAGTGTGAGGTATGTTTATTCCGATGAAGCAGCATTCACATGAAAGGAAGGAAAGGAGGAAAGGAAGTGTGCTCATTCGATAAGTTATTGACCGATATAAAATGAAGCGTGTCCTGCTTGTCTGGTCGTGTGAAACTCAAGTTTAACACAAAATGTGAAAATGCAGGAACAGGGGAATCCCCGGGTTACAGAGGAATTCCGTTCCAACAATTATTAATTCATTAAATAAATCGATCACCTGTTCACTCAGTGTTATAAATGGTGTTATCAGCGGACGAGTGCACGTACTCACCTGGTGATTTCAAAAAGGTTGGTGTGAGAAGAACCAAAACGAGGAAAATTCGGCATTCATGAAACTTGTACCACAGGGTAACGGTACCAGCACCGCTCCATATGGGGCTCTTTCGGGGCCAGTTCAAATCACGAATGGAGTCGAATGAGAGAAAGAATCAGCGGCAAAATGCAAGTGATTGGCACGAGAATGGACGCGATGGGTGAGGAAATCAAATGTGAGATGGGGAGAGTTGAAGTTGAGCGACGCCAGACTGGCGGCAGGGATGGAGAACGTGAAGGAGGTGGAAGGACTCATACGGGGGTAGAAGGACTGACGATGGGGAAAAATGAATTAAACAAACAGATTAAGGAAAATACCACCTACACATTAAAATAATTAAAAATACACAGAGGGAAACCAAGTGAGCCACCTGAGAGCCATAAAGAGGCGAAATCACGTGAGATTGCGCGAGATCACGTCACAGCATACGGTATAACGAATAAAGCAATAATTTTACAAACTGCATGTAAAATGTGCCTCATTTTCCTCGGGGAACCAGAATACTGTGAGTCCACCTTTTAAGTGTGAATTTTTTTTTTTTCGTCAGACACTGATGCACGCCTGGAACGTATGACGTCAAGACGTACCATACCAGGAAGTCAGTTAGCGCCCTCGCGTTTTGCATGGTACAGTAGGATCTAACAGAATTAAATTAATATATGTGGGAAAATTCAGGAATAAGAAGTATTAATTGTATATGAAGTAGTAAAATAAGAAAATGGTATTGTCGAGTACTGTATTAGTAATACTTGTTCATTTATGAATATTTGTTTTGCTGAAAGAAAACATTGATACTGTTGTGGCGGTTACCTTATGTGCAGGTAACCGCATGTGGCGGTTACCTTATGTGATTACCTTATTTGGGCATAATACACATGCACGGGCCTGTTGGACTTGTGGTTGTGCGGACGTGACGCACGCGCGGTTGCCGGAGCCACGCCCTCCGAAGAGGGCTTTTGGCTTTATATAAGCATGCTGACTTCCGTTCGAGTTTAGTGTGCTGGATCTTGCTGTTACAATAAACCATCTTCGAACCCTACGAATGGCCTCATTCTCTCGCCTTCCGCGACTCCTAAACTGGTGACCTCCGACTGCCCCCGAACGGATTCGGGGGCTGCGAACGAACACGGCAAGCGCGCCCTAGCCAGGGAAGCCACCTAAGCTGGTGACGCCGGCTTCTCCCGCACGGCTTCGGGCGCAGTTTCGAACGCGGTTTCGAAATGCCGGAGTTTCGGTAACGACGATGGCCATGACTATGAGGTTCGCGCACCGCGCTCGGCTCCTCCTCTACGACCGGAGGGGCGAACCTATTCCAAGACCCTCCGAAGGCACGGCTGCTTCGTCACCTTCGCACGCACTGACGTTGGCGGAACGGCTGTTTCGTCACCTTCGCGCGCGCTGACGTTAGCGGCACGGCCGCTTCGTCACCCTCGCGCAACTACAACTACAACCGCAACTACTTCTCCGACCCTGCATCCTCGGGAGGCCCGCGAGGAACCTCGGCAGCCTCCCCCGAGGCCTTGACCAGCCCCTCCGTTGGCTCACCCGCTTTTCGCGTGCACCGCTCGAGCCTTCTCGGCACTGCACCCGCGACCTGCAACCTCGGGAGGCCCGCGAGGAACCTCGGCAGCCTCCCCCGAGGACTTTCCCAGCCCCTCGGTCGCCTCGGCCTACGCATAGGCCCGTGGAGTGCATTCTGGGGGGACGTATGTGGCGGTTACCTTATGTGCAGGTAACCGCATGTGGCAGTTACCTTATGTGATTACCTTATTTGGGCATAATACACGTGCACGGGCCTGTTGGACTTGTGGTTGTGCGGACGTGACGCACGCGCGGTTGCCGGAGCCACGCCCTCCGAAGAGGGCTTTTGGCTTTATATAAGCGTGCTGACTTCCGTTCGAGTTTAGTGTGCTGGATCTTGCTGTTACAATAAACCATCTTCGAACCCTACGAATGGCCTCGTTCTCTCGCCTTCCGCGACTCCTAAACTGTATTTGATAAGGGCTGTGATTCAATCCAAAGAAAAAATTAACTTAAGTTAATTTCCTGCTGTGTCTCGTTTGCTTTCACTTGTGATGTAAAAAACCATCTTGCTGCAAGATGCATTTTGAGTGAAGAAGAAGAAGAAGCACATTGGCAAATGAGCCATTTTTTTTATCGGGTTACAAAAATGGTGGGTGGGGTTTTTTCCCCCAATCTCTCACTCCTGTCCCTCTGTATTGCTTCTTTGAGGGAGAGTCAAAAAAAATTCCACCAACCACAAGGAATGGTCTGGTGCCTTTTCTGCGTAGTTTCCAGCCAGTTATTTTTGTTTTTCCAGCAGGGTGAGTTTCTGATGCCATTGAAACAAGTCATGATTTTGACTCTGAAGCCGGTGGAAAAGTAAAGAAAAAAACTTTTTGACAAACACCCCCTTTCCTTTTAATATCTCCTCTCAACCTCTTAGTCTCTCCTTCCATCCCCTTCCCACACTCATTCAATTCCAGATATTTTGGTAAGATTCCTGTGTATATTAGTCTGCTTGTTTCCATTGGTTTTTTTAAACAAGATAATATGCCCATTCTTCTCAGGAACTGTATTCATTTAATGTTTAGTGGAGAGTACTCTCTACGACTGCATGTCTTCATTAGCTCTTCATTTTATGAGGTTGCCATTAGTTTTCTGTTTGATGCAACACTCAGAGTTGAGCTTTTACATAAATCACATGCATGACAAACACATTAAAAGACAATATACTTTAAAATGACTTCCAATGCCATTAACAGACAATGGACAAATGCATAGGGAATAGGAGATTAGTCCCGTGACGACCACCGTGAATGAATGACGTGACCGTGAATGCTGTGACGTCATCCAGGATGGTGAACGCTTTGAGAAAAGGCAACTTCCTTTATTGTCTTGCACCCTCTACTCTGCCCGTGCTTTGCCCCCCCACCCTCATGTTTCTGCAGGATCTACCAGTAACCCCCTCTGATGAAACTACCGAAAGTGCATTCAGAAAGTATTCAGACCCCTTCACTTTTTTCACATTTTGTTATGTTGTAGCCTTATGCTGAAATCGTTTAAATTCATTTTTTCCCTCATCAATCTACACTCAGTACCCCATAATGACAAAGGGAAAACAGGATTTTAGAAAGTTTTGCAAATTTATTAAAAATAAAAAACTGAAATATCACATTGACATAAGTATTCATACCCTTTGCTATGATACTTGAAATTTAGCTCAGGTGCCTCCCATTTCTCTTGATCATCTTTGAGATGTTTCTACACCTTGATTGGAGTCCACCTGTGTTAATTCAATTCATTGGACATGATTTGGAAAGGCACACACCTGTCTATATAAGGTCTCACAGCTGACATTGCATATCAGAGCAAAAACCAAGCCATGAGGTCGAAGGAACTGCCTGCAGGGCTCAGACACAGGATTGTGTCGAAGCACAGATCTGGGGAAGGCTACAAAAAAAACTCTGCTGCATTGACGGTTCCCAAGAGCACAGTGGCCTCATAATTCTTAAATGGAAGAAGTTTGGAACAACCAGGACTCTTCCTAGAGCTGGCCGCCCGGCCAAACTGAGCAATCGGGGGAGCAAGGCCTTGGTAAGAGAGGTGACCCAAGGACCCGATGGTCACTCTGGCTGAGCTCCAGAGATCATGTTTGGAGATGGGAGAAACTTCCACAAGGACAACCATCACTGCAACACTCCACCGATCTGGGCTTTATGGCAGAGTGGCCAGATGGAAGCCTCTCCTCAGTGAAAGAAACATGAAAGCCCGCTTGGAGTTTGCAAAAAAGCACCTGAAGGACTCTCAGACTGTGAGAAACAAGATTATGTGGGCTTTCATGTGTCTTTCACTGAGGAGAGGCTTCCATCTGGCCACTCTGCCATAAAGCCCAGATCGGTGGAGTGTTGCAGTGATGGTTGTCCATCTGGAAGTTTCTCCCATCTCCACACAGGATCTCTGGAGCTCAGCCAGAGTGACCATCGTGTTCTTGGTCACCTCTCTTACCAAGGCCCTTCTCCCCCGATTGCTCAGTTTGGCCGGCCGGCCAGCTCTCAGAAGAGTCCTGATTGTTCCAAACTTCTTCTATTTAAGAATTATGGAGGCCACTGTGCTCTTGGAACCTTCAATGCAGCAGAATTTTTTTGTAGGCTTCCCCAGATCTGTGCCTCGACACAATCCTGTCTCTGAGCTCTGCAGGCAGTTCCTTCGACCTCATGGCTTGGTTTTTGCTCTGATATGCATTGTCAGCTGTGAGACCTGATATAGACAGGTGTGTGCCTTTCCAAATCATGTCCAATCAATTGAATTTACCACAGGTGGACTCCAATCAAGGTGTAGAAACATCTCAAAGATGATCAACAGAAATGGGAGGCACTTGAGCTAAATTTCAAGTGTCATAGCAAAGGGTATGAATACTTATGTCAATGTGGTATTTCAGTTTTTTATTTTTAATAAATTTGTAAAACTTTCTAAAATCCTGTTTTCTCTTTGTCATTATGGGGTATTGAGTGTAGATTGATGAGGGGAAAATGAATTTAAACGATTTCAGCATAAGGCTGCAACATAACAAAATGTGAAAAAAGTGAAGGGGTCTGAATACTTTCTGAATGCACTGTACAATTGAAGATCACTGCTCACCTCCACTCAATTGTTCCTCTTTTTGTACTGTCTGTGATCCAACTTCCTCAGATCTTCACTCATTCTTCCCTCCAGGGCTGACCACCATCTCAGATAATCCCCCATCCAAAACCATGATCTTTTCTACTTCCCTTAACCCAATCCAAGCCCACGTCTTCCAGGTTTCCAGTATTTTCTTCCACTTCTGTGATTGAGAGTTTGTGGCTGTATCCATCTTGTTTGCCCTCTGTGTCCTCTCCTATCCCTAATTCTTCCCCACGGCAATATTTTCTCCACGTCTCCCTTTATTTTGTCCCTCGACTCTGCTGTTTGTGTTTCCCTCATCTTTCGACTGTTCCTTTTGCTATGTTATGTCCTGATCCATTCTATGTTCTAGCTCCTCCACGAACCTCAACTCTGCAAACAATAATGAGAAAAAAAAAAATCTACATGGGTACAAGCAGAATTTTTTTAAGGGTGGACGGCAGAGGGATGCCCTCCAGCTTCCACACTCCATGTAATTGAACCTGGGCTCTGAGTAGCGTGAGCCATCAGTTCAGATGAAAACGCTAAATAGGGTAACACCAAAAAGTATTTGTCCATTTGTATGTATTTTCACCTCTGTTATTACCGCGGAAGAGAGGGTGTTGCATTTGAGTCCATTTGTTTGCTTGTCTGTCTGTTTGTCCGCACAGAATAAATATGATTTTCTCTGTAACCGTTGGTCCGATTGACAGGATATTTTCACCATAGGTGCACCTCCTGTATAATTTTTAAATAATTATGACGTCATAGGTCACGTGGTATGGGTGTCATATTGGAAAAAACGAAAAACTTTGCACCTCTATGTCTGAAAGCGCTGCATAGAAAAATTGAGCCATGGCTCATTGTAAACTCTCCATGGGGAATAAAACATGTTAATGATGATGTCACAGGTGCCTCCATTATGACGTCATAATTCGACAAGTACAAAACTTCATCCGATCAAGATGACATTTCTTGAGTGTCATCTAGAGACGAATTGGTGCAGAAAAAAAAAATGATGATGTCATCAGTCACGTGGTTCGGCCGCCATATTTGTTTTAACACAAAAGCCTCAAAAAACATTAAAAACACGTCCGGGCGAGGGCCTGCAATCTCTGATCGCTCTTTCTTGTTTTTCTCTTGTGAATGACGTGTTCTTAACAGAGAATTTGTTGTGGAATAAGGCATGCAGATCCTCAATGTGCAGCAAGCAAGATCCTGTTGGCCATAATGACAACTGTGTTGATCCATCACAAATTGAGCATAAAGCATCTCGTATAATTATTGTTCTGACAAAATGAAATTGATCAATGCATGAAGTATCCTGGAAATGGTTGTGGTAACGCTGAAAGGAAAGGATGCAAAAAAGCAAAATGCTTTGTCACCGTGACGTCACTTCTGCAAACGTGAACTACTCCAGAATCCAATTATTGGGGTATTTTCTTTTTAAATCCTTGAGCTAATTTTGAGAGTCGTGACTTCCCTCCCAATGCAGGAAATTCGCCCATTGCTGGGAAAGATTTGTGACTCTGGCTGGAAAGTACGATGCAAAGGATGAACATTCGTGCTGAGATTCACTGGCGCAGGTGCATTCCTGCAAGGTCGTGGGAAAAACTCCCCTTCGTAGATACAAAGTGTCGAGCGAAATCTGATAATGTCGTCACAACAGTTATGACATTATCAGACTGTAACGTCTTCTTTTTTTTTCGTGCGTGAGAAGTCTCTCTTGTAACGTTGGTAGTTTCATCAATTAAATCGATGCAATGAGGAGGTTTCGTCATATTTAAGTCTATTTTCGAGCAAAACTCACTGAATCAACAACACTCCACCTATCTCAAACGCCATTGGAACTTTAATTGGTCATTCGAGCTAAGGTTGCAAGAAATGGTGGAGTCGAGGGTTTCTAATTGGTATGCACGTCGAGTGAAGTCGAACGGGACAGGGATAGAAAGGGTGGAGAAGGGTACAGCGGGAGGTGCCGTGTAGTGCTGAACCAGAGCACCGCATTGCGATGTGAGGAGCGAGACGAGCCTTATCCATTAGGATATCGGTGCATCGCACCCCAGAGGACGCTCCTTTATCTCTGTACCGCTCGGGTGGGGCGAGGAAAAGTGCCTTCTTTCCGTATCTTTACGTATACCGAGCTCTTTTAAAAGCGGAGCGAGATGCGAGTGAGGGCCGCACTGCCATCGATTCTCCACGACTGGTGACGCCCTGAGGCGATCTCTCTCATTTTCTGACCGAACATCCTTTGTGCGCATAGGCGCAACAGCCGCATTGAGGAGGCCACGGCCATGGCCTCGAAGCGTTATGGCAGGAAGAGGGTGTACAGGGGAATCGAGTCGTTGGAGCTCAGAAGAGGTAATGTATCGGTGATGCGCGCGAAAAGTCCGGTCTGCCTTGCTCTAGTGATGTTGTGGGTGGTTCGAGTGCAGCCACCCGGCTGCTGGTTGCATCATTTTCTGTGGGCGCGTCTGCCGCTGATGCAATGCCTCTCTGAATGAATGAATAACGTTTTAAGGCCATTTTTCCCCGCTTGAGCTAGGGGATCTAGAGCTAGGGCATCCAATGCAATTTTCCCCCGTTTTCCCCACTAGAGCTAGAGCATCCAATGCAATTTTCCCCCGTTTTCCCCATTAGAGCTAGGGCATCCAATGCAATTTTTCCCCGCTTTCCCCACTAGATTTTTCCCAGCTACAGCTAGGGCATCAAATGCAATTTTTCCCCGCTAGAGCTAGGGCATCCAATGCAATTTTTCCCCGCTAGAGCTCGGGCATCAAATGCAATTTTTCCCCGCTAGAGCTAGGGCATCCAATGCAATTTTTCCCCGCTAGAGCTCGGGCATCAAATGCAATTTTTCCCCGCTAGAGCTAGGGCATCCAATGCAATTTTTCCCCGCTAGAGCTAGGGCATCCAATGCAATTTTTCCCCGCTAGAGCTAGGGCATCCAATGCAATTTTTCCCCGCTAGAGCTCGGGCATCAAATGCAATTTTTCCCCGCTAGAGCTAAGGCATCCAATGCAATTTTTCCCCGCTAGAGCTCGGGCATCAAATGCAATTTTTCCCCGCTTTCCCCACGAGGTTTTTCCCTGCTAGAACGAGGGCATCCAATGCAATTTTTCCCCGCTTTCCTCACTAAATTTTTCCCTGCTAGAGCTAGGGCATCCAATGCAATTTTTCCCCGCTTTCCCCACTAAATTTTTCCCTGCTAGAACTAGGGCATCCAATGCAATTTTTCCCCACTAGAGCTAGGGCATCCAATGCAATTTTTCCCCGCTTTCCCCACTAAAATTTTCCCTGCTAGAACTAGGGCATCCAATGCAATTTTTCCCCACTAGAGCTAGGGCATCCAATGCAATTTTTCCCCGCTTTCCCCACTAAATTTTTCCCTGCTAGAGCTAGGGCATCCAATGCAATTTTTCCCCGCTTTCCCCACTAAATTTTTCCCTGCTAGAGCTAGGGCATCCAATGCAATTTTTCCCCGCTTTCCCCACTAAATTTTTCCCTGCTAGAACTAGGGCATCCAATGCAATTTTTCCCCACTAGAGCTAAGGCATCCAATGCAATTTTTCCCCACTTTCCCCTCTAGGTTTTTCCCTGCTAGAGCTAGGGGGCTTAGAGCTAGGGCATCCAATGCAATTTTTCCCCGCTACGGTTAGCCTTGCGGGCCCCATGACAATCATGGTTCCCTGTTTTGAGGCAATGTTTTTATGGCCGGATGCCCTTCCTGACGCCAACCCTCTTACGATGCGCAGGGAAAATACCGCAACCTATTCTAAATCGGGGTACCCACCGGGATCATTCATCCCAGCAAGCCGGTACTCAAATTTGCCGACCTCGGAAGGATGACAGGCTGAGTCGACCCCACCCGGTGTTAATTCAACGGGTTTCGAACTCAGGACCTTAGGATCCCAAGCCCACACCCAAGTAACCATTAGGCCAACACCAGGAGATAACATGATGTTGTAAGGAGTCCTATGGTCCCTTGATGTCAAACGATGCGCATTTTTTAAATGGTATTGCGATTATTAGGATTATTATTTTGACAATATTCTGCTGTTACTATAGATAAAGGTCCACAAATTGGTCCTACTGATTATAATTGCATCCTATTGCTGAAAATCACTTTATGAGTATTTCGTCCAACAATTTTGCTCATCAGCACAAAAACCATTCACCTTACGAGGATGTGTCTGCATTCCTCGTAATAATGGTTGTTATCCATGCAGTTGGGATTTTCCTTTAACTCAATCCCTGCATCCAATGGAAAATCCAGATCGCACACAATTCAATAAGGCAGCAAACATCATGTGATTATGAAATCTGTTTCGCGACAAATTTCAAGCATTATATATTTATTTGTGCACAATATTTCTCAAACGCCATTTGAGAGCCTTTTTTGCTCCATAAAGTGCGATTATATGACATTTGTCAATGGTGTGCGGAAATTCCGAAATTAAAGGGTTAATAAAGCGTGCGATGCACCATAATCTTCGGTGCGAAAGGAATGATATGTTATAATCATCGTCCTTTATCATCATTATTTGTATAGTTGATTGATTGTGCACCGCCTCATAAAGGGATGACAAAGCAGATGCTGTTGTCATGGAAACTCCTGCTCTAGTCCTTCGTCGCATACGCCCTATTCGCTGGAGAGGTTTAACCTGTGGTTGCTGCTATACTATTGACCACCGAGTAAGGTGTTATATACCTTATGGCTTACAGGGTGGTCCCATATATGTCTCAAATGATTACACCCATTATTTTTTTAACCCTCTTGAAATTTGATGCCGCAACACCTGTACACCTGCCCCACCTTTCGTACACTCCTCAACTTGTCTGTCAGACCACCTAAGGTGAAAAGTTTATTTTCCCAACACGATATGCATATTTTTAAAGGTGGCAAAGGCACAGTATTCATTTTAAATGTGGCGCAGGTATTCCGAATTTGTTCTCAGGTCGTTGGCAAATGGCTGCCATTGTTTTCTTTGCGGCCTCTGGTGAGCCCAAGTGCTCACTGCCACGTGTTGTCTCACAATTTACTCACCGGTGTCTGTCATAGTGGCCTACCTGTTATGCAACCATGCACAAAGTGATTTGCTCTCAGGGCGTAACAACACCTGGACCACCCTGTACATTATGTTTTTCTGTACTAGGCCTGAGGTTTCCTGAGGCCTGAGGTTTCCTGTGTTCCTCATAAAGCAAAACTCACTTCCTTCAACTTTAACTCTGGCTCTCTGCTTTACCTTATTGCAGTGATGACGTGCATCGACGTCAGCCAATCGGTGACGTTCATGTGGTGAGCCAATTAACGTCCATGTTTGAGCATAAATTGCTTCGTTCTTTGATTTCCACTATCCTTGCATTTGCCTCGAATAGTCCAAGATAAAAAGCTTTGGCACGTCTCTGTTTTCAGCTATCTTTACCTTACAATTAATTCTACAAAAGCGTTTTAACCCTTGGATGCAGTGATTGGGCCTCGGAGGCCCACAAGGTTTTTTTTTGTTGCAAAAACTATGCTGTACAATTTATTTTTGGAATGAGCCTCATTTTCACCGACTTTCATGTTGTTACACAAAATTCAGTGACATTAAAATAAAAAAAATTCATTCAGGCTCGTGGGAAAATTTTCATTCTTCACTTATAACCCGAAAATCTGACACGAATGCAGGCCTGGGGCCTTCGAGGCCCCGCATAAATGTTGTTGTACTACTATGTTATATCTGCACATCGGATTTTTATGTGAAAAAAATAATAATATTTTTTCACATAAAACGGCTTTTTTGCGCGCAAAAAAAATTATTTTGCTATTTTCGGAGAAAAAAAATATTTCGCCCTTTTTCGGGAAAAATAAAATAAAATGCCCTTTTTGGTCGAAAATGTCTGGCAACGCTAAAAAAAATTAGGGAATTTTTCGAAATTTTAAACTGCGATCAAAATTTTTAACTGCGCTCGAAATGTTTAACTGCGATCGATCTCAAAAACAAAACGTTGCGTCCACTTGCGTGCGTTGCGTCCCCAGCGTGTACAGCAGGGAGGCGGTGTACTACAGTGAGAGAGTGTACACAAAGTGTGAACAAGTCTCCTATCAAGATGAGTGCTGCTCTTCGTGACAAGTGGCTGAAGGAATTCAACGCTGGCGGCGATGGGGCCACCTTCAAGTACGTGTCGAGTGACACGGCTTTCTGTCGAGCTTGTGAAGACTTTCCGGGCGAAGCAGAAGTCTGAGCTGGCCCAACATGTCCGAGGAGACCGCCACAAGAGCAACTTGGACTTGAAGAAGAAGAGGACAGTCACGCAAGCCACCATGGAGGACTTTGGTGGCGGAAAGAGGCACAAGTGCGACGTCGTGGCTCAGGAGCTGTGCCAGGCCATGCTGGCCGCTGGCATCCCATGGTCGAAATTGGAAAACCCTGCCCTCCGGTCGTTCCTGGAGAAGCACATCACTCTCCAGATCCCCGATGAAAGCTGGATTCGAAAGCACTACCTCGACAAGTGCTACGACGAGGCCTTGGCGGGGATCCGTGCCGACCTCGGACAGCAGCCCATCTGGCTGTCCGTCGACGAGACGACCGATTCGGCAGGTCGATATGTGGCCAACATCATCGCGGGACGCTTGTCCAAGGAGGGGTACTTTCGTCCCCACCTCGTCCAGTGCATGTTTCTGGAGAAGACCAACTCCGGGGAGATCGTGCGCGCAGTCAATGACACGCTGCGCTATCTTTGGCCTGATTTCAAGCCGGAGTGCCTCAAGGTCCTCGTCAGCGACGCCGCGGCCTATATGATCAAGGCCGGCCATGCCCTGAAGGAACTCTTCCCGGACTTGCTGCATGTGACTTGCATTGCCCACGCGCTCCACCGTGTCTGCGAGACAGTCCGAGAAATGTTCAAGGACGTCAACGACCTGATTGCCATGACGAAGAAGGTGTTCGTCAAAGCCCCGTCGCGTGTTGTCCTTTGGAAGGAGCAGCAGCCCAATCTTTCTCTCCCCCCGGAGCCCATTCTGACTCAGTGGGGGACGTGGATCGACGCCGTGGTGTTTTACGCCGAGCACTTCGAGGCCGTCAAGGACATTGTGGACCAGCTGAACGATGACGACGCGATGGCAATCCGGAGTGCCAAGGACCTGTTCGGAAAGGCGGACATCAAGCTCAGTTTGGTCTTCTTAAATGCCCACGTGTCGTTCATCCCGAAGATCCTTAAGCAGCTGGAGGAGGCCGGCATGGAGCTGGCCAAGGCGTTCCAGCTCCTTGATCAGGCCAAAGAGGAGCTCGAAAAGATCCGAGGCTGCCGTAAGGAGATCCTGCTCACCAAGTTCAAGGCGGTGCTGCAGCGCAATCCCGACATTGGTGTGCTGAGGACAGTGGCTTTGATCCTGGATGGAGATCAGCACGGATCTGAGGTTGGTGTGCCGGCTGGAGTCAAGCTTGCCGACATCCCCCTCTTGAGGTACTGCCCCATCGTCAGCGTCGACGTCGAAAGGTCCTTCTCCGTCTACAGAAACGTCCTCACCGACCGCCGACACCGCCTCACCAAGGAGAACATTACCAAGATAATGATTTCAAACACCTACTTTAACCGTTCCTAAAAGGGTCTTGTCAATTTCTTCTAGTCCTCAACTTATCAAACAATGCGGTTGCAATAAAGGAACCTGAACGTCATTTTTTACCTGTTTACTAGCCCAGAGTGCTTAATGTTGTGCAGGAAAAAGCTTACCATTTTTTGTTCTTTTTTTGACTGATTTCTGAAAAACTTGGTAATAATAAAAAATGAATAAAACGGGGGAAAAAAATATTTCGGGATTTTTTCACATAAAAAAAAAAAATTCCCGCTTTTCAAAACATAAAAGGCCTATTTTCTTAACATAAAAATCCGTAGTCTAGACTTATATCATTATTTTCTTGATATGAGCCTCATTATATGCTCTTATAACTTGGTTACAAATAATTCAGTGACAAAAATATGAAAATTAAAAAACTTTACACGAATACATTCGAGGCCCAATGGCTGCATTGGTGTAGGATTTTTGACAGTTGTGGACATATACATTCTAAATAAAAGGATTAGTGAATCATATTTTTTGATCAAATACTCCTCCATGAGCCTCAACTTTTAAGAGAGAAAAAGTTGAAAAACCAAGAACAAAAAATTTTTTTTGCAAAAAAAGGAAAAAAGATTCATTACTTGTATGGGATTCTTCCAACTAATAGGATCAATGATGCACATTTTCTGAGCAAATACACATCCATGAGCATCGACTTGGATTGAAAAAGGATATGAAAGAAAAAAACCTCTAAAAAAACCAAAAAAAAACCATTACACGAATACATCCGCTGGGCCTCCAAAGCCCAATGGCTGCGTTTATGTAGGATTTTTGACGCCTGCATCTAAGAGTTAAGGAGCCTTGTTTTTCATCCACATTCTAGAACATCCATATGATTAAATATTGTCATGCGACTCCCGGTTAACACCAGAGTCACGGATAGCCTAAAGCCCTAAACGGTCTTATTCGGAGGCAACAACCCAAACACGGATTGTATTTTATGTCGCACAGGAGGGAAAAGGAAAATGGAGGCTGCGGAAGCGCTTAACTGCGAAATGGTGATCCTGTCGGGGAAATCAACTTAAGCGGGCTCAGGTGCACAGGGAATATAAAAATAATATAAGGGTTTATTAACAAGGATAGTGGGACAGGAAAACCGCAATGATAATCAACTAATGGCCTAAGTTGGGACGTCCCCACACGACAGATCTCAACCACAGATGAGGGAATATGAATACGAAAATAACACGTCTCGTGTACAGTGTAAACGCGGAGCTCGGCCTTATCTGTCTGTAGTCTTGTATGGTTTGCCGTTCAACACGGCTCCGTTCGGCGTCCCACGCGGCCCTCTCCGACCGCCTCCGAGCACCACCAGGCATCACTCCAAGCTCCGATCATTTGTACAAGAGGTAGGCCCCGCTCCAAGCTCCGATCCTCTCGCCGCCCACGAGGTCTGTGCACCAAGCACCACGCGTCCAACGCAGGCCCGCGAGCTCCACATAAGGTCGACCATCAACTCGAGCACGAACACAGAACGACGAAGAACGGCAAAAAGGAGAAGAGAGCGCAAGTCCACTGCACGCCAAGTGCCGCTTCGAGCCAAGTCCAAGCCAACGAAGCAACGCTCTCACAACTCTATGCCAGTGCAAACGCAACTGCTCGCCAACTCACTCACTCCACTGCATCTCAAGACTCACTGCCAGAAGCAACTGCCAAAATGGCGTTCGGCGCTCGCTAATATCTGCTGGCCGGTGACGTCAGCCTTGGCGCGCTGCCAACCAATCATTCCCTTCCACCGAACCTCCCAGCTTCGCTCAGGCCCACGCCCATCGCGCCTCCCAAACTCGCTCCCTACTCTGTGGTCATAGCGCGTGCTATTCGAGGTGGACAGGCCCGCCGGAGGTGTCGGTGGCGGTGGCCATTATCGGCGGTGTCCCGGCCTGGTTTCCTTTTGCCGGTTCTCTTTCACAGTCATGTCAGGGAAGGGCGTTATTTAGTGTTGCAATAAAGATCCCAACTATGTGTCTAAGTGGTGTGCAGTGCCAAAAGAGCCAAAGGTTTGGCTGACCAGGTGTGGACACACAGGGGTTTATTCTTAATCCCTACACTACTTATCACTCGAACCTCCTGGTAGATTCACAAGTATACATCTTAACCCGACAAACGCCTACGCATACTAACTTAAAGGTACATAGTGGGTTCTAGCTATCGCGACATCTCAAAGAATGTTACCTATTCAGATCCAGCTGCTGTACATATTGCTCTACCCCCCCCCCCCCCCCCCCCACGACGTAACAATATTTTATTACATTTGCATTGCTCTTCTTCAGGTAAAGTTGGTATTGGGTCTCCTAATTTTTATGTATTAAAATATTTGGAAGCGGCTGATTTGAGGCAATTTTCATCCTGATTTTTTTTTTTTTTTTTGGATAGAGTCGAGGCTCGTGAAAGAGCGAACATTTATCAAACAAACAAATCAAACAAACAAGCAAACAAAGTATATAAAAAGGGGAGCGGTCGACAAGATGGGGAGAGAAGGGGAGGAAGCACACAAACACAACATTTGAGAGCAGGGACATCGGGAGATGTGTGGGAGGGAGAGGGCCTGGGGGGAGGCAGGATAGGTATAAAACGCAAGGACACCAAGGACTTCCAGGAAAGAAGTCGGCACCTCAAAAAAGTGGATTTGGGGTGAAATTAGCGGGGGTAGGAAAGATCAAGGTTTTGGATTGGGGAAGATAAGAGATGGTGGTGAACAGCCGTTTTAAAGACCTGGAGGGAGGAGTGGGATTGAAGAGAGTGAGGGAGTTTGTTCCAGAGGCGGGAGAAAAGAGGAATGAAGGAGTGAAGGTGAGCAGAGAGTCTTGATTTTGGCAGTTTTACCATACGAGGGTTGCAGGCAGATCTTGTGCAACCTGTAGGAATATTTGGGGGACAGAGCCCAGAGAGAGCTGGGGGAGCAAGGCCGGAGAGGAGTCGGTAGAAGACGGAAAGACCACCAACCTGCCTGTGGTGAGTAAGTGAAAGGCCCTCGGAGATAGCGTCATCGCAGGAGATTCCAATGATTCTGGTGTGAGGCAGGAGCACCAGCCCAGAGGGGAGAGCAGTACTCCATTGAGCTGCAGATGAAAGCCTTGTATGTGGTGAGGAGCTCAGGTGTGCCAAGGAAGGACTTCGCACGACGGAGGATGCCCAGTCGGCGACTGGCTTTGGAGGCCAGCTTGGAAATGTGGTTTTCCCAGGAAAGATCATGGCAGATAGTGAGACCCAAAAGCTTGAGTGACAGAACTTCTTGGAGAGGATTATTCAGAAAGTAGATGGGAGGGTTGTCCAGTCGGTCTTTTCGGAGAGACATCGTAAGAGTGTGAGATTTGTCAGGATTGAAAGACATGTTCCACTTGTTTGCCCATGCTGTGATTTTGTCCAGGTCTGCAGAGAGTGAGCAGGCTGCAGACTGCCAATCTGAGGGATGAGGAATGGAGCGGCAGAGAGTGGAGTCATCAGCAAAGAGATAGAGAGGATTTTCAAGAGAGTCAGAGAGATCATTGATGAAGACCAGAAAAAGCACAGGGCCCAGAACACTGCCTTGGGGAACTCCAGCCTGAACAGGAAGAGCAGAGGAGAGAAACCCATTCAGGGCCACACGTTGACTATGACTAGAGAGGAAGTCCGCCAGCCATGCGTGGAGATTTCCATGGATACCAAAGGAGAAGAGTTTGGTGAGCAGAGCGGGGTGCCAGACCGTATCGAAGGCACGTGATATGTCGGGGGAGACAGCTCTAATTTCCTGTTTGGCATTGAGGACCTCCATCCATTGTTGAGACAGCAGAAGCAGCATGTCCAGAGTAGAGTGACCTGGTCTGAAACCAAATTGCTGATCAGAGATCAAGCCATTGGAGAAGAGGAAAGATTTCATATCCGAAGCAATGATGGATTCCATGACTTTGCTGATAATTGGGAGAAGGCTGATTGGTCTGTAGTTGCTAGGATCTGTTTTTGCACCTTTTTTGTGCAAAGTGGTGATGTTGGCTGATTTCCAAGCAGATGGCAGTTGACCTTGAGCAAAAGAGAGGGTGAAGAGAACAGAGAGAGGGAGTGAAAGAGCGGAAGAACAGGATTTTAGGACCCGTGGGCTGATGCCGTCAGGTCCAGTTGCAGAATCAGAGTCGAGGGTTGACAGAAACTTTTCCACCTTGTCAGGAGGAAAGGACACGGAGTCCAGGAGCAGCTGGGTACAACTGGGTACGGTGGGTACAGAGAGGGATGGGTTTGGGACACAAGATTTAGAGGCAAACACAGAGTTGAGGCATTCAGCTTTTTCACGTGTGGAGTCAGCTGTGTAGCCGTTTGAGGTAAGGGAGGGGATGGAGGGGGAACAAACACCAGAAACAGATTTGACCAGACGCCACCAGGATTTGGAAGAGGGAGACAGATAAGAGAGTTCGGTCGTGAGAACGGAGAGATATTGTTTCCTGGCTCTCCTGAGGGTGGACACACACTTGTTTCGGGCTTTGTGAAAGGAAATGAGATTTCCTTCCGTTGGATTTGCTTTCCAGGAGACGAAGGCAAGTTGTTTCTGGGCAACAGCCTCACCACAAGATTCCGTGTACCATGGACGGGAGGAAGGGTATGATAACTGAAGACGAGATGGGATAAATCTGTGCATGAGAGAGAGCAATTTACTTTGGAAGAATTCCCAGGATGAGTTGATGTCAGAGGTGGTAGAGATGGGAGACCAGTCCAGATGATTGATGGCTGCTTGAAGACTGTGCCAGTTGGCCTGAGTGAAATGCCAGACTCGTCGACACTGAGGAGGCTCTCTGAGAATGGTCAGAGAGATGTCCACTTTAACAAGGACATGATCAGATGAGCCGATTTTTACAGAAGAAGAGCAGCAGACATTTTCAGGGAAGTTAGTCATAACCAAGTCCAGAAGAGAAGATGCTCCGTTGACTGAGATCCGGGTCGGGAAATTGACAGATTGTGTCAGTCCCAGTGAGTCGCAGAAGTCCTTTGCTGAGGAGCCATGGCTGGTGAGAGAGGTACCCACACCCAGCCAACTGGCATGGTGACAATTGAAATCACCACATATGAGGAAGAGAGAGTTGGGATGAGTAGATAGAAGTTGGTCCATATTATCAGACAGCGAGATGTAGATGGAGTCATCACTGTTTGGTGGACGGTACAACACACATGTGAACAACAGGTGGGAGCGAAGGGGAAGCCATATCCAGAGGTATTCCTGGGGGTGAGTTGGAGAGAGGGCAGTGCAGGGCGAGTGAGGAAGAGAGTTTTTGATAAAGATAGCAACCCCACCTCCAGGACGAGGCTCAGGTCTATCATACCGGAGGAGGGAGTAACCCGGGAGAGATACTAAGGAATCAGAGACGTCATGAAGGAGGAAAGTTTCTGTTGAGCAGATCACGTCTGGTTTGTCAGAAGCAACCTGTATGAACCTGATTATACGTAATAGCATTACATTGTGCATACGTATAGAGAAAGTGAGGAGCTATCGATCATAGAGGGACAAAATTGATGAAAATATTATTTGGGAAAATGAAGGGAAAAGGGTGAAAAGGAAGGGGGAAGTGTATTGAAAAGTCGAAGGAAAAGCCAATGAGGTTTGGAAGAGATTGGAGTATTGGGGTGGAGTGGTAGGGAGGGTGGGGATGGTGTATGGAGCATAGGGTTAATGTATGGGGTTTCAAACTCCGCTATATTCCTTATGTAATATGTAGATCGTCCATATTTGAGAATTAGAAGCTCGCATCCTGCTGAGCCATTGTATCTTGGACTGGCATTGTGAGCAAAGTGCGGAATGAGAACCAGATGTTCCACCTGCTCCGTTTGCACATGTCTGAAGTGCTCGAGTACTGATTTCGCCCCTTTTTCTGGTCCCCAGATGAGCGAGAACGGGTGCAGAAGAAAACCTTCACCAAGTGGGTGAATTCGCATCTCAGTAAGGTAAAATGATCATTCACTTTTGTCTGCAATAGCAGCACAGGCCTACATTGATCAGTGCAGTAATATTGTGTGCCGATTTTTGAACAATGCCACCAATGACCGACTGTTGGAGAGTGGTCATCATTTCAGATAAGCCTATTGTGATTTAGGAACAAAAAACAGAACCAAATAGTGGGTTGAGAAAAAATATAATGATCCTGAGCTGACCCGGATTGACCGGCTGCAGCAGAGGTCATAACAGGTAGGAGCCGCCATTAGGAGAGGTTCTGGCCAGAAAAGGGTCGAAAGCCCAATGGGGATCAGAGTCCAGCTGATGATCCATAAAATTAGTCAGTCATTTACAAATTCCTCGACTTCTTACTTTCGGCATTCAACTATTCTGGGGTTTGCTGCATTAGATTAGATAGTTGAGTATATAGAGTGTTGTAGAATTAATGTTATTTCGATTTTATGACGTCCTTTAAATGTTAATGTAATGTACTAGGAATAGCAGCAGTTCCTGTTCAATCTACTACTATAATTGCTTTGAGGAAGATGTTTATGAAAGAAACGACGTGTTTGTTTCATTCCGGGCTGTTTCAGTCCATTGACGATGTTGCCCGAACCTGTTGTCATATATGTTGTCTTTTCCTTTGGAGCACTGAGAGTGCCTCGAGGGCAGTGACTACAAGGTCACATGGAAGGACTCCACAGATGGTTAGAGCAGAAATTTGGAATTCACTTTGGATGCCGGTGACAATCGGCTACTCTTTATGAAAGACACAGTGGGATCTTCAACGTCGACTAGCGACCAATGCTGGGCGACACGTCCCTGACTTGACGTCCGTCCAATGCGCAACATCCTGCCGATGAAAAACCCAGGTTACAGTTTGCAGTCAGAAGTTAAAACCTAAACTAGACGGTTCAAAAGTGAGTGTGTTACCTCTGAGTTATCGTGCCAACTCGATATGTTACCTTGTAGTCTGGAAACTGTTGCTTTTTAAGTATTACCTTTGTTGGTATGTGGTTGGGGTAAATACATGTGGTAATAAGAATATTTTGACAGGAGTTGGGTGATCATTTTATTCTGAACTATTGTGGATGTTACTTGCTCAACTGTGAACTACAAAGCCAGTGACCTTGGTATATACCTCCACACACCACCTGTGCCTCCTCCACCCAATCCCTCTCCCTCCCACAGATCTCCCGATGTCCCTGCTCTCAAATGTTGTACCTGTGTGTTTCCCTCTCTCTCTCCCCATCTTGTCTCCCGCTCCCTTTATCTTATGTTTATGTGTCAGTTTGTCTTTTTGTGATTAATGTTAGTTTTTACACGAGCCTCGATCTTGTATACAAAACAAAAAATGTCCTTTGATAGACACCGAGTAGGGTTCTGCACAGGGCAGTGCCATGGACCACCACCGAAGATGGCAATGGGCGCTTGGCTTTGCCAAATCCTCCATCAGCAAACTGTATTGGACTCGTTTCATTATTTTGTGTTGCTTTTTAACAAGTAGAATCAAAACGGACGAAAGACTTTCACGACAGAATGATATCATCGCACGTTGGGCAATTTCAGGTTATGGCATTCATCGCACATGTAGTGGTAAAAGTCCCAAAGAAAGTTTGTTTTATACTTGTATTGCTCATCAAAAAGAGAGGAAGATCGATATGAGATATAATCACTAATGCACGGCGAGCATTAAAAACATTTTGAGCTTCTTCTCTTTTTACATAAAGATAGGATTTTTGCCAAAAAAATGAGATAAGCAG
Organism: Myxine glutinosa; assembly: GCF_964187855.1. Classification (NCBI taxonomy): domain Eukaryota; kingdom Metazoa; phylum Chordata; class Myxini; order Myxiniformes; family Myxinidae; genus Myxine; species Myxine glutinosa. Next base: position 67,917,019 of record NC_136268.1, on the reverse strand, counting down.
AAAAAGAATTGTATCATGGATCATGGATCGTGCAGGAATAATGAACCACCAACAAAATGGGGCATTAACCAATGGTGATGTGGATTTTGCAAAAGTTTACATCAACAGAAAGAGGGCATTGAGCCAAAGTATGAAGAAATTTGTGATTCTGCGGATATAGTCTCGCGTTGCTCCAACAACACTTAGGATGGTACGTATTGGATCAGACTCATCCCGGTCATCCTGGTCATCCCGAGAACCACTATCTTGGCATCACTCACCGTAATCTTAATGGAATATAAAGAACGTAATCAATAGCGACACACAACTTTCGGCATAAATAATAAGACCCAACATTGCCGAGGTCACTATGAAACACTGAAGAATTCGGTTTCCATGCTCTTTTGAGTGCGAGGTCATACACCAGACCAATCATAGTGTCGTTTAAAGCAGGAAAGTTCTGAAATTCCATTGCATTCCCTGACTTGTGTGCCAAGCAGTTGGCATTGCCAGGACATTGCACTGCCATGCCAACACATCTTTTCTGTGCTTGGAATTCCAACACATTCCCTGTTCTTTGTGAAGGAAATAAAGTAATTTGGCAAAATGGTTGACTCCTTTCCCATGCTTCACTTGGTTTTGGAAGAACTCTCTGAAAGGGCGCACGTTTGCTTAAAGTTTGTTGTACAGTGCATTTCAAGTCTTTGAAGTTAGTGTCAACAAAGATAATGTTCTCAAGAAAAGAAAACAAAAAGACCCGTTTTAGACCCTCGAGTGATATTTTAAGTATGCCACTTCCTGTCAGATTATTGGTGGAGTAAATACACAAAGCATCCAAAGGTCTAATTTCTCTCGCAGAAGGTTTTTTAAAAAAAGTTTTCAACCCAAAGAGGGGAAAACAACTTTAGAGCTTCTGTATGAGTTTGTTTGAGTGGGTGTGGATATAACTTTTCCACCAGGAGCGGCCCTTGAAAAGAAAACGACTATTGTGCTTCCTGTAGTGCATAGCTACCCTGGAGATGGCTATGCCATGTTAGGCTAAATACAGTAATTCTCAGGCATCCAGCCAGTGGAAAGCCATGATTCACACTGATTGTGAACGTTTCTCAAAATGTGTCTTTTGTGGCCAGAATGTGCTGCAAACAATAATGTCTCAAGGTTTGGTATTTTCTCATTGGAAAAAGGAAATCTGGAAACATTTATAAATTTTCCAAAGGTTGCACTGTTCTTCGACTGTTGGAGTGCTTTCAATTCTTGCTGGTGAGGGCTGGAAATAATACTGAGAAGGCTTAACAAGTCACAAAAGAAATAACGTCCAGTTATGTTACAAAGGTCGGAAACTAAATTTAAAAAATACTCACTACAAGTATTCCACTATAAATTTGCAATTATTGGTCACTGGCTGTGACACAAATACACATTTTTAGTACAGGCCCTATGGGCATCAAAAATCTCCATATTATATCGAACAAACGCCAGAAGATTCCATTTGCATTTTTGCCACCCCCATCCCTACCCTGTTTAGAATCATGTGCAGGCACAGGCAACTTGGTAGTTCCATTTAACACAAGGCACGACTTCTGCTGGTTAATGACTAGCTAAAGTACCCAGCATTGCCTGGGGAAATTAAATTAATTAGTCTAATAATTAAACTTGTGTTAACAACAAATCACCACAACCTCAACATACGATCTTCACCATACATATTACTTGATTGCTCCAGGGAACCAAAACGCATGCAGTGTATAAGCACAAGACCCGATTGACGCCTGAAGGCCAATTATCTGGTTTTATCGAGGATCAATTTTTTATCCAAACGTAGCACAAGACCATCCTCTGGATGAAAGAGGAGGCCATGCAAAGTTTGGTTGCACTGGTTCCTACAGGGTCTGCATGCATAAACGAACAAACAAACTTTCTTTATATATTAGATCAGAGTGCCCGCCCTCTGAGTGGGTCGAGTTTGTGCATTCCTTGTTGAAAAAAGTATAGTTTGTGTTTTGCAAGAAGATTATAGATGTTTGTGTGTCTGCACTAGATGGTCTAAACTCTAAAAGGTGCATTCCAATAGTAGTTAGTGTCTCAAGAACCTTAAGGGTCTAATCTCTCAAGCATGTAAAAACAGTCTAAAAATGTACAAGTAGTCTCAAGCTCTAAATGGTAAAGGGTCCAAACTGTCTAATCTGTCTGAGAGGTGTAAGGGGTCTAAATGGTGTTCAGATCTAAGGGGTCAAAAGTGACTTAAGAGGTGTAAAGGTCTAAAGGTTCTCGGGGTCTAAAGGGTATAAAGGTCTAAGCTAAGGGGTAAAGGGATCTAAAGGTGTCTAAAGTGTAAAAAGGGTCTCAAAGGTAAAGGGGGTCTTACAGATCTTCGAGGTCTCAAAGGGTTTTCGAGGGATTTGGGGTCCTAAGACTCCATGAGGTCTTAAAGGGTCTTTGAAGTCTTAAAGGGTCTTCAATATCTTTGGAGTCTTAAGGATGTTTGGGTCTTCAAGGGCCTTATGGGTCTAAAGGGTCTTCGAGGTCTTAAGAGGTCTAATCTCTCAATCATGCAATCTAATCTCTCAGGCATGTAAAGAGCATGTAAAAGGGGGTCTTAGGGATCTTCTGGGTCTTAGATGGCTGAGGTGGTGGATGAAAATACCCGAAAGACAATTCCCGGGTCGAACTTGGCTTGTGTGCCAAATTTGATGGTTGTTGGCCCAGCAGTCTTTGCAAAAAATGCGACCACACAGACAAACAGACAGACACACGTCTGACGAATTTTATTTATGAGATGGCAATTATTTGTCAATTTCGTTTTTGGTTTGACATGACTCATCACATGATATGGCATCCAAAGATTGGTAGCACCACAAAGAGATAGCAACAGTATTATTAGGCTTCCAGTGAGGTTCCCACTGGAAGCCTATTGTTCTTGTTAAACATTAATCTCGCTCTTCATGTGCCAAGACAAAATCTACTTTTGTACCAGCAGATCATGCAATGAATTTCTCAAGTTTTAATCAAACTCCAACAGTCACTCAAATCCCAATGCTCAGATGATTTTTGGCCTTAAAACTAACTTTATTATTAGCTCACCTGGGGGGGGGGGGGGGGGGGCGTTACCCCCAAAATAGGTATCTGCTTTCTTCTCAGAAACTACACACGCAATTTCTATGAAACCTCACCACAACCTTAATCACCCATGATGTACCAATGTTTGTTCAAGGCATTAGAAAAATTGGGGGTCTTAAGAGGTATATCGGGTTGGGGGAGGGGGGTTGCCATAAAATATAGGTATTTTTTTCTTTGTTTAAAGTCTTATGATTATGTTAGTATGATTCTACATGCTGCCCTGTCTTCTAGCACCCATTGAAATTGGTTTAAAATACCCTTATTCGGTGCAGTATACCGTTTATTCTACCAGGTGAGCGCCAGGGGTATTGCCGTTATGTTTTAAAACTGGCAAGGACTTACGGAAATTTAGCGTAATGTAAATTGTGACTTCAAGTCCTCAAAACTCCCAACCTCCCACCCAACCCCAAGTCCTCAATCCAGGCCAACCCCAAGTCCTCAAGCCCCTCTTTCAATCCCAAGTTTTCAAACCCCTCCCCACCCTGTCTTCAAATGCCCTCCCCGCTACAAGTCTTCAAACCCCCTCTCCCACCCTAAGTCCTTATCCCCCACCCCAAATTCCTCAACCCCCACCCCCCCCCCACCCCAAACCTCAACCCCTTCTCACAACTCTCTGCTCCCCCTTTCTTCATCAGTTCTCAACTGACCCCTCCTCCCCCCCCCCCCACCCCCCAACCCCAAATTCACAACCCACTCTCCCATTCTATTTGAAACGGTAGTAAGACATTTGTTGTAATTTTTAACTTCACCAAGTGCAGTAAACACACTCAATGGCCCTACCAGCACTTTCATCACATGATTAGAATGTTTCACCATTAGGAATAAGTTAGGGAGCTGTGGTCGAATTTGTGTTTCAACAAGTTTGATTGATGGATGTATTCAATGTCAATTATTAATGTGCTGTAATGCCGAAGGTAAATTCCAGACGTTCTTCGTTCTGTGTGTGCATTCTACAGACCAGGAGGCAGGTCAACGACCTGTATGAAGATCTACGAGATGGACATAACCTCATCTCCTTACTTGAAGTTCTATCTGGAGAGAAGCTGGTATGCTTACTTCTTGGAAGAATCCTCTTCGGACACATGTTCCGAAGAAACTTCTATAATATAAATATAGACATAAGCTCATTAAATGATATCAACTTAGAATATATTCTTCTTTCTATATAACTTTGATGATAGAAACTGTATATATATACAGACTTGACATTTAATATGGAATATTTTTTTTTTCTTGACTTGGGTTTACTTTCTGAACTCAGCATAGCAATCTGGTGAGTTTCTTTTACCCTTCGGTGATGTCTTTGTTGAAAGAACCATGTCACTCATTGTCTTTCGCAGCAAGAAGTCAATAACAGGATTATATCACAGGTGGCGTGACAAAATGTAAGGACAGGTACATTTGACGATTGGCTTCACAATCGGGTATATAAGGGTTGTTGCGTTCTGTATTAGTGGAAAACAACTGCTGCACATCTACAAAAGTTATTGCCGCTTCCTCTGGAGATGGTCCGTCAACTTGACAATGCTGTTTGTCATGGAGTGGTGGCTTTACGAAATTCAAAGCATGCTATTGCTCAGCAGTATGGCATCATTCAAGGTCAGGTGTCAAAGATCCTGAAACGAAATGCTCAGAGGGGTGTCCCTACTCCAATACCGAGGCCAGGACGTCCATGCAGAACCACAAGGAGAGATGATCGTCAGCTGCACCGGTTAGTCTGCAATGGACGTACTAAGTCAGCTAATCGGCTTAGGGTTGAGTGGCAGCAACTGACAAATGTGCCTGTATCCAGAAGGCTAGTCAACCAACGACTGGTTCAAGCAGGCTATCATGCCAGGCGTCCCCTGAGAAAGCCACGCCTGACCAGACAACACAGCCATCGCCGATTTCATTGGGCCAGAGAGCACCGTCAATGGCAGCCAGGACACTGGAATCACGTGACCTTCAGTGACGAGTCTAGATTTCTGGTCTATCGTCAAGATGGCTGCGTCCGAGTGCGCAGACAAGTGCATGAAGCCCACAACGAAGATTGTACAGTGCCAAGAGTCCAAGCTGGAGGTGGTGGGGTGACCGTTTGGGCTCCTTTTCATGCAGGGGGCAAAACTGACCTGGTTGTTCTGAATGGAAACCTGAACCAGTTCAAGTACAGGGTCATTCTGGAAGAAACATTGCTTCCATTTGCTCGTGCAGCCTTTCAAGGAAACTTTGTCTTCCAAGATGACAATGCACAGCCTCATCGTGCTCACATGATCCAACACTTTTTTGCTGACCGTGGTGTAGAGCATATGGAGTGGCCTGCCATGTCCCCGGATATGAATCCGATAGAGAACTTGTGGGCAGAATTAACGTGTCAAATCGACAACTTGGACCAGCAGCCTGCCTCTGTGCGTGAATTGCAGCAGACTATTGTCACTGCATGGCAAGCGATTCCTGTGCAAACCTTGGCAAATCTCGTCAACACCATGCCTCGACGTGTACGTGCTCTCCTGAATGCTCGTGGGGGTTACATGAAGTACTGAACTGCAATTTTACTGTCCATAATCCCAGTCATAATTTAGCATTTGTTTTTGTTGAAAAAAAAATTGGCTAATGTGCAAAATAAAGAGATACTTCTGGAAAACGTACAGAAGTTTAACACAGTACTATCCATGAATTGAGTTCGATATCAGTTTACATCACTTTCAAGGATCAATTTTTTTGTTTCGAAATGTCAAATGTGGTTTTTGTTTCTTTTAAAGGTCACATTAACAAAATCCATAATAATTTCAACATAATTCCAATGAACTTTTGGTTCTAAGTCATCTTGAAAAGTAAGTTTACCCCCACAAAAAAAATATTCCATATTAAAAGCCAAGTCTGTATATACAGTCATGTGAAAAAGAAAGTATACCCCATGTAAAGTTTTGACTTTTTCAACATATTTCAACATACAGCTATTTGATCTTCATTTCAACAATATTGATAGATAAGGTGATATAATATAACAAATATCATGAAACATTTACATTTTGTAGTCCATTATGTAATTTAAATAAACATAAATGCAAATTTCGCACGTGGAAAAAGTAAGTACACCCTTGACTCTAATAGGTGGTATTGCCACCTTTGGCAGAAACAACCTCAAGGAGGCGTTTCTTATAACTGTCTACCAGTCTCTGACATCGACTGGGAGAAATTTTTGCCCACTCCTCCATGCAGAATTCTTTCAGCTGTGCGATGCTTGAGGGGTTTCTTGCATGCACAGCTCGTTTCAAATCCCCCCCACAGCATCTCGATGGGATTTATATCCGGGCTTTGACTTGGCCATTCCAGAACCCTCCATTTCTTTCTTTTCAGCCATTCCTTGGTGGATTTACTGGTATGTTTAGGGTCATTGTCATGTTGCAAGGTCCACCTTCAGTTGAGCTTCAACTTTCCGACAACTCTTATTTGTCTCCCTCTTCCAAATCCTGGTGGTGTCTGGTCAAATCTGTTTCTGGTGTTTGTTCCCCCTCCATCCCCTCCCTCACCTCAAACGGCTTAACGGCTGACTCTGCACGTGAAAAAGCTGAATGCCTCAACTCTGTGTTTGCCTCTAAATCTTGTGTCCCAAACCCATCCCTCTCTGTACCCACCGTACCCAGTCGTACCCAGCTGCTCCTGGACTCCGTGTCCTTTCCTCCTGACAAGGTGGGAAAGTTTCTGTCAACCCTCGACTCTGATTCTGCAACTGGTCCTGACGGCATCAGCCCACGGGTCCTAAAATCATGTTCTTCCGCTCTTTCACTCCCTCTTTCTGTTCTCTTCACCCTCTCTTTTGCTCAAGGTCATGTGCCATCTGCTTGGAAATCAGCCAACATCACCGCTTTGCACAAAAAAGGTGCAAGAACAGATCCTAGCAACTACAGACCAATCAGCCTTCTCCCAATTATCAGCAAAGTCATGGAATCCATCATTGCTTCGGATATGAAATCTTTCCTCTTCTCCAATGGCTTGATCTCTGATCATCAATTTGGTTTCAGACCTGGTCCCTCTACTCTGGACATGCTGCTTCTGCTTTCTCAACAATGGATGGAGGTCCTCAATGCCAAACAGGAAATTAGAGCTGTCTCCCTTGACATTTCACGTGCCTTCGATACGGTCTGGCACCCTGCTCTGCTCACCAAACTCTCCTCCTTTGGTATGCATGGAAATCTCCACGCATGGCTGGCGGACTTCCTCTCTGGTCGTAGTCAACGTGTGGCCCTGAATGGGTTTCTCTCATCTCCTCTTCCTGTTCAGGCTGGAGTTCCCCAAGGTAGTGTTCTGGGCCCTGTGCTTTTTCTGGTCTTCATCAATGATCTCTCTGACTCTCTTGAAAATCCTCTCCATCTCTTTGCTGACGACTCTACTCTCTGTCGCTCCATTCCTCATCCCTCAGATCGGCAGTCTGCAGCGTCCTCACTCTCTGCAGACCTGGACAAAATCACAGACTGGGCAAACAAATGGAACATGTCTTTCAATCCTGATAAATCTCACACTCTTACGATGTCTCTCCGAAAAGACCGTCTTGAAAACCCTCCCATCCACTTTCTGAATAATCCTCTCCAAGAAGTTCTGTCACTCAAGCTTTTGGGTCTCACTATTTGCCATGATCTTTCCTGGGAAAACCACATTTCAAATCTGGCCTCCAAAGCCAGTCGCCGACTGGGCATCCTCCGTCGTGTGAAGTCCTTCCTTGGCACACCTGAGCTCCTCACCACATACAAGGCTTTCATCCGCAGCTCTATGGAATACTGCTCTCCCCTCTGGTCAGGTGCTCTTGCCTCACACCTAGCTCGTCTTCACGCTGTTGAAACCAAAGCGTTCAGAATCATTGGAATCTCCCGCGATGAAGCTAACTCCAAGGGCCTTTCACTCACTCACCGCAGGCAGGTTGGTGGTCTTTCCGTCTTCTACCGACTCCTCTCTGGCCTTGCCCCCCCAGCTCTCTCTGGGTTCTGTCCCCCAAATATTCCTACAGGTCGCACAAGATCTGCCTGCAACCCTCTTATGGTTAAACTGCCAAAATCAAGACTTTCTGCTCACCTTCACTCCTTCATTCCTCTTTTCTCCCGCCTCTGGAACAAACTCCCTCACTCTCTTCAATCCCACTCCACCCTCCAGGTCTTTAAAACAGCTGTTCACCACCATCTCTTATCCTCCCCCATCCAAAACCTTGATCTTTTCTACCCCTGCTAATTTCGGTCCCCTTGTGTTTTATACCTCTCCCCCCCCCCCCCCCTTCCCACGCCTCCTCCCCCCAAGCCCTCTCCCTCCCACACTTCTCCCTGCTCTCAAATGTTGTGGTTGTGTGCTTCCCCTTCTCTCCCCATCTTGTCTTCCGCTCCCTCTTTTTATATATGTTATTTGTCTCGTTGATTTGTTTGTGAAATAAATGTTAGCTCTTTCACGAGCCTCGATTCAGTATCCAAAAAAAAAAAAAAAGATGGCCTCACATTATCCTCAAGCACCCTCCGGTACAATGAAGAATTCATCGTGGATTCTGTGATGGTGAGCTGCCCAGGCCCTGATGCAGCAAAGCTGCCCCAAACCATAACATTTCCACCACCATGCTTTCCAGTTGGTATCAGGTTCTTGTGGTCAAATGCTGTCTTTGGTTTTCGGCAAACATGTCTTCTGGTACTGTGGCCAAATAGCTCTACCTTTGACGCATCTGTCCAGAGCACATTGTTCCAGAAGTGCTGGTCTTTGCCTCGGTGTTCAATGGCAAACTTTAGTCTTGCCCTGATGTTCTTTCTGGACAGCAAAGGTTTCCTCCTGGCACACCTCCCATGCAGATCAAATTTGTGCAGCCTCTTTCTAATGGTAGACTCGTGCACTTTGACATCAACAGTGGCAAGAGCTACCTGTAGGTCGCGTGATGACATTCTGGGGCTCTTAGAGACTTCTTTCAGCTTCTTGCGGTCTGCTCTCGGGCTGAACTTGCTGGGGCGGCCTGGCCTGAACAAGTTGGCAGTTGTTTGGAATCTTCTCCACTTGTAGATGATCTTCCGGTCAGTCGAATGATTGATTTCAAATTGTTTGGAGATCTTTTTAAATCCCTTCCCAGACTCGTCGGCATCTATAACCTTCTTTCTGAAGGCGTCAGAGAGCTCTTTTGATCTAGGCATGGTGACGCCGCACACTTCAACAACAAAGAGCAAACCAAACGAAATGTCTGAGGTTTAAATAAGACAGGTTCCTCCAAGATCCTCTCTAACGATGTTCTAATCATTTGCACCTGAGCTGGTGTACCTGATTCTAATTTTCGGTGTTTGAAGTAGTGATAAATGTATGGGTGTACTTACTTTTTCGACATGCGAAATTTGCATTTATGTTTATTTAAATTATACAATGGACTACAAAATGTACATGTTTCACGATATTTGTTATATTATATCACCTTTATCTCTCAATATTGTTTAATGAAGATCAAACAGCTGTATGTTGAAATATGTTGAAAAAGTCAAAACTTTACATGGGGTGTACTTACTTTTTCACGTGACTGCATATACCCCAATATATATATATATATATATATATATATATATATATATATATATATATATATATATATATATATATATATATATATATATATATATATATATATATATATATATATATATATATACTGTATATATGATTTTAGCTGTGTTTTCCTTAACGGAGTAGCTGCTCAAGAGTACGAGTTTGAAAAAATTGAACAGTGATAATTATATTTGAAGCATGTCTACTTATGTGTAGGCCCAATGCCGATCATGTCAGTCTTCCATGATGGAGATGGAGTCATAGCTCTCACTTATTGGCCATGGCTGTGTACGACTCGTAATACAAATATTCAGGTGACACTGCCAGTTTAGAGCAAGGCCTAGTTTAACATTCGGATGAAAGAGTAGCATCACAGCTGTACTACCAGTGACAGTTTTAATGCTGCAGCCAAATTACACAAAGGCATTAGTGCAAACTCTGATAGTCCAACCTTGTGATATAACGCAGACCTCTGTTGTCCTATTACAGGCCAAGGCCTTGCATCAAACTTGCAGCGTAAATTTTGTTTGAAGTCAGGCCAAGTACCACCTTTTGCATCTGCAGATTTGGGTAAAGCCTGATATGCTATTCGTGATCCTCATCGAAAAGCTGACGGTGGGAAAGTTTCTCTTCAATATACCACATCACCGTAACTGATTATTATTACCTGCCCCACAGCCCAGAGAGAGAGGTTCCATGCTGGTGCATAAAATGCAGAATGTGAAGATTGCATTGGATTTCCTTAAGGACAGGAAGGTGAGGAATTGCACAGTTAGATGAAAATGCTCTTTCCTTCAATATTTGATGATATTGTTATTGAAAAAGCAGGAAGTTTTCATTTGTTGATTTTTTATACTCTCGAGGAATGTTAATTTAATGATAAAAACGAATAGATGTGCAGGTGGTATTAAGGTGCAATGCAGCCGGATGTTCTCTTATGTGATGGATCATTCCAGATCAAGTTGGTGAACATCCGTAATGACGAAATCACTGATGGGAACCCCAAGCTCACACTGGGCCTCATATGGACCATTATCCTTCACTTCCAGGTTTGCTCCTTTTAATATCAACTACATGTGAGGTACTCCCTCATAACATTCACGGTGAATATTGATTAGAAAATAATTTTTCATGTTTTAAATTATTTTCATCATGGGGTTGAATAATTGCAGAATGAGTGAAGCACAGTGAGTAAAATATGTGCTTTTTCATCAAGAGTTAACCTTTTCAGGTCGTCACCAACACCTCTCCGCTGGACACGATTCATCGACATTTGTTTTACTTCCACTATTATATTCACATTTGTCCACTCCCTGATATTTGTAATCCATGGGGTTTTCCTTCTTCTTCTTCTTCCGTCTGTTTCATCAGTAAAGCCTTCTATAATACGAATTACCAGCTTGTTCATTATCCAGTCTCATCCAATGACCGCACCTCTTCAGTTTTCGTCGTTTAACACATTGCAGATTCTTTGACTGTTGTGTATCATACTGTGGTGAACAAACTCAATTTACATCCTACATTCCAGTTCACTCATGTCACCACATCATAAAATGGCAGTTACTTTGCTTCTATTTCCTCAGCCCCTTCAAAAAAGTGAGTTGTTCTTGTCAGATAAAAGCACATAGTGGTTAATTACTTAAGAAATGAAGGGCTTGTATAAATAATGAATGTATTAAAATTCCACCAACATCTAGACTATGAATAGCACTGGAATGTTTTCCTGAATGGAGATAGTTATTCCTTTTTGGAAGAGTCATGTGCGTGTACGTACGCACGCACGCACACACACACACACACACACACACACACACAAAAGTAAGAGCATTAAAGACACAAGAGATGAGCAACCGATGGTCCTGCAGGTATCAGATATTCAGGTGGGAGAGCAGCATCGTAGCCTTACCGGAAAGGATCGACTCCTGCTCTGGGTACGCCGGGTGGTCGAGGGCTACCCAGGCTTGCGCTGTGACAACTTCACTTCTTCTTGGCGTGATGGCAAACTCTTGAATGGCATAATCCATAAGTACAGGTAAGCTGAGACATAAAAAAGGCACATCATTTAACAACTAATTGTGTTTTAAGCTCAGAAATCAAGTTCACTAAAGCCACTCGTTTTTCTTTCAGTTTCAGTCATCCAATCTCCTGTGTCCTTCCCTTCTTTGTAATCATTATTTTCTGCATCTCAGATTAGAAGCTAATGATAATGCAAAATCTTTCTTCTGACTTATCTTTCAGGCCGGACGTTATCGACATGCACAAAGTGTACAATCAAACTAACCAAGAAAATCTACAGCAGGCCTTTGCACTTGCTGAGAAGAACTTTGGAGTGGCCAGGCTGCTGGACCCCGAAGGTGTGTATGCTGACTCTGGAGGAGATCAATAATATGCCAACCTCATTAGGGTCCATCTTTAAGAAAAATTATCTGAGTTCTTCTTTGACCGTATACAGCAATACCCCGGCCTACGTCATTAATTGGTTCCATAAGCCGTGACGTAACTCGGTTTTTGATGTAAACCGGGCGTAATGCCTTAAAAATGCCTTAAAATGAAGACAAACACCGTAACCATGCAGCATTGATGTTAAGCACTGCCTGGTAGATGTTATAGTTTTTCCAAAACTGCCGGATGTTGATGCCTTCCTCCTCCGACGTTGCATCGACTGCCTGACGAAGAGTGCGGCGGAGATAGTAGTGCTTAAAAAGCGCTATCACACCCTGGTCCATAAGCCGGATGAGCGATGTGGTGTTGAGTGGCAAGTACACCACCTTCGCATTGGGGTCGAAATCACCGAGGTTAGTGAGATGGCCAGGTGCATTGTCCAAAATCAGCAGCAATTTAAATTGAATTTTCTTCTCTCGACAATAGCTCTTGACAGCCGGGATGAAATGATTGATGAACCATTCTTCAAAAAGTATGACGGTTACCCATGCCTTCATATTATTCATCCAAATGACGGGAAGAGACGCCTTTGGGATGTTCTTAAGTGCCTGGGGGTTCGCCGCATGATACACCAAGAGCGGCTTCAGCTTGAAGTCGCCGGTGCAATTACTCCCAAGCATTAGTGTTAGCCTGGCATGTCTTCTCCTCCTTCGAGATAAAGGATCTGTCGGGCATCCTCTTCCAAAAAAGGCCCGTTTCGTCGACGTTGAAGATCTGCTCGGGCAAGAATCCCTCGTCCTCAATGATCTTCTTCAATGTGGCAGGAAATTCCTCGGCGGCTACGGTGCCGGCAGCTGCGGCTTCGCCCTGAATCTTGATGTTGTGCAAGCTGAAGCGCCGTTTACAGCATGCAAACCATCCAGAGCTTGCAACGAAGGTTGTGTCCTTATCCTCTGGGTACTTCTTCAGAAGATCCTGGAACAAAGACTTCGCCTCCTCCTGTATCAGCAGCTGGCTCGTTGGTATGCGTTCGTATTGGTATGCGTTGGTATTATGATGTAGGAGTGACGTAAAGTCGCACATAATGACGTTCGCTGAACTGAAATTTACTCTAGAAGAGTGGCGTAAAGTCGGATTTGACGTAGGTCGAAATGGCGTAAAACGGGGTATTGCTGTACTAAGAAACGAGGTTTTGGGGAAACTTTCTTTCATAAAACTTGTTTTTCAAAAGTCCAACAACAACCTGCTGATTTTAATATTTCATTCATCAACATTTCAGCACATGGTCGAGTGCAGCGTGGAGTTCTTATTCGCTGTGCTTCAGGGGCAACAGGAGGATAGCTCGCGTGATAGTATACATTCGATCACTAACTGGCCTTCTAATCACTAACTGGATCACTAACGCACACTGGACTAGACCTGGATCAAACTCAACTGTAAACTAGCATTCTGAAGATAGAATCGGAAACTTTGCTGCATTTCCAAACGTGCCATACTTCAGATAGGGATGTAAAGCCAATTGGGCCACCTGCATTTATTTAGGTTGTGGATGCTAAAGATCCCATGGTATCTCTAGAGAAATGGGGGCAATTGTATGCCATAGGGGGATTCCTTGCCTGTATGTCTAAAAGAGATATGGATTTTAAGTTCGATGAAGTTGATGATAAGAATGGGGCTAGTACATATAAATTGAATACATTGATAGATTAACTTATTGTGGTGTAGTGATGGGTTAAATAACCTACTCTTATGTCATTTCCTTTTCTTATACATGAATGAATGAATGAATGAATGATCGTTTTAAGGCAATTTTCCCCACTAGAGCGGGGGTTAGCCTTGCGGGTCCCATGACAATCATGGTTCCCTGTTTGAGGCAATGTTTTTATGGCCGGATGCCCTTCCTGACGCCAACCCTTGGTCACGCTCTTATGATACATGGGGCATTCAAAATGTTATACGAGTAAGATACAAACAATACTTCAAAACACACCCAACTACATTCATATATTGTCTCAGTCATTAGTTATACATTGAAAAATATAAAAAGTTTCCATTTGTTGGACTGTTGTGATAAAAAAAATAAATCTTTTTACAGATGTGGACATGCAAACACCAGATGAGAAATCTTTGATGACCTACGTGTCCTCTCTCTATGATGCTTTACCTAAAGTTCAAGAAGGGCCAGACACAGTCACCATTTACGTAAGTTAAAATCTTCCTTATCGTCATCCTACTCATATTACATTACCCAAAGACCTTGTGCAATAACTTGTCCAAAGTTCAAGAAGTTGTGTGATTCTGCAGTGGAATAAGGCAAAAGGCCAAGTCGTGTAATGAATGAAGAGGATGTCTTTCACAAAAGTGTGTTGACCTGTCCAGGGTTTGTTCTCATTCGGAGAAACATTCATAATTTGTTGGTAAACCAATTCCCTAGAAACAAGGATCTAGTGAGAGTTGGATGGATGGACAGTTGTGTTTTTTACATACAGGAGGTGGATAAAAGGTGGCATGAATACCAGACCATGGTCACCATACTGCTCAACTGGATCCAAGGGGAAGTGGATAAGTTGGAGAAGGCAAACACTAAGATTAGTTTTGAAGTTGCGAAGGTAATGACCAATCAATCAATGATCTAAAATATATATATATTGTCGTCCAAGTGCTATTCAACTTATTGACTTGCATTTTGTTTATGGTCATCATTTTTGCTGCTTGTTTTAGGCCATGCAGATCTGGCTTGTCCAGTTGAAAGAGAAGGAAATGCCTCCAAAGGAAGCCGAGAAGAACAAGATATTTATGCTCCACAAAGCTCTGCTGGTACTGCATGCAATTTATAGATTCAGGGGAAAAAATTATTGTTGGACTATATTCCTGTTTTTCAATCTACATTTTGAAGGATCCTGCTTCATGTAGCACAAACTTTGTGCCATCCAGGTGTGGATAAAGTTTGGACGCATACAGATCCCTAAGGAACACACTCCGGAGAGTATTCAGGTGGAATGGGATCAACTGCTCAAAAGTCTTCACAACTGTGAAAAGATAGCCGAGGAAGCCTCCAGGTGTGAATTTGTAACTTTGTCTGGCCATCACTCAACCTTAAAGTTTGAGTGGGGTTTGACTCTTAAAGTCACTATATTATTTGTCTAAACGTCACTCAGCTGTACTATGTCATACCGTCACTCAGGTCTTAACGTCACTGTAATTTGTCTTAACGTCACGTCACATTAAATTGATATTTTTTGTAACTGATCTACACAAAATACCCCATAATGTCAAAGTAGAATTTCTTTTTTTTTTTAGAAATTTCTACAAGATAATTATAAATGAGGTACATAAATATCTAATTTGCATAAGTATTCAACGCCCTGAGTCAATACATCGTATAAGTGCCTTTGACAGCGATTACAGTTTTGAGTCTTAATTCATTATATATTCAGGCTGTAACATAACAAAATGTGAATAAAGTCAAGGGGTGTGAATACTTTTTGAAGGCACTGTATATATCATGGAGCAAGTGAATGTACGCAAGTATATATGTATGTATGTCTGCTCTATACCCATTGATTGGACAGCTGGCCTGATGCCACCCACAATTGTAACCTGAAAAGACAAATCATACGTCTGAAGGAGCTCGGGCTCCCACGTCGATCGGAAGAATGGACGCGACAAAAAGCTGGAATTCGTCCGAGTTGCTTTATTCAAACAAAACACTCAGGTACTCTGAAAAGCCCGTTTATCGGGCAGCAATATATATACACACATTATCCCGGAGCGTTTGCCCAGGAAAGGCGAGAGGGGGCGTGGCCGAGCGTCCAGGCTGCGGCCTGGCAAGTTGAGGGCGAGACTGCCCGGGCGTCCTGGACGAGCCCGGCATGGTGATCGCTCCGCGTCCTTGATAGGTGCAAGGCGATTGTGAAAACCCAGCGGTAGCCGCTACACACGTCCCCCCAGAATCGACTTGCACCGGCAGGGTCAATTTGAGGGGGGTCCTGATGACCCGGCCGAAGCGACCCCTGGCGGGTCGTTGGGGGGGGGGGGGGTCCGGTGTGGTGGTGGGCGGTCGAGTGGGGGGCACCGTGGACGGGGGGCGGCCTCGCCGCGGCGGAAGGGCCACCCGTGGTGGTTGGTCGACGTCCACGTGCGCCGGCTTGAGGCGGTCCACCGCAATCCGGTCCGACCTGCCGCCGATGTCGATGACGAACGACTTGTCGTCCCTTAGCAGGACCCGGAAGGGCCCGTCGTACGGCGGCCGGAGTGGCCCCCGATGTCCGTCGTGACGCACAAAAACATACTCCGCTGTGCGAAGTGCTGGGGGGACGTAGGACTGGGGGTCACCGTGGTGGGATGTTGGCACGGGGGCAAACCATCGGGCGGCCTCCTGGAGGTCCGAGCGCTGGTGAGCTGCGGACCAGGGACTGGTAGCGTCGGGCACGAATTCGCCCGGGACGCGTAGCGCCTGGCCGTAGACAAGCTCGGCGGTGGATGCCTGGAGGTCCTCCTTGGGGGCCGTGCGGAGGCCCAAAAGGACCCACGGCAGCCGGTCGGCCCAACCGCCATCTTGAAGGCCGGCCATGAGCGTGGCCTTCATGGAGCGGTGGAATCGCTCGCACAACCCGTTTGCTTGGGGGTGGTAGACCGTAGTACGGTGGAGCTTGACCCCCAGGTTGCGGGCGACCACGCCCCACAGCTCGGAGGTGAACTGTGGTCCGCGGTCTGACGAGATGTCCGCCGGTGCGCCGAAGCGGGCGACCCAGGTGGCGATGAAAGCCTGCGCCACGTCGGCGGTGGTGGTGGAGACGAGGGGAACGGCCTCCGGCCACCTGGTGGTCCTGTCCACCATGGTGAGCAGGTGTGTGAACCCCCGTGACGGGGAGAGGCGGCCCACCAGATCCACGTTGACGTGGTCGAAACGTCGTTCGGGCACGGTGAAAGGTGCCAGCGGGGCCTGGGTGTGTCGGTGGACCTTGGCCCGTTGGCAGGCTGTGCAGGTGCTGGTCCAATCGTGGACGTCCCGACGAAGGCCGTGCCAGACGAATCGCGCCGACACCAGCTTCTGGGAAGCTTTCCGGCCCGGGTGGGAAAGGCCGTGGAGGGAGGCGAAGATGCGGCGTTGCCAGGTGACGGGCACGATGGGGCGAGGCTGGCCTTGGGAGACGTTGGAGAGCAGGACAGTGTCCGCGAAGGGGATGTCGGCCAGGCGGAGGCCCGTGTCCGCCGCCCGGAGAGCTTGCGCCGTGGTGTCGGTGGTTTGGTCCGCCGCCATAAGTGCGAAGTCCACGCCCAGGTGGACCGCGTTCGCGCTGGCCCGGGAAAGACAGTCGGCCACGGCGTTGTTTTTGCCGGCGACGTGCCGGATGTCCGTGGTAAACTCCGACACGGCGGAGAGGTGGCGCTGTTGACGGGCCGACCACGGCTCCGTGACCTTGGCCATTGCGTAAACCAACGGCTTGTGGTCGACGAACGCCGTGAAAGGTCGGCCCTCCAGGAGGTGGCGGAAATGGCGGACGGCCAGGTGTAGACCGAGGAGCTCACGGTCAAACGTGCTGTATTTGAGCTCGTTCGGCCGGAGCTGCCGGCTGAAAAAAGCGAGTGGCTGCCAAACCCCGTTCACCCATTGCTCATGTACGGCGCCCACCGCGTAGTCGGAGGCATCCGTGGTGAGGGCGATGGGAGCGTTGAGCACCGGGTGAGCGAGCAGTGTTGCGTCGGCAAGGGCCCGCTTTGAGCTTTGGAAGGCCGCGTCCATTGCTGCGGACCAGGCGATGTCGTGCTTGGCCGGCTTGCCCCGGAGGGCTTCGTAGAGGGGCCGCATGAGTTGAGCAGCGCGGGGCACGAAGCGGTGATAAAAATTCACCATTCCCAGGAATTCCTGCAGGGCCTTTATGGTGCGGGGACGCGGGAACGTGGTGATGGCCTCGACCTTGGTTGGCAGCGGCACGGCCCCGTTCTTGGTGATGTGGTGGCCCAAAAAATCAACGTCCGTCGTGCCGAAGTGGCATTTGGCCGGGTTGACGATGAGGCCGTGCTCGCTGAGGCGCCCGAACAGTGTTCGGAGGTGGAGGAGGTGCTCGGCCCGGGACGTGCTGGCGACGAGGATGTCGTCCTGGTAAACGAAAAGGAACGGCAGGTCACGCAGCACGCCATCCATCAAGCGCTGGAACGCCTGAGCCGCGTTCTTGAGACCAAACGGCATCCGTAAGAATTCGAATAAGCCGAACGGCGTGATGACTGCCGTTTTAGGGACGTCGGCCGCCCTGACAGGTACCTGGTGATATCCCCGTATGAGATCAATTTTCGAAAAAATGACCCGTCCCGCCAGACGGGCGGAGAAGTCTTGGATGTGCGGGATCGGATACCTGTCGGGGGTGGTAGCGTCGTTAAGGCGGCGGTAGTCGCCACATGGGCGCCAGCCGCCCCCTGGCTTTGGGACGATGTGTAGTGGCGAAGCCCACGCGCTATCGGAGCGCCGCACGATGCCGAGGTGTTCTAAAGCGTCGAACTCGGCTTTGGCCACGGCGAGCTTGGCTGGGTCGAGGCGGCGGGCTCTGGCGTAGACCGGCGGGCCCGTGGTTGGTATGTGGTGCTCGATCCCATGCCGTACTGCGACGGCCGAAAATATCGGCCGCGTGAGGGCCGGGAACTCCGTGAGCAGGCGAGCAAACTCGTTCGCCGCCGGGAGGGCGCATGCCAGCTCGGTCGGCGCGGAGCTGCTCAATGTGCATACCAGGGAGCTGAAGGTTTTGGCGTTGATTAAACGACGCCGTTGGACGTCCACCAGCAGTCCGTGTGCGCAGAGGAAGTCGGCGCCTAGCAGAGCCATGGGCACGTTTGCGGTTACAAACGTCCAAGCAAAGCGTTGGCCGCCGAAGCAGAGGGTGATGTTGCGCGGGCCGAAGGTGCGGATGGCTGATCCGTTGGCCGCAACCAAGGAGGGGCCGCAAACCGCGGACTGCCTGTCCTGGTCAGAGGCGGGTATGACGCTCAGTTGGGTGCCGGTGTCGCACAGGAAGCGCCGTCCGGACGCTTTATCCGTGAACAGTAAGTTGCCCGTCTGGCCGGCGCTCATGGCTGGTAATGAACGCCGGCCCGGCCGTTTCCCGGCCTGCCGAAGGTGCACGGGGGTCGGCATGTCCGGGCCTTCTGTCCGAACCTGGCATGATAGTAACACCACGCTTGGTCAGGTGGAGGCCCCGGTCGTCGTGCTGGAGGTGGTCGGCTCGGTGTAGCGGCCGCCAATTGCGTCGGCAGTTCGGTCGTCGACCGTGCCGGGTGCTCGGGCGCCATGGGTGTTGCGTCGGACGGCGGTGGGCCCCAGGTCGCTGCTGCAATGTGTTGGCCTGCGGCGGAGATCTTGTCGGTTTCCCTGGCAAGGGCACGGGGATCCGTGATCGTCGTGCTTGCCAGGGCGAGGCGTACCGGGCTAGGCAGCTGACGGAGGAACAGCTCCCGGAACAGGAATGCCGGAGAGTGCTCGCCGAGCAGCGAAAGCATGTAGTCCATTCGCTCGGAAGGGCACGTGTCACCGAGCTCGGGCAGGTCGAGCAGGCGCCGTGCGCGTTCCGCCGATGGGAGGGCGAAAGCATCGAGGAGGAGCTTTTTAATCGCGCCGTATTTGTCAGCGGCTGGCGGGCTCTCGAGGAGGCTCAGGGCGCGGGCCGCGGTGGCTGAACCGAGCGCTGCTACCACATGGTGGAAGTGGGTGTCGTCGGCCGTGATGCCTCGCAGGGCGAACAGGGAGTCCGCCTGTGCGAACCAAACCGCCGCGTGAGCCTCCCAGAAGGTAGGCAGTTTAAGGGCCACTGCCGTGTCCATGTTGGTAAGTCACCTATGAAGGAGCTCGGGCTCCCACGTCGATGGGAAGAATGGACGCGACAAAAAGCTGGAATTCGTCCGAGTTGCTTTATTCAAACAAAACACTCAGGTACTCTGAAAAGCCCGTTTATCGGGCAGCAATATATATACACACATTATCCCGGAGCGTTTGCCCAGGAAAGGCGAGAGGGGGCGTGGCCGAGCGTCCTGGCTGCGGCCTGGCAAGTTGAGGGCGAGCCTGCCCGGGCATGCCCGGGCGTCCCGACCGAGGCCTGGCAAGTTGAGCGCGGGCCTGCCCGGGCGTCCTGGACGAGCCCGGCATGGTGATCGCTCCGCGTCCTTGATAGGTGCAAGGCGATTGTGAAAACCCAGCGGTAGCCGCTACACGTCCATCATTTTGTTAAACATAACACATCTACACAAGTGTCAAATTCACAATCGCCATGCCCTCCATATAAGTTTTTCGTTAAGTTTAAAACAAACTTCAGCCACTTTTTAAAGGATAATCAAATCACAAAAGGTTGGAGCCGATAGGCATCATGGGCCTTGTGAAGGTGATGGTACATACAGGCTTCAGGCCTCTGGTGTCAGGTTAAGGACCACTGCAATTGGAATTATCCAAGCTATATAACCACAATGTATTATATATGCACATAAGCAGTACACATGCTTTTGCTTCATGTATGCAACCAGGGTTATTATTTTTTATTTTCGAAAGGGATTGAGGCAGCAATTTGTTGCCTATACACTTCCCAGATAAAGGGATGTGTCAGAAGAATGCGTTGCATGCTTGGAACAAGATTGCCCCATAGGACGGTTACTCTGATCGTATAAAGTAAGGTAAATGGTTGTAGATACAGCAAAGAAATGATGGGATAAATGTCCAGTGTCTCAGCAGATTTGAGTGTCTCAGCTTCAGTGTCTCAGCCTCCTCCAGTGTCTCAGCTTGTTTTTAACTCAACTGGACTACTGTCCAGTTGAGTTCATGACATACTGAACCCTCCGGCGTCCATCGTCTGTCGTCTGTCGTCCGTTAACTTGTCCAGTCAGTTCAGTTGAGTTCTGCTTCCCTGGAAGCTCTAGTTTAAATTCTTGTAAGGAAGCTCATTACCTCCAAGTTATAAACAGTATCTATACTTCACCATCTATCATCACTGCTTCATAATTTTTGAGTTTAAAACACAGAAGAGAGCTGAATACTACTGTGGGCAAAGTACTGGGACTGCGGCTGTTTGAAAACTTTATCGTCACTTTCTCTGCATGAGTGCTGAAAACACGAGATTCTTCTTCCTCTTATTCATATGCAGCACATGGCTGCGGGTAGCATTATTTCTGAGGGGTGCAGCTGTTCTGTTGGCCAGATGAGATGGGCACTGTTGTCCAAAATGCAGTGATACCCCCTTTGCTTAAGCTAATAAATTAATAATAAGTTGATTTTTTATTTTATATATATATATATATATATATATATATATATATATATATATATATATATATATATATACATATATATACACAAAGAATTAAGTTAAGCACCCCCCCGTTTTTTTACAACCTCGCACATTACAAGTTTGTTGTCGTCAAAACAGTGTAATATACCCATGATATTGCTATATTTTCTGGAGAAGTGATATTATGGTCACATAAAAACATAACAATCATGCCGTTTTCAATATTTTATTCTGAATAATTTAAGGTGAAATTTTTTGGGAATTTTAGGCATATTTTCACCTCAATTTAAGTATGGAGCTATAGGTCCATCACGGACAGTGTGGATGACGTTTATGTTTTCTAACGTACAGTCATTGTTCTGAGAAGACCTCTAGCGATCTTTGCGTCAATAACGTGTGTAGGACCCACGTGATCGGATCACTGACTCAACCCTACGTCTCATAGACCCTGTAAGCCGTCGTATGCGTTGCTGTGGCAGGTTGTTCCATTCCCGATGTAATGCACGTTCCAATTCATCCAGATTGGCTATTGGAGGGACCATCTTCGCAATTTGTCGTCCCAACATGTCCCAAACGTGCTCGAGGGGGTTCAGGTCAGGACTGTACGCAGGCCAGGGGATGGTTGTCACAGCACCTTGCTCCATCCGATCACGTGGGTCCTACACACGTTATTGACGCAAAGATCGCTAGAGGTCTTCTCAGAACAATGACTGTACGTTAGAAAACATAAACGTCATCCACACTGTCCGTGATGGACCTATAGCTCCATACTTAAATTGAGGTGAAAATATGCCTAAAATTCCCAACAAATTTCACCTTAAATTATTCAGAATAAAATATTGAAAACGGCATGATTGTTATGTTTTTATGTGACCATAATATCACTTCTCCAGAAAATATAGCAATATCATGGGTATATTACACTGTTTTGACGACAACAAACTTGTAATGTGCGAGGTTGTAAAAAAACGGGGGGGTGCTTAACTTAATTCTTTGTGTATACATATATATATATATATATATTGTCGCGTTCCTGGCGATTAAAACATTTCCCAGGAACGAATAGCCGAGCAAGCTTTAACTCCGAGGCACTGATCAGATGCGGACTTGATATATGTGGGGGAAGAAAGGGAAAGAGAGAGATGAAGGGTCTTACCTGTCGATCCTGCCGGGGTCCTCAAATCTGCGGAAAATAACTCAAACAAAGACGGGCTTTAGAAATGTACAAAAATAACAAAAGGATTTATTAAACGGAATGCCGGTACAACAAAGAAAATGCGCAATAACTACATGCCTAAACGGGACATCCCCACAACAGACTTGAAAACAGACAAAGGGATAAAATAAACTGGAAAATAAGGTGTGTGTGTGCACTTAGCTCTGATTACTGGTGGGATCTTGTCAGGGTCGTTAAAATCGTCTGGGGCGTTGGCGACATTGCAGGCGTTGGCACAAAACAGGCCTCACTAGGCCTCAATGAAGGCCTCCCACGCGAGGCGAATGGGCTGCTTGCAGCTCGCTCCTCCAGCCGTTCCTGGCCTCGTCCACCCGTCCTCTGCACTGAGAACCGCAGTTCCCGGGCCGCAGCTCTCCCTGTTGCCTCTGTACGTCTCCCGGTGGCGTCTCCGAAAACGGTCGGTCCGATAGCAGATTCAGGGCGAGAATGACAAATACCGACTGCCGCATTCCAGACCAGTGGCTGAGAGCAGAGCGAAGCGAAGCGCAGCGAAGAGAGAGAGCGGAGCAAAGACCAGAGAAGGCGAAGCGAAGAAGAGAAGAAAAACGACCGTTCTCTATCGGATCCAGTCACGAGCAGGCACAAGAGAGCGAATGCCGGTCAGACGTTCTTTTTACGTCCCGGCTCTCTGACGTCCTCGGTCCTTCTCCAATCAGAGAGTTGCCTCTTACCCCGGCCTTCCTGTTGGTCAAGAGCCCTGGCCAATCACGGCTCCTCGGGGCGTGTCCTCGGCCTGCCCGAGCTTTGTGTGCCTGGTAAGTCGGGGTTGTCAGCCCGAGTGCTTGATGCCTGGCTTCCGGTTGGTTTTATTATTAGGGCGAATTCCTGCTCTACATGTCTAATGTGGTGCCATTAGAGACAAAGGATAAATCACCGAGGGTAAGACATACAGGGAATTATCATAATCCCTGAGCTGGTTAACATTCTCCGCCCCTTCGTGATGGGGACAAATATACAACTTTATCCGACATCTGGGCTACACAAGTACTTATTACATCAAGGTTTCTACATGACAATCGAAGCATGCTACCTATACAGATCTACCTGCTCTAAAGTAATCACTACCCCACAAACAACAATATATATATATATATATATATATATATATATATATATATATATATATATATATATATATATATATCTATCTATCTATCTATCTATCTATCTATCTATCTATCTATATATCTATCTATCTATCTATCTATCTATCTATCTATATATATGTATATATATATATATATATATATATATATATATATATATATATATATATATATATATATATATATATATATATATCCACGATATCCATTTTTCCGTTCTCCAACCTATAGCTTTGTCTTTAAAAAACTCAACGTTTCGGCCAGCAACCCAGCGTGCGCTGAGCCTCCACTAGCCTTCATCAAGAGGATGCAGCTGTTTTGTTGATGAAGGCTAGTGGAGGCTCAGCGCACGCTGGGCTGCTGGCCGAAATGTTGAGTTTTTAAAGACAAAGCTATAGGTTGGAGAACGGAAAAATGGATATCGTGGATATAATTCCCAACCGCCGTTCATTACTTGATATATATATATATATATATATATATATATATATATATATATATATATATATATATATATATATATATATATACACACAGACTTGGCATTTAATATGGAATATTTTTTTTGTGGGGGTGAACTTCCTTTTCAAGATGTCTTAGAACCAAAAGTTCATTGGAATTATGTTGAAATTATTCTAGATTTTGTTAATGTGACCTTTAAAAGAAACAAAAACCACATTTGACATTTCGAAACAAATAAATTGATCCTTGAAAGTGATGTAAACTGATATCGAACTCAATTCATGGACAGTACAGTGTTAAACTTCTGTACGTTTTCCAGAAGTATCTCTTTATTTTGCACATTAGCCAAAATTTTTTTTAACAAAAACAAAAGTTAAATTACG
The DNA here is from genome assembly GCF_964187855.1 of Myxine glutinosa. Classification (NCBI taxonomy): domain Eukaryota; kingdom Metazoa; phylum Chordata; class Myxini; order Myxiniformes; family Myxinidae; genus Myxine; species Myxine glutinosa. Next base: position 67,892,559 of record NC_136268.1, on the reverse strand, counting down.
ACTGGGATTACGGACAGTAAAATTACAGTTCAGTACTTCGTGTAACCCCCACGAGCATTCAGGAGAGCACGTACACGTTGAGGCATGCTGTTCACGAGATTTGCCAAGGTTTGGACAGGAATCGCTTGCCATGCAGTGACAATAGCCTGCTGCAATTCACGCACAGAGGTCGGCTGCTGGTCCAAGTGGTCGATTTGACACGTTAATTCTGCCCACAAGTTCTCTATCGGATTCATATCCGGGGACATGGCAGGCCACTCCATATGCTCTACACCACGGTCAGCAAGAAAGTGTTGGATCATGCGAGCACGATGAGGCCGTGCATTGTGATCTTGGAAGACAAAGTTTCCTCGAAAGGCTGCACGAGAAAATGGAAGCAATGTTTCTTCCAGAATGGCCCTGTACTTGAACTGGTTCAGGTTTCCATTCAGAACAACCAGGTCAGTTTTGCCCCCTGCATGAAAAGCAGCCCAAACGGTTACCCCACCACCTCCAGCTTGGACTCTTGGCACTATACAATCTTTGTTGTAGGCTTCATGCACTTGTCTGCGTACTCGGACGTGGCCATCTTGACAATAGACCAGAAATCTAGACTCGTCACTGAAGATCACGCGATTCCAGTGTCCTGGCTGCCATTGACGGTGCTCTCTGGCCCAATGCAATCGGCGCTGGCGGTGTTGTCTGGTCAGGCGTGGCTTTCTCAGGGGATGCCTGGCACGATAGCCTGCTTGAACCAGTCGTTGGTTGACTGGCCTTCTGGATACAGGCACATTTGTCAGTTGCTGCCACTCAGCCCTAAGCCGATTAGCCTACTTGGTAAGGCCATTGTGGACTAACCGGTGCAGCTGGCGATCATCCTTCCTTGTGGTTCTGCGGGTACGTCCTGGTCTCGGTATTGGAGTAGGGACACCCCTCTGAGCATTTCGTTTCAGGATCTTTGACACCTGACCTTGAGTGATGCCATACTGCCGAGCAATAGCACGCTGTTTCATGCCGTAATTTCGTAAAGCCACCACTCCATGACAAACAGCATTGTCGAGTTGACGGACCATCTCCAGAGGAAGCGGCAATAACTTTTGGAGACGTGCAGCAGTTGTTTTCCACTAATACAGAACGCAACAACCCTTGTATACCCGACTGTGAAGCCAATCATCAAATGCACCTGTCCGTACATTTTGCCACGCCACCTGTGATATAATCCTGTTGTTGACTTCTTGCTGCAACAGACAATCAGTGACATGGTTCTTTTAACAAATAAATCACCAAAGTGTAAAAGAAACTCACCAGATTGATATACTGAGTTGAGAAAGTAAACCCAAGTCAAGAAAAAAAAAATTCCATATTAAATGCCAAGTCTGTATATATAATTTTTATTTATTTCTTTTTATTATTTTTAATTTTTCATTATTTATTAATTATTTATTATTATTATTTATTAATATTTGACTTATTTATTTTTAGAAAGCCTCCAGCTCTGGTAGAGAAACCTGTGGTCAAGGCCCAGGTCAGCCATGCCGTTGCAGCCATGCCTGATGAAGATGCACTTGAAGCCACAAAGAATATAGAAGACCTCAAGGACCTGCTGCTCCTTTTGGAAGAAAAGAAGGTACTCATTGGCTCTATAGCCCTTAGATGTAAAGCGTGAGGCAACTTCCTTTCATGTAACGAGATTTTCCTTTTTGGGGCGCAGGTTGAATTAGAGCGGCTACAGTTTGGCCGAGATGTACCTGCGGTTGAGAGTAGCCTGAAAACTTCAAGCAACATGGTGCAAGTTATTGAGGACCTTGAATCACGCATCACAAATGCTACGACCCACGAGGTACATAATTGTCTCAAATCAACATTCTTCATCATTTGGATGAACTTTCATCGTGGAGATAATTTTTTCCTATTACATACGAGTCTATCATAACACACTTTTTGTACAATGTTTAATTACTGGAAACCACATCTCATATTGGTCCATTGTGATAATATGCATCTCAGATTGGAAGGAAGGCGATGCAAAGCCTTGCTTGTAGAGAACTATGATACACATGAATGTGAACAATCACTACACATGTATCTAAACCATCACCCATCCATACCTAAGCTACCTACTAGTTATGCCATTGTCTATGTAGCCCCTCTATCCCCAAAGATTATATTTGTGTGTGCACCTACCATATGTATTTTGAGGTGCACCTATTTCGAGTTTACATCTATCTCCTGTTTCTGCTGCCACTACCTTTCCAGGAAGACTATTCCATACATTAAATACTCTCTGAGCCAAATACCCCTTACCTTACGACCGTTTTACCTCTCCTTGTCCCTTTAGCCTGTGGCGCCTGGTCCTGTTACTGTGCGTTATGCAAAAAAAGCTTCTGCACTTATTTTGTTTATATCCCTCATGATCTTCTCTGTTAACATCATGCTTATTTGTTCTGTTAACATCATGATTATCTGTTCTGTTAACATCATGCTTATCTGTTTTGTTAACATCATGGTTATCTGCTCTGTTAACATCATGGTTATCTGCTCTGTTAACTTCATGGTTATCTATTCTATTAACATCATGGTTTTCCACTCTATTAACATCACACTTATCCACTCTATTAACATCATAGTTATCTACTCTATTAACATCATGCGTATCTGCTCTGTTAACATCATGGTTATCTACTCTATTAACACCATAGTTATCTACTCTATTAACATCATAGTTATCTACTCTATTAACATCATAGTTATCTGCTCTGTTAACATCATGGTTATCTACTCTATTAACACCATAGTTATCTACTCTATTAACATCATAGTTATCTACTCTATTAACATCATAGTTATCTACTCTATTAACATCATAGTTATCTACTCTATTAACATCATAGTTATCGACTCTATTAACATCATAGTTATCTACTCTATTAACATCATAGTTATCTACTCTATTAACATCATAGTTATCTACTCTATTAACATCATAGTTATCTACTCTATTAACATCATGGTTATCTCCTCTATTAACATCATAGTTATCTGCTCTATTAACATCAGGGTTATCTTCTCTATTAACATCATGCTTATCCACTGTATTAACATCATAGTTATCAACTCTATTAACATCATAGTTATCTACTCTATGAACATCATAGTTATCTACTCCATTAACATCATAGTTATCTACTCTATTAACATCACACTTATCCACTCTATTAACATCATAGTTATCTACTCTATTAACATCATGCGTATCTGCTCTGTTAACATCATAGTTATCAACTCTATTAACATCATAGTTATCTACTCTATGAACATCATAGTTATCTACTCCATTAACATCATAGTTATGTACTCTATTAACATCATAGTTATCTACTCCATTAACATCATGGTTATCCACTGTATTAACATCATAGTTATCAACTCTATTAACATCATAGTTATCTACTCTATGAACATCATAGTTATCTACTCCATTAACATCATAGTTATCTACTCTATTAACATCATGGTTATCTACTCTATTAACATCATGGTTATCTACTCTATTAACATCATGGTTATCTACTCTATTAACATCATGGTTATCTACTCTATTAACATCAGGGTTATCTTCTCTATTAACATCATGCTTATCCACTGTATTAACATCATAGTTATCTACTCTATTAACATCATAGTTATCTACTCCATTAACATCATAGTTATCTACTCTATTAACATCATAGTTATCTACTCTATTAACATCATGGTTATCTACTCGATTAACATCATAGTTATCTACTCTATTAACATCATGGTTATCTACTCTATTAACATCATGGTTATCTACTCTATTAACATCATGGTTATCTACTCTATTAACATCATGCTTATCCACTGTATTAACATCATGGTTATCTACTCTATTAACATCATGGTTATCTACTCTATTAACATCATGGTTATCTACTCTATTAACATCATGGTTATCTTCTCTGTTAACATCATGCTTATCCACTGTATTAACATCATAGTTATCTAGTCTATTAACATCATGCTTATCCACTGTATTAACATCATAGTTATCTACTCTATTAACATCATGCTTATCCGCACTGCTATCTCCCTCAATATATGCCGATGCATTTTATTCAGATTTTGACCAGATTATGACAACAATAATACCCAAACTGGATACATGGAGACCATATGCTCTTGCATATTCTATACCAGTCCTGCTTCTTACCATTTGCTCGAAAACTGTGCTTCCTATTTATATGGTATGAAAGATCACCTGTAATTGTAGCACTCCATCAACCTTTCACCTCTGCTGCACCAGATAATCCAGGAAATATTCAACCAAACAGTTAAAGTTTGCTCGAGTGAACAATTTGCGTCCAGGTTTCAGCCTTCCCAGTCCGCATCTCCACAATCATAGATTCCAAATCCATCCTGCTGGTTGCATCATTGTTGAGGGGACGCCATGCCACAAATGCATCTCCCCTGTTGTGAAGGAGTTCAGAATTTCCCCAGGGTGCCAGCATACAATAATGATGTCGAGTCTCCTCGAGCAATGATGGCGTGTTTGCCATCATATTGCCTTTCTTTGGCTGGTACACATGGGTAAGTGTGTGGTATAGATGGGTGTTGCCACTCCTCTCGATCCCTCTGCTGGCCGTTGGGGAATTCACCCTCTTCCGCCCGTGCTGTTGGAGTCCACTGGACTCTCATCCACCAGATGTGCAGAGCCATCTGCCATTTAAACCGCATGGCTGCAGACTATTACCCTGGTAAGGGGGGCTGACAGGTACTACACCTTCCCCACAGGTGATACAATGACCGACTGTTTCATGTGTGATATACTTATCGTCCACCAGCAATCAATACAGGCAGATGCGTCCCAATCTTATAATGTTCAGTCGAGTAAACCCGTAATGGTTCACCTACTTGGTTGAACATTTGCTGGATAATCTGGAGCAGGACGGGCCAAAAGGTTTGGACGTTGCCAATGGACGCTGGTTTTAGCTACTGTCATTTTCTGGAAATAAATGAACTGAATGCTTGTTCTGTGGCTCTGAATCACAAGCTGTTTCTGCCTTTATCCCACAGAAAAAGATTCCAAAAAGCCATCAGAAAGCGTACAAAGACATCTCAGCTCGAGTCAGATCGCTGCACAAGAAAACAATGGTATTTTATGAAATGAGCCTCTGGCTGTTGTACATTACACCATCAACACCATCAATACCATTAATACCATCACTCCACTAACACCACTCACACCATTAACATCACAAACACCACTAACCTGCTGTGACGTACCATTAACATCACAAACACCACTAACCTGCTGTGACATACCATTAACACCACAAACACTACTAACCTGCTGTGACATACCATTAACATCACAAACACCACTAACCTGCTGTGACATACCACTAACACCACAAACACCACTAACCTGCTGTGACATATCATTAACACCACAAACACCACTAACCTGCTGTGACATACCATTAACATCACAAACACCACTAACCTGCTGTGACGTACCATTAACATCACAAACACCACTAACCTGCTGTGACATACCATTAACACCACAAACACCACTAACCTGCTGTGACATACCATTAACATCACAAACACCACTAACCTGCTGTGACGTACCATTAACATCACAAACACCACTAACCTGCTGTGACGTACCATTAACATCACAAACACCACTAACCTGCTGTGACGTACCATTAACATCACAAACACCACTAACCTGCTGTGACGTACCATTAACATCACAAACACCACTAACCTGCTGTGACATACCATTAACACCACAAACACTACTAACCTGCTGTGACATACCATTAACATCACAAACACCACTAACCTGCTGTGACATACCACTAACACCACAAACACCACTAACCTGCTGTGACATACCATTAACACCACAAACACTACTAACCTGCTGTGACATACCATTAACATCACAAACACCACTAACCTGCTGTGACATACCACTAACACCACAAACACCACTAACCTGCTGTGACATACCACTAACACCACAAACACCACTAACCTGCTGTGACATATCATTAACATCACAAACACCACTAACCTGCTGTGACATACCACTAACACCACAAACACCACTAACCTGCTGTGACATATCATTAACACCACAAACACCACTAACCTGCTGTGACATACCACTAACACCACTAACCTGCTGTGACATATCATTAACACCACAAACACCACTAACCTGCTGTGACATATCATTAACACCACAAACACCACTAACCTGCTGTGACATACCACTAACACCACTAACCTGCTGTGACATATCATTAACACCACAAACACCACTAACCTGTTGTGACATACCATTAACACCACAAACACCACTAACCTGCTGTGACATACCATTAACACCACAAACACCACTAACCTGTTGTGACATACCATTAACACCACAAACACCACTAACCTGTTGTGACATACCATTAACACCACAAACACCACTAACCTGCTGTGACATACCATTAACACCACAAACACCACTAACCTGTTGTGACATACCATTAACACCACAAACACCACTAACCTGCTGTGACATACCATTAACACCACAAACACCACTAACCTGTTGTGACATACCATTAACACCACAAACACCACTAACCTGCTGTGACGTACCGTCAGAACCATTAACACAACAAACCTGCTGTGACATATCATTAGACATAATGGTGTGAAAGCCCTCATTTTATCTGCTGGAATCTGAGTATTTTGGATATCCCTCGAATATCAACCTGACAAAGGTCACTGCAGTTCATTTTTGTAATGGTGTTTCCTCAGGTAGGGTTCTCGGTCAGTGAATATTCTCTCTCTCCAGTTTTTATTGAGATGATGTGCCGATGACAACCCAAACTTACATTTAAGTTCTTACCGAAAATGTATGACGATTTGGTTGATCCCAAAGTGCATTATGATCTCTATTTTCCTGGAAAGTACGCTAGTTTAGCTCGTCACCAAGTGCATAGTAATCAATTAGTCACATCATTAGATTATACCTAGTTACTTTGCTCAGCGTTTTGTCGCTTTTCCACAATTTCTGGAATTCTATCTCTGATGGAATTTTGGCCAAATTGAAGCCTGTGGAGTTTAACAAAAAAACTTTTCGTTACCGGCTATGTGAAGCTCCAGATCACTCCATAGGGGATGGCAGTAAGTAATGAAGGCCAAGTCGGACATCTTGAGGTTGTTGATGTTTAATTGGCCCAGTTTCCCTCTCAAACTGTTGTGCGGGCCACAGAAAAGTTATCTAAACATCAACAGGATTGCATGTGGAAGGTACTCCCATTTGGTTAGAATCCAGAATGAAACTATTCTGAAATCTTCACAATGTCACTCACACACACACACACACACACACACACACACACACACACACACACACACACACACACACACACACACACACACACACACACACACACACACACACACACACACACACACACACACACACACACACACACACACACACACACACACACACACACACACACACACACACACACACACACACACACACTTTTTATATACTATATATTATGTACTGCATACAAAGTGGTGAAAGTTGTGACTGCCCCCTTCCCCTTCTTCTGCCCTCATTCCCACCACCCATTACCCTTTTCTCCTATCTTTTCACAACTTTGTATTTTTCTTCTTCTTCTTCTTCCTTTCCATTTTAATTTTTTTTTCTTCTCTCTCAATTTACCCCTCTCCCTCTTTATTCTGCATTAATAATACCCATATGGCTCCTAAAACAATGGTTGTTAGTTAGAGTATTCTTATTGGAATTGATTGCGCAGAGGCAGTACATTTCCCTTTGAGCAGTCTCGTCTGGGATTGATTCTCAGCCCAACTATAAACTATCGGATCCTTCGTTTGGACATTCAACGGGGTCACCCATCTACCAGCATTGGCTGGTGGATGTTGAGGATCTCACAGTGTTTCAGTGAAGAGTATGACGGTTATTGCTGGCATCCTGACCAGATTCAAAGGTGCAATTCAACCTGCCTTGAGGTTAGGTCTCGCGGTCCAGCTATTCCGATCAATGCCCTTTCGTGCAGGATCTTGGTCACACTCAGCTTGCCCAGCTGGAGAACCTGCGAGACTTTCTCCTCATGCTGCAGCAAGAACTGGAGTGGCTGCGGCGACGAGAGAAAGAGGAGATCGAGTTTGACTGGAGTCACAAAAATTCCAACCTTGAGGCTAAAAGGACGAGGCAATCGGTGAGTGTGTTTGTATTTACTTCTTTGACCTGCAATTCCCCCTTTTTATTTTTGTATACATAGTCGAGGCTCGTGGAAGAGTTAGTACACTGAATGGATTCGGACGTAAAAGAACAGGAACAGGAAGCAAAACATGCATGCATGGGGTGGACAATCTGGATACAGCAAGGCACTCAAAGGAGGGAAAACTGGACAAGGAGAAGGGATTTGGGTGGGATTAATGAGGGTATAAAATATCATGGTTTTGGATTAGGGACAATCTGAGATGGAGCTGAACAGTTGTCTTGAAGCACTGAGGGAAGAATGAGATCGAAGATTATGTGGACTATTATTACACTGGTGGGAAAAAGAGGAATGAGGGAATGGAGGTGAGCAGTGATTCTGGGTTTAGGGAGTTTCACCAAAAGGGGGTTGATGGTGCACCGTGTGAGCCTTGCAGAAACCTGGGGGATGAGGGTCAAAGCATGGAAAGAGCAGAGGGTGCAAGAACTGAAAGGAGGCAGTGGAAGACAGAGAGACCACCGACCTGTCGGCGATGGCGAAGTGATAGGCCCATAGACTCAGCTTCATTGCAGGAGATTCCAATAATCTTAAAGGCCTTGATTTCCACGGTGTCAAGCTGAGCAGGATGTGAGGCAACGGAGCCAGCCCAGATGGGAGAGCAGTACTCCAGGCTGCAGATGAAGGTGTTAGAAGTGGAAGGGGTTCAGGTGTGCCAAGGAAGGACTTTATATATGATGGAGGATGCCCAATCGGCGGTTGACTTTGGAGGCCAATTTTGGAATGTGGTTTGCTAAAGAAAGATCATGCTGCCATTGCGACCCAGGAGTTTGAATGACTGACTTTCCTCAAGATGATTGGAAAGAAAATAGATGGGTAGATTTGCCAGCCAGTCTTTCCGGAGAGAGATAGTGAGAGTGTGACAGTTGTCAGGATTGAGACATATTCCAAGTGTTTGACGAGCTTGTGATTTTTCTCAAGTTCTGAAGAGAGGGAAGAGGCTGCAGCCTACCTGTCTGAAGGATGATGGATGTCATGACAGAGGTTGGAGTCTTCAGAAAATAGATAGAGGATTTTCCAGAGAGTCAGAGAATACAACCCAGCTTACTTTTAAAAGTATCATTCCAACCGCAAATTCTTTGTTAGAGTACTACGGATTCTTCCTCATGATGTTTTTGTGATTTGATGTTCGTTTCCACTTTCTCAGTTGTTTTATTTGTTCCTGTCCCAGTTCAGAAACACAGCAAATTGTTAGTTTTCCCATTCCCATTTTCACATGACCCAAGTCAAGTCTCCATAAATGTTTACTCAAAACAAATTCCAGCAGACTTTATGACTATGACATTTGAGGATGTTTCTCAGTCCTTGTTAATCTCTCATGTTCCAGGAATGTCTAAAAGAGCAGAACAAAAAAGAACCGGTGGTCAACAACATCCGGAAAACTGGGGAAAGGTTGCTGTCAGACAAACACCCAGCAAAGGATGTCATTCAGGTAAGTGGGGGTAAAATATGACACAATTATCTTAATATAATGGAACTAATGTGTATGTCGCTGTGTGTTTATATATATATATATATATATATATATATATATATATATATATATATATATATATATATATATATATATATATATATACATATATATATATATATATATATATATATATATATATATATATATATATATATATATATATATATATATATAAGTATCTGTAATTTGGTGCTCCAACCTAATGAGCCAACGTCATGACGTCATCGCCACGTATGTCCGCATTGCCTGCCAAGCTCAGGAGGAGCCATCTAGCAGTGCGTCATTATCTATCTATAATTCCAGTAATCTCTGTGTGTCTGTGTGTCTGTGTGTTTGTGTGTTTGTGTGTTTGTCTGTGACCGCTGTTTCTCGACAACCACGGGTCCGATATACTTTAAACTTGCCAGGTATATTGCTGGGGACCCGAGGATGTGCCTTTTCAAGGTTTCATATTAATCGGACAAGTAGTTACCGAGCTATGGCGATTTCTTTACCAAACTCCGCAAGCCGTTCGCTTTGGACCAAACCATTTCATGTAAATAGAGCGGGGGGTTCTGTGGTCGTTGCGAATGACCAAACCATTCATGTAAATAGAGGGGGGGGGGGGGTTCTGTGGTCGTTACTGCCACGTGGTTTCAAAGTTTTTTTTTGTTGTTGTTGTTTGCACGCATGTTTTTTTGCACCCACGTACGGGCACGCCCTAGGATGTTTACACACACACACCCCTACACAAATTTTTTTTTTTTTTTTTTGGCAAGGAACGGGCACCCACGTACGGGCACGTCCTAGTATATGTTAATTATGAAACCCTGGTGTTGGGCTAGCGGCTAGGGTGTCAGCTTAGGATCCTAGGATCCTGGGTTCGAATCCCGGTCCATGGCTGAATTAACGCCAGGGGGGTTGACTGAGCCTGTCATCCTTCCGAGGTCGGCTAATTGAGGACCAGTTCACTGGTAATTCCCTGTTTGTCGTTAAAGGCGGCAAAAAGGGTTGGCGTCAGGAAGGGCATCCGGCCGTAAAACATTGCTTCAAAAAGGGGACCGAAAAACAACAACAACCACGGTTCCCGAAAAAGGCCAACCCCCGCTTGCGGGGAAAAATGGCCTCTAAAGGTGGTTTTTTTTTTGTTTTTTTTTAATGGATTATGGATCCCGAGGAGCGTCATTATGGATGTCATATATATATATATATATATATATATATATATATATATATATATATATATATATATATATATATATATATACACACTAGTATAAAGTATTTATATACTTTATACACACCCGTAGTATAAAGTCCGTCAAGAACAATGGGTTGGAACAGATTATTCGACGGTACACCTTCATGAGCGTGCCAAAGTCTGAAGCCTCGGCCTAGCATCAGTTGTGCTTATATAATTTTTATTTATTAGACATGATATGGACACAAATTAACACTCATTTAACTTTGCACGCCTGGCACACCATGCACAGCGAATTTCACCTCTCTGTGCCTTGTATTTTTTGTTATTTAAAAAATGCTTCTGTACACCGCCCTTGAGGTTCGGTTTGTAAGCCACCATCTACAATTCCAATAGAAGAGACATAATTACTCTTTTATGGAAAATGTTTTTCGAGTTTCTTTTATCCTCAAAAATAGACCGTAGTGAACACACTATAACACGTTAAAATATTGGCCTTTCGAACACAACTCAAATCGTCCTTACAATTTACGGACGGCGAGTCTTTAAGACCACGATCGCTTTTCGCCCCACAAACCTCGATCCGGCTTCAGGTCCACAGCTCAGGCCGTATTACCATTACTAATGAAGTTAGCGTTATGAATGAGGAATTGTGCAGGCAGTCACTGAACAGATTTTAACTGATTGGCCGAGTGGAACCAATGTCACATGCTGCGTTGTTATTAGTCCCCTACCGGTGTACACCGGAGAGGACTATAGGTTTGCACGCCGTCCGTCAGTCCGTCAGTCCGTCAGTCCGTCAGTCCGTCACGCAAAGAACAGTTTTCCGGACTTTTTTTCTAAACGCCTAATGCTAATGATTTCAAACTTGGTACATGATTTCCTCATGACAAGTTACAGGTCAAGTTCGAACTTCACGACGTTTCGATCATTTTTAACAAAGTTATGGCACTTTGAACTTTGGGAATTCTGATAATTCTGATGATCCTTAACTCAGTGCTATTTTAAGTTTTAATTTCCTTTTAAAACCAATTTCTCTGCAATAATAGGACGGATTGAGATCAAATTTTCACCGTAGGGGGGACTCGGTCTGTGGAATATTTTAATGGTAATTATGACATCACAGGTCACGTGGTTCGGCCGCCATATTGTTTTTTGGGACAACACGAAAACCCCTTTTTCTCTGCAACGGCTGAACAGATCGAGGCCAAACTTTGCAGGCACAATCGCATACCCATGACGAACAAAAAAGTCAGCGTGCATGACGTCATGCGTCACATGGTTTCAGAGTTATGACGTTTTAAAGCATGAACCTTTAAAACCGAGCCCCTCCCTCATTTTTGATCCAATCGAGGGGAAACTTCACAGATCTGTTGAGCATGTCAGTCTACTAAAATATCTTTTTGGAATTTGCGATAGGGCACGTGGTTTGGCAGATATCGTTAATTAAACGAAAATATTAACAAAAATGGATATCTCTTGTTTATTCTAGAGTTCTCCTCAAGCCACACCGCGCGCCCTCAGCCTCGTCTCGGGAACGTCAACAGCATGACACAGCGTGCGCTTTCCGGAGGGGCGGAGCCAAGCCGAGCAACATATATATACACATCGATCATTGATCGTGAACCCGAAAATATAATAAATTGCTGATATTTAGTGACTCGAAAGGTTCTTTATCAACAACTTATTTTCTCGTGCTTCGCTGACCTGTCTGCAAGGTGTATAAATCGAAGTCCCGAGTGCGAATCACAGGTGAGCCCATCCTGAGGTAATTAGCGATTGGGAACGATTCAGAACCTGTGGGTAATGAACCCTTGGTAATTTCCCCAACAGTTTTTCCGGACGACAGACTGCCGGTAGGGGACATGTATTGCAGCGCAATACTCAGAATGCTTGTTTCTATACCGGTACTACAATTACTTCTTGATTTATCAATCCTCAGTTGCCACAAAATGGTTTTAAGCATGTATTCAAACAGGCACGTATTTACAAGAGTATTCACAATGCATGTATTTACAGGTACATTAGCATCCCCTTATCCCTTTAGCAGATGGTAGTTTTCAGGGCGAATATTCCCGCCATCTGATCCCTTATACAGTCACTTAACACGTTTATATATGTGGTGCCAATCAAAACACCTGCACAAGGAAATGGAGATACAGAGATGAGAAAGAGAGAGACGAATATGGGGGACCAATCATGCCCCTACACACCTTGTGTCCACTCGGTTGAGCTGATGCCCCAATGACTGTGGCACAATGTCTCATTACTCGTGGTCCGTCTTGACCTGGTGCTGGTCCTGCTTCATGTGCCTGAAATACCGTGCTGCATTGCAGACCCCGGACCAGAAGATGGGCACAGATCGGACTCTGCACAATATTTATATGTGTATATATACATATATATATATATATATATATATATATATATATTATATGTATATATATATATATATATATATATATATATATATATATATATATATATATCTATCCCTAACTTAACGAGGCAACAAGGCACAGATCGAGTCCCATCACAACACAACACTCTAGTTAGCATGGTATGTGCCACATGAACACGTTGTCTCTGTCCTGCTGATCACCAGTTTGGGTGTCTATTAGCTAATAGGTTGTGCAGCAAGTGCTGTGATAGAACACAATCTGTACATTGCTGCGTCATCAAGTCAAGAATGATAAATTAAATGAAAGGAGCACATTGACCCTAGATGTGACATGACACTGATGTCATGCGCAGAAATGATGCCGACAAATCACCTTCAAACTAGGATGGTGTCCACACGGCACTCTGGTCTTTCAAGACTGAGATTTATGCCTTTATCATCACAAATAAATGAAAGCAGAGCCACTAATCCAGATTTCGCCCTTGCTTTGGGCTCGTCAGGACGACCTTCTGCCAAATCATTTATTTGTGACCATACTAAGCTGGTTAGTAAATACAAATGAAAGCCCCTAATTTGACGGGGCAGCAATGTTTTGCAGCTGTAGAGGAACTCGGTTAGAGTTTTAAACAGCAAAGGGCTTACCTTGTCTTTCATGGTTGCTTTATGCAGCTTTCTTTGGTCAGAAGAGCATATCCTCAAGAGCATCTGAAAATTCTGCTTTGCGTGATTTTTTAAAAATTCTCACCTGTAGTTAGTTTAGGGAGCGTAGTTAGATCTCCATGACTTCACTCCTTTCAGTACACCAGTATGACTCATCAATACATTCCTATTTTGTAGCAACCCTAAACTGTTGACATGGAGGACCCTCAAGGTGGCTGTTTTGCTCCTCGAATTTAATAAAGAAATAGTTTGAACATTTTTTTGTAGTTGGATGCATCCATGTTTTGTTTTTTTTACCGATTTGTGCTTGAGTCTATTACACATTCCTGTAACCATGACAGCACTATTAAAGCTGAACTTGTTTTGTCCCCTTTACTCAGCTCTCCTTGGAGACCTTGAGGAAACAATGGGACTGGTTGAAGCAGCTGAACTCCTGTGTAGAGACTCACCTACAAGAAAACACTGCTTACTTCCATGTATGTAAAATGATATGAGTGGATGTCCCACAGGAGGAAATATTCTGCTTTTTAATGTAGGCCTGTACCATGCACATATGATTTATGGCGAGTAGACGGTAGTTTTCAGGGTGAGATAATTTTACAATGAATGTATTTCTATGCCACATAGCCCAATAACGTATCTATGGCAGCTTTATAGACACGAATGTCTCTATTCAGTTCCTTGATGTTTGGACAATCTTCATATTTCAAATCCAACAATGGTAGATACTTTCAACATCATTAACACTTTGGATCCCCATCCCTTACACCTCTCTACCACCATGGATCACCATCCCTTACACCTCTCTACCACCATGGATCTCCATCCCTTACACCCATCTACCACCATGGACCCCCATCCCTTAGACCTCTCCACCACCATGGATCCCCATCCCTTACACCCCTCTACCACCATGGATCTCCATCCCTTACACTTCTCTCCCACCATGGATCCCCATCCCTTACACCCCTCTACCACCATGGATCTCCATCCCTGACACCCATCTACCACCATGGATCCCCATCCCTTACACCCATCTACCACCATGGATCCCCATCCCTTACACCCATCTACCACCATGGATCCCTATCCCTTACACCCATCTACCACCATGGATCCCCATCCCTTACACCCATCTACCACCATGGATCTCCATCCCTTACACCCATCTACCACCATGGATCCCCATCCCTTACACCCATCTACCACCATGGATCCCCATCCCTTACACCCATCTACCACCATGAATCCCCATCCCTTACACCCATCTACCACCATGGATCCCCATCCCTTACACCCATCTACCACCATGGATCCCCATCCCTTACACCCATCTACCACCATGGATCCCCATCCCTTACACCTCTCCACCACCATGGATCCCCATCCCTTACACTTCTCTACCACCATGAATCCCCATCCCTTACACCCATCTACCACCATGGATCCCCATCCCTTACACCCATCTACCACCATGGATCTCCATCCTTTACACCTCTCTACCACCATGGATCTCCATCCCTTACACTTCTCTCCCACCATGGATCCCCATCCCTTACACCCCTCTATCACCATGGATCCCCATCCTTTACACCCCTCTACCACCATGGATCCCCGTCCCTTAGACCCGTCTACCACCATGGATCCCCATCCTTTACACCCCTCTACCACCATGGATCCCCATCCCTTACACCTCTCTACCACCATGGATCCCCATCCCTTACACCTCTCTACCACCATGGATCCCCATCCCTTACACCTCTCTACCACCATGGATCCCCATCCTTTACACCCCTCTACCACCATGGATCCCCATCCCTTACACCCCTCTACCACCATGGATCCCCGTCCCTTACACCTCTCTACCACCATTGATCCCCATCCCTTACACCTTTGTACCACCATGGATCCCCATCCTTTACACCCCTCTACCACCATGGATCCCCATCCCTTACACCTCTCTACCACCATGGATCCCCATCCCTTACACCTCTCTACCTCCATGGATCCCTATCCTTTACACCCCTCTACCACCATGGATCCCCATTCCTTACACCTCTCTACCACCATGGATCCCTATCCTTTACACCCCTCTACCACCATGGATCCCCATTCCTTACACCTCTCTACCACCATGGATCCCCGTCCCTTGCGCCCCTCTACTTGAACAGTCCCAACCCCTCTCTCATCCAAGTGCACTTTGGCACCATGTTTACAGTTTGGGCCATATCTCACTCAACATGTCCTGTTTGCCTTTGAGCCAGTTTATAAATGTAGTTTTATTATAAAGTGTCGGTGTACAAACAAGCTTACTTTTAAAAGTACCACTCAAACCACAATCGATTAGTACCATGTACATTTGAATTTAATTGGGAAATTCCACATGAAGTCGACTTGAATTGGGAAATGTACCACTGCAGTGAGATTACATCCTCAGCTATGTGTCCGGGTCATAATGATGCCTCTTGGATCAGCCGATTCACACGCCTGACATATTCTTGTTTGCACTCTCACGCTAATCCCTTGTGCCCATCGCACATGAATTAAAGTGAATGCATCACATATCAATGAGTGTGGCTTGCATGAACTGTTACAATAATTATTCAAGGGTACAAGTAACAGTTTACTTCCCTCCCTTTCCCAAAGTTCCAAGCTCCCATTCCTCCTCCACACGCAGGATATGAAGTAATATATTTTGCCAAAGCTGTGACATTGTGATGGATGCTTGGTAATGAAACTGCTTCTGCTCCCTTTGTAGTTCTTCACCGACGCTAATGAGCTGGAAAAGCAGAGTGAAAGAGTTCAAGATTCCTTGAATAAAAAGTACAAGTGTAACAAATCCATGGAGCCAGCTTGCCTGGAAAAGCTGCTGAATGACAACACTGTGAGTTAAGGAATTGCTAAGGAAACTAGAACATCACATGGCAGAGTGCATACATACATATGCCAGGCTGAACAGTTTACGTTTTGTATCCGACTGAAAGGACGGATACGGATTTTTTTTTTTTTTTGTATACAAGATCGAGGCTCGTGAATGAGCTAACATTAATCACACAAAAAGTCAAACCGACACATAAAACATATAATAAGGGGAGCGGTAGACAAGATGGGGAGAGATGGGGAAGGACACAAACACAACATTTGAGAGCAGGGACATCGAGAGATCTGTGGGAGGGAGAGGGCTTGGGGGGAGGTGGGAGAGATATAAAATATATGGACACTGCAAGGACTTCCAGGAAAGAAGTTGGAATTTCAAAAAAGTGGACCTGGGGTGAATTAGCGGGGGTAGAAAAGATCAAGGTTTTAGATGGGGGAAGATAAGAGATGGTGGTGAACAGCTGTTTTAAAGACCTGGAGGGTGGAGTGGGATTGAAGAGGGTGGGGGAGTTTGTTCCAGAGGCGGGAGAAATGGGGAATGAAGGAGTGAAGGTGAGCAGAGAGTCTAGATTTTGGCAGTTTAACCACAAGAGGGTTGCTGGCAGATCTTGTGCGACCTGTAGGAATATTTGGGGGACAGAGCCCAGATAGAGCTGGAGGAGCAAGGCCGGAGAGGAATCGGTAGAAGACAGAAAGACCACCAACCTGCCTGCGGTGAGTAATGGAGAGGCCCTCGGAGTTATCTTCATCGCGGGTGATTCCAATGATTCTGAAAGCTTTGGTTTCAACACCGTGAAGCCGAGCTAGGTGTGAGGCAGGAGCACCGGCCCAGAGGGGACAACAGAATTCCATTGAGCTGGCGATGAAAGCCTTGTATGTGGTGAGGAGCTCAGGTGTGCCAAGGAAGGACTTCGCACGACAGAGGATGCCCAGTCAGCGACTGGCTTTGGAGGCCAGCTTGGAAATGTGGTTTTCCCAGGAAAGATCATGGCAGATAGTGAGACCCAAAAGCTTGAGCGACAGAACTTCTTGGAGAGGCTGTTGAGAATGTAGATGGGAGGGTTGTCCAGACAGTCTTTTCGGAGAGACATAGTAAGAGTGCGAGATTTGTCAGGATTGAAAGGCATGTTCCACTTGTTTGACCAGTCTGTGATTTTGTCCAGGTCTGCATAGAGTGAGGAGGCTGCAGACTGCCGAACTGAGGGATAAGGAATGGAGCGGCAGAGAGTGGAGTCATCAGCAAAGAAATAGAGAGGATTTTCCAGAGAGTCAGAGAGATCATTGATGAAGACCAGAAAAAGCACAGGGCCCAGAACACTGCCTTGGGGAACTCCAGCCTGAACAGGAAGAGGAGATGAGAAAAACCCATTCAGGGCCACACGTTGACTACAACTAGAGAGGAAGTCCGCCAGCCCTGCATGGAGATTTCCATGAATACCATAGGAGGAGAGTTTCGTGAGCAGAGTGGGGTGCCAGACCGTATCGAAGGCACATGATATGTCAAGGGAGACGGCTCTGATTTCCTGTTTGGCATTGAGGACCTCCATCCATTGGAGAAGAGGAAGGATTTGATATCCAAAGCAATGATGGATTCCATGACTTTGCTGATAATTGGGAGCAGGCTGATTGGTCTGCAGTTGCAAAGATCTGTTTTGGCACATTTTTTGTGTAAAGCGGTAATGTTGGCTGATTTCCGGTAATGTTTGCTGATCCATATCTTCACCAAAATCGAATCGATTCATCCTTGTCACACACCCAACCTGTCCATCAAGTTTCATCCGAATTCCACAACTTTTTGAGATATCGTGCTATGTATCTTTTTCGCTCTATCTCTCAATGGTGAAAAATCACTGAAAAAATATAATATCCGTATCCGGATCTTCACCAAAATCGAATCAATTCTGCCTTGTCACACGCCAACTTGTCTATCAAATGTCATCCAGGTCCGTCCATATCCTTTTGAGATATCCTGCTCACAGACAGCCAGACAGACACAAACAGACAGGGGTGAAAACATAACCTCAGTCCACCTTCAGTGGCGGAGGTAAACATGACCTCCATCCACCTTCAGTGGTGGAAGTAATTACACAAATGTGTTTACAATTTTGAATTTATTTCTCTTTTTCCATTTTTTAGTTCACTGAGGACAGATTGAAACTACAGCTGGACATCAATTAGTGACATCCTCATGCATGTAATTCTTTCAACAGCATTTCCACTTTCCAACCAACTGATATAATTAATTAAACATCTAGCGAATGTGCATCATTGCATCATAACAGAGAGGTAGTTCTTGAGCTGAGATAATAGGAAGACTAATATAATTTTATAAATTTTCACACCAGAATCAGTGGTGTAATGGTTAGGGCGTCTGCTCCGAGTCTCGGAGGTCGGCGGTTCAAATCACACCAAAGACTGTTATATTGGTAAGTGCTGCTTCCTTGGTGAACACTCCGCATTTACAAAGGAAAGAGCATGGACAACCATAGGTTGCCAGGGCAGACTAGATGGGCCTTATGGCCTCCTTATGTGTTGAAGTTCCTTGTTCGGGAACTTATATTACAAGTTGTGACAAAACAAACAGCATTTTAATAAATTAATATGTACACCTTTGTGAAGACGGGTCCATGTGAGAATAGGAGGGAGCTCGAAGACTTTTAGAACACCGATCTATTGAGAGTGAGTGTGTAGAAAGTCATTTTCATTGGCCTCTGCAGGAGTTACAAGTCCAAAAGGTGAACCAATCCTATGATCAGGAAAAGAGAAAGTAAATGTTACTGGTTCGACTCCATACCCTGTACTAACATGCATTTTGTCAATTGGTCTTCTAGGCAATGGATCCCTCAAGATATGGTATTTAAAGTTCATAATGGAAACTCTCTCACACACACACATATATATATATATATACACACACACACACACATATATATATATATATATATATATATATATATATATATATATATATATATATATATATATATACTGTATATATATACTGAAACGCAAAAGAAACTTACCACCTTTGAAACCTTTAAATATCAACAATAACACTGCGTGTAGTAAATGTGTGAACTTATTTGTGGACAATAGTGTCCTCGCTGTCAGACAAAACGGTCACGGATGGTCACTTGAACCTTCAATGGTCACTTCATAGCACAGCTGTTGAACAGCCGTTTTGACTGTCAGTGATTAGCCAAGGGGTACGGGATGATTTTAATGAGCTGCACGTGATGTCTTGATATTGGCTTTAAAAAGGCCAGTGCAAAATGGGCATTTTGACCCAAAAATTTGACCATTTTGACCATTTTGACCAACTTCAAAAAGACCGAAAATGCAAAAGAAATTTACCACTTGTTTGAAATGTAATAAAATTGTAACAGTTCAAAATAAAACAAACCAACAATTGCTAATTGAAACATTGGCATTTTATTGATGACATGTCAAGTTTTTGACCAAGATACACCATCTCATCAGTTTGTTCTACAGTACAGAACAGCACAGGGTGCAATGTCAGTCCCCTTTCAATAGCGTGTATGGCCACCATTGTTTTGGATACAGGCAGTGCATCGTCGGCGTATACTGCCTACCAGTCTTTGGATGGATTGCTGCTGGATTCTGTCCCACTCAGTCCTCAATGTCTGAAGCAGCTCTGCCCGTGTCCTGGCCCTGCCAACTACGCGTCTCCCAAGCTCATCCCACAGGTGCTCTATGGGATTCAGGTCAGGGGAGAGCGCAGGCCACTGCATGGTGTTGATGTTCTCGCCTTGGAGAAATGCAGTGGTAAAGCGAGCAGCATGGGGACGAGCGTTGTCATGCTGAAAGGTTCTCAGTTCTGGGTGGTCGAGCAGGAATGGCAGCAGATGAGGTCGCAGGATGTTATCCACATACCGCTGGGCGTTAAGATTCCCATCCACAACCACCAGTGGCGTCCTGTACCGGCCTGATATGGCTGCCCACACCATCACACTTGGGCCACCCCACCTGTTGGCTTGACGCACGCAACAATCGGCATATCGCTCGCCAGTTCTTCTCCAGACACACTCACGGCTCACGCCCATCAGGACTGTCCACACAGAACCTTGACTCATCGCTGAAAGCGACCTCGTTCCACTGCGCCAAGGTCCACCGCTGATGCTGCTGGCACCATCTCTGACGGTTGCGGCGATGGGCAGCCGTCATCACGGGGCCTCTGTATGGTCTTCTGGCAGTCAGACCATAGTCATGCAGTCGTCTTCGTGCAGTATCATTGGAGATCCGTGGGTTTGCACGCCCCGGAGTTTCTGCCACAGTGCGGGATGCTGGACGGAATCGATCCCGCAGGTGACTTCAGACCATCTGCCTGTCCTGCCTTGCAGTGGTGACTCTTGGCCTCCCTGATCGAGGTCTGTCATCTGCAGAGTTGTGGAGGGTGTCTCTGTCCACCAGGGCCGATATCATCTGGTGTGAACAGCCAAGGCGACGTGCCACCTCACGGTAGCTCAGTCCACCTTGCAGCATGCCCAGGGCACGCTGCCGTTGATCCCTTGACAATCGTGGCATGTTGATTGAAATGCCCATTTTGCAGTGGCCTTTTTAAAGCCAATATCAAGACATCACGTGCAGCTCATTAAAATCATCCCGTACCCCTTGGCTAATCACTGACAGTCAAAACGGCTGTTCAACAGCTGTGCTAGGAAGTGACCATTGAAGGTTCAAGTGACCATCCGTGACCGTTTTGTCTGACAGTGAGGACACTATTGTCCACAAATAAGTTCACACATTTACTATACGCAGTGTTATTGTTGATATTTAAAGGTTTCAAAGGTGGTAAGTTTCTTTTGTGTTTTCGGTCTTTTTGAAGTTGGTCAAAATGGTCAAATTTTTCGGTCAAAATGCCCATTTTGCACTGGCCTTTTTAAAGCCAATATCAAGACATCACGTGCAGCTCATTAAAATCATCCCGTACCCCTTGGCTAATCACTGACAGTCAAAACGGCTGTTCAACAGCTGTGCTAGGAAGTGACCATTGAAGGTTCAAGTGACCATCCGTGACCGTTTTGTCTGACAGTGAGGACACTATTGTCCACAAATAAGTTCACACATTTACTATACGCAGTGTTATTGTTGATATTTAAAGGTTTCAAAGGTGGTAAGTTTCTTTTGTGTTTTCGGTCTTTTTGAAGTTGGTCAAAATGGTCAAATTTTTCGGTCAAAATGCCCATTTTGCACTGGCCTTTTTAAAGCCAATATCAAGACATCACGTGCAGCTCATTAAAATCATCCCGTACCTCTTGGCTAATCACTGACAGTCAAAACGGCTGTTCAACAGCTGTGCTATGAAGTGACCATTGAAGGTTCAAGTGACAATCCGTGACCGTTTTGTCTGACAGTGAGGACACTATTGTCCACAAATAAGTTCACACATTTACTACACGCAGTGTTATTGTTGATATTTAAAGGTTTCAAAGGTGGTAAGTTTCTTTTGCGTTTCAGTATATATATATATAATAATAATTCATTTATTTTGTACAGCGCTTTTCAAGAAGCCCAAAGGCGCTTTGACAGAGTGGAAAACATAATGCATAACAATACATGAAAACAACACATTAAAACAACAATTGCAAAAAGACAAGAATCAATAGGGAAATATTTAAAGCAAAAGGAGGGAGAAGGAGAAGAGATAGTCAGGGGTTAAATGCTGTGGGTTGAATGTTGAATGCAGTGTTGAACAGGTGGGTCTTTAGTGATGTTTTGAATGTGGTGAGTGAGGAGGAGTCTCTGATGGTGTGAGGTAGTGAGTTCCAGAGGGTGGGAGCAGCGATGGAGAAGGCCCTGTCCCCCCAGGATCTGAATTTGGTCCGGATGGAGGGGGTCAGGCGGTTGGTACCAGCAGAGCGGAGGTTGCGGGTGGGAGTGTGTCTGGAGAGGAGGTGATATATATATATATATATATATATATATATAAAATCAACGAACATAACAGCGTGACGAGCGCTGTCCCGATCTCCTGTGGACCGAAGTCCTAGACCAAAGCGTCACCTCCAACCCAAAGGGTCTTCTGGAGGCCTCAGCCCGGCCACTCTGTCAACAGACAGAGATTTATTCATTGGTCCCCATTGGCTAAACATCAAGCAGAGCCGCCAATCCAGATTTCGGACTTATTGACTGTTTTAGGGCCCCAGTCAAGGCCTGCCTTTTTTGCTTGTGAAAAAAGGTAAAAAGTCAAACATTTGAACAGCCTTGGACGTGCACCTTGACCCCATGGTCAAGGCACATCGTCAACAAGGCTGTCCCCATAACAATACACATGCGCCTCAACCCCGAGGGGGAAGCGCATGGTCATTCAAACGCATGCATCATGCCCACGAAGGGCCACAATGCATGGTCATACAATTGGGACCACTCCTCTTAATAGGAGTGAGACCCCTTAATCCACCGGCAGGGCATTACTCCTGCCAGGTCCGATTTGCATGCAGGTCTTTAAACCCCGTTTTAGGGCCCCGGGCAGGGCCTGCCTTTTTTACACGAAAAAAGGTAAAAAGTCAAACATTTGAACAGCCTTGGACGTGCACCTTGACCCCATGGTCAAGGCACATCGTCAACAAGGCTGTCCCCATAACAATACACATGCGCCTCAACCCCGAGGGGGAAGCGCATGGTCATTCAAACGCATGCATCATTGCCCCGAAGGGCCACAATGCATGGTCATACAATTGGGACCACTCCTCTTAATAGGAGTGAGACCCCTTAATCCACCGGCAGGGCATTACTCCTGCCAGGTCCGATTTGCATGCAGGTCTTTAAACCTGTATTGGGGGCCACAGGGAAGCCCTGCCTTTTTTACTATGAAAAAAGGTAAAAAGTCAAACATTTGAACAGCCTTGGACGTGCACCTTGACCCCATGGTCAAGGCACAACGTCAACAAGGCTGTCCCCATAACAATACACATGCGCCTCAACCCCGAGGGGGAAGCGCATGGTCATTCAAACGCATGCATCATGCCCCCCGAAGGGCCACAATGCATGGTCATACAGTTGGGACCACTCCTCTTAATAGGAGTGAGACCCCTTAATCCACCGGCAGGGTATTACTCCTGCCAGGTCCAATTTGCATGCAGGCTTGATCGTTTAGGGCCTGACCGAAGGCCTGCCTTTTTTACAAGAAAAAAGGTAAAAATTCAAACATTTGAACAGCCTCGGACGTGCACCTTGACCCCATGGTCAAGGCACAGCGTCAACAAGGCTGTCCCCAAAACAATACACATGCGCCTCAACCCCGAGGGGGAAGCACATGGTCATTCAAACGCATGCATCATGCCCCCGAAGGGCCACAATGCATGGTCATACAGTTGGGACCACTCCTCTTAATAGGAGTGAGACCCCTTAATCCACTGGCAGGGAATTACTCCTGCCAGGTCCGATTTCCATGCAGTACTTGCTCGATCGTTTAGGGCCTGACCGAAGGCCTGCCTTTTTTACAAGAAAAAAGGTAAAAATTCAAACATTTGAACAGCCTTGGACGTGCACCTTGACCCCATGGTCAAGGCACATCGTCAACAAGGCTGTCCCCATTACAATACACATGCGCCTCAACCCCGAGGGGGAAGCGCATGGTCATTCAAACGCATGCATCATGCCCCCCGAAGGGCCACAATGCATGGTCATACTGGTGGGACCACTCCTCTTAATAGGAGTGAGACCCCTTAATCCACTGGCAGGGAATTACTCCTGCCAGGTCCGATTTCCATGCAGTACTTGCTCGACGTTTAGGGCCCGCACGAGAAGGCCTGCCTTTTTTGCACTGAAAAAAGGTAAAAAGTCAAACATTTGAACAGCCTTGGACGTGCACCTTGACCCCATGGTCAAGGCACATCGTCAACAAGGCTGTCCCCATAACAATACACATGCGCCTCAACCCCGAGGGGGAAGCGCATGGTCATTCAAACGCATGCATCATGCCCCCCGAAGGGCCACAATGCATGGTCATACAATTGGGACCACTCCTCTTAATAGGAGTGAGACCCCTTAATCCACCGGCAGGGAATTACTCCTGCCAGGTCCGATTTCCATGCAGTTTTTCGCGTCCGTTTTAGGGCCCCGGACAGGGCCTGCCTTTTTTACAAGAAAAAAGGTAAAAAGTCAAACATTTGAACAGCCTTGGACGTGCACCTTGACCCCATGGTCAAGGCACATCGTCAACAAGGCTGTCCCCATAACAATACACATGCGCCTCAACCCCGAGGGGGAAGCGCATGGTCATTCAAACGCATGCATCATGCCCCCGAAGGGCCACAATGCATGGTCATACAGGTGGGACCACTCCTCTTAATAGGAGTGAGACCCCTTAATCCACCGGCAGGGAATTACTCCTGCCAGGTCCGATTTCCATGCAGTTTTTCGCGTCCGTTTTAGGGCCCCGGACAGGGCCTGCCTTTTTTACAAGAAAAAAGGTAAAAAGTCAAACATTTGAACAGCCTTGGACGTGCACCTTGACCCCATGGTCAAGGCACATCGTCAACAAGGCTGTCCCCATAACAATACACATGCGCCTCAACCCCGAGGGGGAAGCGCATGGTCATTCAAACGCATGCATCATGCCCCCCGAAGGGCCACAATGCATGGTCATACAATTGGGACCACTCCTCTTAATAGGAGTGAGACCCCTTAATCCACCGGCAGGGCATTACTCCTGCCAGGTCCGATTTGCATGCAGTTTTTCGCGTCCGTTTTAGGGCCCCGGACAGGGCCTGCCTTTTTTACAAAGAAAAAAGGTAAAAAGTCAAACATTTGAACAGCCTTGGACGTGCACCTTGACCCCATGGTCAAGGCACATCATCAACAAGGCTGTCCCCATAACAATACACATGCGCCTCAACCCCGAGGGGGAAGCGCATGGTCATTCAAACGCATGCATCATGCCCCCCGAAGGGCCACAATGCATGGTCATACAATTGGGACCACTCCTCTTAATAGGAGTGAGACCCCTTAATCCACCGGCAGGGCATTACTCCTGCCAGGTCCGATTTGCATGCAGTTTTCGCGTGTGTTTAGGGCCCACACGGAAGGCCTGCCTTTTTTACAAGAAAAAAGGTAAAAATTCAAACATTTGAACAGCCTTGGACGTGCACCTTGACCCCATGGTCAAGGCACATCGTCAACAAGGCTGTCCCCATTACAATACACATGCGCCTCAACCCCGAGGGGGAAACGCATGGTCATTCAAAACGCATGCATCATGCCCCCAGAGGGCCACAATGCATGGTCATACTGGTGGGACCACTCCTCTTAATAGGAGTGAGACCCCTTAATCCACTGGCAGGGAATTACTCCTGCCAGGTCCGATTTGCATGCAGTACTTGTTTCTGTATTGGGGGCCACAGGGAAGCCCTGCCTTTTTTACTATGAAAAAAGGTAAAAAGTCAAACATTTGAACAGCCTTGGACGTGCACCTTGACCCCATGGTCAAGGCACAACGTCAACAAGGCTGTCCCAATAACAATACACATGCGCCTCAACCCCGAGGGGGAAACGCATGGTCATTCAAACGCATGCATCATGCCCCCCCGAAGGGCCACAATGCATGGTCATACAGTTGGGACCACTCCTCTTAATAGGAGTGAGACCCCTTAATCCACCGGCAGGGTATTACTCCTGCCAGGTCCGATTTGCATGCAATGCTTGATTGTGCATTTAGGGCCCGCGCGAAGGCCTGCCTTTTTTGCAGTGAAAAAAGGTAAAAACTCAAACATTTGAACAGCCTTGGACGTGCACCTTGACCCCATGGTCAAGGCACATCGTCAACAAGGCTGTCCCCAAAACAATACACATGCGCCTCAACCCCGAGGGGGAAGCACATGGTCATTCAAACGCATGCATCATGCCCCCGAAGGGCCACAATGCATGGTCATACAGGTGGGACCACTCCTCTTAATAGGAGTGAGACCCCTTAATCCACCGGCAGGGCATTACTCCTGCCAGGTCCGATTTGCATGCAGTTTTTGCCAAGCGTTTAGGGCCCGCCCGGAAGGCCTGCCTTTTTTACATGAAAAAAGGTAAAAAGTCAAACATTTGAACAGCCTTGGACGTGCACCTTGACCCCATGGTCAAGGCACATCGTCAACAAGGCTGTCCCCATTACAATACACATGCGCCTCAACCCCGAGGGGGAAACGCATGGTCATTCAAAACGCATGCATCATGCCCCCAAAGGGCCACAATGCATGGTCATACTGGTGGGACCACTCCTCTTAATAGGAGTGAGACCCCTTAATCCACTGGCAGGGAATTACTCCTGCCAGGTCCGATTTCCATGCAGTTCTTGTTCAACTGGTTTAGGGCCGCAGTCAGGGCCTGCCTTTTTTACGTGTGAAAAAAGGTAAAAAGTCCAAACATTTGAACAGCCTCGGACGTGCACCTTGACCCCATGGCCAAGACACAACGTCAACAAGGCTGTCCCCATAACAATACACATGCGCCTCAACCCCGAGGGGGAAGCACATGGTCATTCAAACGCATGCATCATGCCCCCGAAGGGCCACAATGCATGGTCATACAGTTGGGACCACTCCTCTTAATAGGAGTAAGACCCCTTAATCCACCAGCAGGGCATTACTCCTGCCAGGTCCGATTTGCATGCAGTTTTTGCCAACTGGTTTAGGGCCGCAGTCAGGGCCTGCCTTTTTTACGTGTGAAAAAAGGTAAAAAGTCCAAACATTTGAACAGCCTCGGACGTGCACCTTGACCCCATGGCCAAGGCACATCGTCAACAAGGCTGTCCCCAAAACAATACACATGCGCCTCAACCCCGAGGGGGAAGCACATGGTCATTCAAACGCATGCATCATGCCCCCGAAGGGCCACAATGCATGGTCATACAGGTGGGGACCACTCCTCTTAATAGGAGTGAGACCCCTTAATCCACCGGCAGGGCATTACTCCTGCCAGGTCCGATTTGCATGCAGTTTTTGCCAACTGGTTTAGGGCCACAGTCAGGGCCTGCCTTTTTTACGTGTGAAAAAAGGTAAAAATTCAAACATTTGAACAGCCTTGGACGTGCACCTTGACCCCATGGTCAAGGCACATCGTCAACAAGGCTGTCCCCAAAACAATACACATGCGCCTCAACCCCGAGGGGGAAGCGCATGGTCATTCAAACGCATGCATCATGCCCCCCAAAGGGCCACAATGCATGGTCATACAGGTGGGACCACTCCTCTTAATAGGAGTGAGACCCCTTAATCCACCGGCAGGGAATTACTCCTGCCAGGTCCGATTTCCATGCAGTTTTTGCCAACTGGTTTAGGGCCACAGTCAGGGCCTGCCTTTTTTACGTGTGAAAAAAGGTAAAAATTCAAACATTTGAACAGCCTTGGACGTGCACCTTGACCCCATGGTCAAGGCACATCGTCAACAAGGCTGTCCCCAAAACAATACACATGCGCCTCAACCCCGAGGGGGAAGCGCATGGTCATTCAAACGCATGCATCATGCCCCCCAAAGGGCCACAATGCATGGTCATACAGGTGGGACCACTCCTCTTAATAGGAGTGAGACCCCTTAATCCACCGGCAGGGAATTACTCCTGCCAGGTCCGATTTCCATGCAGTTTTTGCCAACGCCACAGGGCGGCACACTGCGAAAAATCTAACCAATGAGGACCAAAATCGTCTATTAAGATGATCAAGGCACCTCCTAGCTTTAATGGGTGAGCACCAGCCACGAATTATGTCTCACACGGTAAATACCGCATAACCCGCAAGGAAACCAACAGCCTGTCTGCCACACAGACCATCGTTCCCACCAGTGCAAACCAAACCAGGGGGTGCGGTGCGATCGGCGGGGGTGCAGTACGATCCCCCTGGTTTTGGTTTGCACTGGTGGGAACGATGGTCTGTGTGGCAGACAGGCTGTTGGTTCCTTGCGGGTTATGCGGTATTTACCGTGTGAGACATAATTCGTGGCTGGTGCTCACCATTAAAGCTAGGAGGTGCCTTGATCATCTTAATAGACGATTTTGGTCCTCATTGGTTAGATTTTTCGCAGTGTGCCGCCCTGTGCGTAGAACTGCATGCAAATCGGACCTGGCAGGAGTAATGCCCTGCCGGTGGATTAAGGGGTCTCACTCCTATTAAGAGGAGTGGTCCCCAACTGTATGACCATGCATTGTGGCCCTTTGGGGGCATGATGCATGCGTTTTGAATGACCATGCGTTTCCCCCTCGGGGTTGAGGCGCATGTGTATTGTTATGGGGACAGCCTTGTTGACGATGTGCCTTGACCATGGGGTCAAGGTGCACGTCCAAGGCTGTTCAAATGTTTGACTTTTTACCTTTTTTCTTGTAAAAAAGGCAGGCTTCCCTGTGGCCCCCAATACAGGTAAATAAAACTGCATGCAAATCGGACCTGGCAGGAGTAATGCCCTGCCGGTGGATAAGGGGTCTCACTCCTATTAAGAGGAGTGGTCCCCAACTGTATGACCATGCATTGTGGCCCTTTGGGGGGCATGATGCATGCGTTTGAATGACCATGCGTTTCCCCTCGGGGTTGAGGCGCATGTGTATTGTTATGGGACAGCCTTGTTGACGATGTGCCTTGACCATGGGGTCAAGGTGCACGTCCAAGGCTGTTCAAATGTTTGACTTTTTACCTTTTTTCTTGTAAAAAAGGCAGGGCTTCCCTGTGGCCCCCAATACAGGTAAATAAAACTGCATGCAAATCGGACCTGGCAGGAGTAATGCCCTGCCGGTGGATTAAGGGGTCTCACTCCTATTAAGAGGAGTGGTCCCAACTGTATGACCATGCATTGTGGCCCTTTGGGGGGCATGATGCATGCGTTTGAATGACCATGCGTTTCCCCCTCGGGGTTGAGGCGCATGTGTA
Organism: Myxine glutinosa; assembly: GCF_964187855.1. Classification (NCBI taxonomy): domain Eukaryota; kingdom Metazoa; phylum Chordata; class Myxini; order Myxiniformes; family Myxinidae; genus Myxine; species Myxine glutinosa. The sequence continues at coordinate 67,862,768 of NC_136268.1, read as the reverse complement.
TTGTTATGGGGACAGCCTTGTTGACGATGTGCCTTGACCATGGGGTCAAGGTGCACGTCCAAGGCTGTTCAAATGTTTGACTTTTTACCTTTTTTCTTGTAAAAAAGGCAGGGCTTCCCTGTGGCCCCCAATACAGGTAAATAAAACTGCATGCAAATCGGACCTGGCAGGAGTAATGCCCTGCCGGTGGATTAAGGGGGGTCTCACTCCTATTAAGAGGAGTGGTCCCACCTGTATGACCATGCATTGTGGCCCTCTGGGGGCATGATGCATGTGTTTGAATGACCATGCGTTTCCCCCTCGGGGTTGAGGCGCATGTGTATTGTTATGGGGACAGCCTTGTTGACGATGTGCCTTGACCATGGGGTCAAGGTGCACGTCCAAGGCTGTTCAAATGTTTGACTTTTTACCTTTTTTCTTGTAAAAAAGGCAGGGCTTCCCTGTGGCCCCCAATACAGGACAAATAACTGCATGCAAATCGGACCTGGCAGGAGTAATTCCCTGCCGGTGGATTAAGGGGTCTCACTCCTATTAAGAGGAGTGGTCCCAATTGTATGACCATGCATTGTGGCCCTTCGGGGGGCATGATGCATGCGTTTGAATGACCATGCGCTTCCCCTTCGGGGTTGAGGCGCATGTGTATTGTTATGGGGACAGCCTTGTTGACGATGTGCCTTGACCATGGGGTCAAGGTGCACGTCCAAGGCTGTTCAAATGTTTGACTTTTTACCTTTTTTCTTTGTAAAAAAGGCAGGCCCTGTCCGGGGCCCTAAAACGGACGCGAAAAACTGCATGGAAATCGGACCTGGCAGGAGTAATTCCCTGCCGGTGGATTAAGGGGTCTCACTCCTATTAAGAGGAGTGGTCCCACCTGTATGACCATGCATTGTGGCCCTTCGGGGGCATGATGCATGCGTTTGAATGACCATGCGCTTCCCCCTCGGGGTTGAGGCGCATGTGTATTGTTATGGGGACAGCCTTGTTGACGATGTGCCTTGACCATGGGGTCAAGGTGCACGTCCAAGGCTGTTCAAATGTTTGACTTTTTACCTTTTTTCTTTGTAAAAAAGGCAGGCCCTGTCCGGGGCCCTAAAACGGGCGTTGGCAAAAACTGCATGCAAATCTGACCTGGCAGGAGTAATTCCCTGCCGGTGGATTAAGGGGTCTCACTCCTATTAAGAGGAGTGGTCCCACCTGTATGACCATGCATTGTGGCCCTTTGGGGGGCATGATGCATGCGTTTGAATGACCATGCGCTTCCCCCTCGGGGTTGAGGCGCATGTGTATTGTTTTGGGGACAGCCTTGTTGACGATGTGCCTTGACCATGGGGTCAAGGTGCACGTCCAAGGCTGTTCAAATGTTTGACTTTTTACCTTTTTTCAGTGTAAAAAAGGCTGGCCTTTTTTGAGCGGGCCCTAAACGTTTAAAGACCTGCATGCAAATCGGACCTGGCAGGAGTAATTCCCTGCCGGTGGATTAAGGGGTCTCACTCCTATTAAGAGGAGTGGTCCCAACTGTATGACCATGCATTGTGGCCCTTCGGGGGGCATGATGCATGCGTTTGAATGACCATGCGCTTCCCCCTCGGGGTTGAGGCGCATGTGTATTGTTATGGGGACAGCCTTGTTGACGATGTGCCTTGACCATGGGGTCAAGGTGCACGTCCAAGGCTGTTCAAATGTTTGACTTTTTACCTTTTTTCAGTGTAAAAAAGGCTGGCCTTTTTTGAGCGGGCCCTAAACGTTTAAAGAACTGCATGCAAATCGGACCTGGCAGGAGTAATGCCCTGCCGGTGGATTAAGGGGTCTCACTCCTATTAAGAGGAGTGGTCCCAACTGTATGACCATGCATTGTGGCCCTTTGGGGGGCATGATGCATGCGTTTGAATGACCATGCGCTTCCCCCTCGGGGTAGAGGCGCATGTGTATTGTTATGGGGACAGCCTTGTTGACGTTGTGCCTTGACCATGGGGTCAAGGTGCACGTCCAAGGCTGTTCAAATGTTTGACTTTTTACCTTTTTTCTTTGTAAAAAAGGCAGGCCCTGTCCGGGGCCCTAAAACGGAAGCAAAGAACTGCATGCAAATCTGACCTGGCAGGAGTAATTCCCTGCCGGTGGATTAAGGGGTCTCACTCCTATTAAGAGGAGTGGTCCCACCTGTATGACCATGCATTGTGGCCCTTTGGGGGGCATGATGCATGCGTTTGAATGACCATGCGCTTCCCCCTCGGGGTTGAGGCGCATGTGTATTGTTATGGGGACAGCCTTGTTGACGTTGTGCCTTGACCATGGGGTCAAGGTGCACGTCCAAGGCTGTTCAAATGTTTGACTTTTTACCTTTTTTCAGTGTAAAAAAGGCTGGCCTTTTTCGTGCGGGCCCTAAACGCCAAAAAAACTGCATGCAAATCGGACCTGGCAGGAGTAATGCCCTGCCGGTGGATTAAGGGGTCTCACTCCTATTAAGAGGAGTGGTCCCACCTGTATGACCATGCATTGTGGCCCTTCGGGGGCATGATGCATGCGTTTGAATGACCATGCGCTTCCCCCTCGGGGTTGAGGCGCATGTGTATTGTTATGGGGACAGCCTTGTTGACGATGTGCCTTGACCATGGGGTCAGGGTGCACGTCCAAGGCTGTTCAAATGTTTGACTTTTTACCTTTTTTCTTTGTAAAAAAGGCAGGCCTTCTTGGTGGGCCCTAAATACCAAAAAAACTGCATGCAAATCGGACCTGGCAGGAGTAATGCCCTGCCGGTGGATTAAGGGGTCTCACTCCTATTAAGAGGAGTGGTCCCACCTGTATGACCATGCATTGTGGCCCTTCGGGGGCATGATGCATGCGTGTGAATGACCACGCGCTTCCCCCTCGGGGTTGAGGCGCATGTGTATTGTTATGGGGACAGCCTTGTTGACGATGTGCCTTGACCATGGGGTCAGGGTGCACGTCCAAGGCTGTTCAAATGTTTGACTTTTTACCTTTTTTCTTTGTAAAAAAGGCAGGCCTTCTTGGTGGGCCCTAAACACCAAAAAAACTGCATGCAAATCGGACCTGGCAGGAGTAATTCCCTGCCGGTGGATTAAGGGGTCTCACTCCTATTAAGAGGAGTGGTCCCACCTGTATGACCATGCATTGTGGCGCTTCGGGGGCATGATGCATGCGTTTGAATGACCATGCGCTTCCCCCTCGGGGTTGAGGCGCATGTGTATTGTTATGGGGACAGCCTTGTTGACGATGTGCCTTGACCATGGGGTCAAGGTGCACGTCCAAGGCTGTTCAAATGTTTGACTTTTTACCTTTTTTCTTTGTAAAAAAGGCAGGCCTTCTTGGTGGGCCCTAAAAGACAATCAAGTACTGCATGCAAATCGGACCTGGCAGGAGTAATACCCTGCCGGTGGATTAAGGGGTCTCACTCCTATTAAGAGGAGTGGTCCCAACTGTATGACCATGCATTGTGGCCCTTCGGGGGGCATGATGCATGCGTTTGAATGACCATGCGCTTCCCCCTCGGGGTTGAGGCGCATGTGTATTGTTATGGGGACAGCCTTGTTGACGTTGTGCCTTGACCATGGGGTCAAGGTGCACGTCCAAGGCTGTTCAAATGTTTGACTTTTTACCTTTTTCTTGTAAAAAAAGGCAGGCCCTGTCCGGGGCCCTAAAACGGACAATCAAGTACTGCATGCAAATCGGACCTGGCAGGAGTAATACCCTGCCGGTGGATTAAGGGGTCTCACTCCTATTAAGAGGAGTGGTCCCAACTGTATGACCATGCATTGTGGCCCTTCGGGGGGCATGATGCATGCGTTTGAATGACCGTGCGCTTTCCCCTCGGGGTTGAGGCGCATGTGTATTGTTATGGGGACAGCCTTGTTGACGTTGTGCCTTGACCATGGGGTCAAGGTGCACGTCCAAGGCTGTTCAAATGTTTGACTTTTTACCTTTTTCTTGTAAAAAAGGCAGGCCCTGTCCGGGGCCCTAAAACGGACAATCAAGTACTGCATGCAAATCGGACCTGGCAGGAGTAATACCCTGCCGGTGGATTAAGGGGTCTCACTCCTATTAAGAGGAGTGGTCCCAACTGTATGACCATGCATTGTGGCCCTTCGGGGGGCATGATGCATGCGTTTGAATGACCATGCGCTTCCCCCTCGGGGTTGAGGCGCATGTGTATTGTTATGGGGACAGCCTTGTTGACGTTGTGCCTTGACCATGGGGTCAAGGTGCACGTCCAAGGCTGTTCAAATGTTTGACTTTTTACCTTTTTTCATTGCAAAAAAGGCAGGCCTTCTGTGTGGGCCCTAAACACACAATCAAGCCTGCATGCAAATCGGACCTGGCAGGAGTAATTCCCTGCCGGTGGATTAAGGGGTCTCACTCCTATTAAGAGGAGTGGTCCCAACTGTATGACCATGCATTGTGGCCCTTTGGGGGGCATGATGCATGCGTTTGAATGACCATGCGTTTCCCCCTCGGGGTTGAGGCGCATGTGTATTGTTATGGGGACAGCCTTGTTGACGATGTGCCTTGACCATGGGGTCAAGGTGCACGTCCAAGGCTGTTCAAATGTTTGACTTTTTACCTTTTTTCAGTGTAAAAAAGGCAGGCCTTCTCGTGCGGGCCCTAAACGCGGGTGAATAAGCACTGCATGCAAATCGGACCTGGCAGGAGTAATGCCCTGCCGGTGGATTAAGGGGTCTCACTCCTATTAAGAGGAGTGGTCCCAATTGTATGACCATGCATTGTGGCCCTTCGGGGGGCATGATGCATGCGTTTGAATGACCATGCGCTTCCCCCTCGGGGTTGAGGCGCATGTGTATTGTTATGGGGACAGCCTTGTTGACGATGTGCCTTGACCATGGGGTCAAGGTGCACGTCCAAGGCTGTTCAAATGTTTGACTTTTTACCTTTTTTCATTGCAAAAAAGGCAGGCCTTCCATGCGGGCCCTAAACGCGCGAAGAACTGCATGCAAATCGGACCTGGCAGGAGTAATGCCCTGCCGGTGGATTAAGGGGTCTCACTCCTATTAAGAGGAGTGGTCCCAACTGTATGACCATGCATTGTGGCCCTTCGGGGGGCATGATGCATGCGTTTGAATGACCATGCGCTTCCCCCTCGGGGTTGAGGCGCATGTGTATTGTTATGGGGACAGCCTTGTTGACGTTGTGCCTTGACCATGGGGTCAAGGTGCACGTCCAAGGCTGTTCAAATGTTTGACTTTTTACCTTTTTTCATTGCAAAAAAGGCAGGCCTTCCGTGTGGGCCCTAAACACACAATCAAGCCTGCATGCAAATCGGACCTGGCAGGAGTAATTCCCTGCCGGCGGATTAAGGGGTCTCACTCCTATTAAGAGGAGTGGTCCCAACTGTATGACCATGCATTGTGGCCCTTCGGGGGGCATGATGCATGCGTTTGAATGACCATGTGCTTCCCCCTCAGGGTTGAGGCGCATGTGTATTGTTATGGGGACAGCCTTGTTGACGTTGTGCCTTGACCATGGGGTCAAGGTGCACGTCCAAGGCTGTTCAAATGTTTGACTTTTTACCTTTTTTCATAGTAAAAAAGGCAGGGCTTCCCTGTGGCCCCCAATACAGGTTCAGAGAACTGCATGCAAATCGGACCTGGCAGGAGTAATTCCCTGCCGGTGGATTAAGGGGTCTCACTCCTATTAAGAGGAGTGGTCCCAATTGTATGACCATGCATTGTGGCCCTTCGGGGGGCATGATGCATGCGTTTGAATGACCATGCGCTTCCCCCTCGGGGCTGAGGCGCATGTGTATTGTTATGGGGACAGCCTTGTTGACGATGTGCCTTGACCATGGGGTCAAGGTGCACGTCCAAGGCTGTTCAAATGTTTGACTTTTTACCTTTTTTCATTGTAAAAAAGGCGGCCTTCGAGCGGGCCTAAACACACAATCAAGCCTGCATGCAAATCGGACCTGGCAGGAGTAATGCCCTGCCGGTGGATTAAGGGGTCTCACTCCTATTAAGAGGAGTGGTCCCAATTGTATGACCATGCATTGTGGCCCTCTGGGGGCATGATGCATGCGTTTGAATGACCATGCGCTTCCCCCTCGGGGCTGAGGCGCATGTGTATTGTTATGGGGACAGCCTTGTTGACGATGTGCCTTGACCATGGGGTCAAGGTGCACGTCCGAGGCTGTTCGAATGTTTGACTTTTTACCTTTTTTCATTGTAAAAAAGGCAGGCCTTCTGTGCGGGCCCTAAACGTGCAAATCGGACCTGGCAGGAGTAATGCCCTGCTGGTGGATCAAGGGGTCTTACTCCTATTGAGAGGAGTGGTCCCAACTGTATGACCATGCATTGTGGCCCTTCGGGGGCATGATGCATGTGTTTGAATGACCATGTGCTTCCCCCTCGGGGTTGAGGCGCATGTGTATTGTTATGGGGACAGCCTTGTTGACGTTGTGCCTTGGCCATGGGGTCAAGGTGCATGTCCGAGGCTGTTCGAATGTTTGACTTTTTACCTTTTTTCACAAGCAAAAAAGGCAGGCCTTGACTGGGGCCCTAAAACAGTTGGTAGACCTGCATGCAAATCGGACCTGGCAGGAGTAATGCCCTGCTGGTGGATTAAGGGGTCTTACTCCTATTAAGAGGAGTGGTCCCGATTGTATGACCATGCATTGTGGCCCTTCGGGGGCATGATGCATGTGTTTGAATGACCATGTGCTTCCCCCTCGGGGTTGAGGCGCATGTGTATTGTTATGGGGACAGCCTTGTTGACGTTGTGCCTTGGCCATGGGGTCAAGGTGCACGTCCGAGGCTGTTCGAATGTTTGACTTTTTACCTTTTTTCACAAGCAAAAAAGGCAGGCCTTGACTGGGGCCCTAAAACAGTCGGTAGACCTGCATGCAAATCGGACCTGGCAGGAGTAATGCCCTGCTGGTGGATTACGGGGTCTTACTCCTATTAAGAGGAGTGGTCCCAATTGTATGACCATGCATTGTGGCCCTTCGGGGGCATGATGCATGTGTTTGAATGACCATGTGCTTCCCCCTCGGGGTTGAGGCGCATGTGTATTGTTATGGGGACAGCCTTGTTGACGTTGTGCCTTGGCCATGGGGTCAAGGTGCACGTCCGAGGCTGTTCGAATGTTTGACTTTTTACCTTTTTTCACAAGCAAAAAAGGCAGGCCTTGACTGGGGCCCTAAAACAGTCAATAAGTCCGAAATCTGGATTGGCGGCTCTGCTTGATGTTTAGCCAATGGGGACCAATGAATAAATCTCTGTCTGTTGACAGAGTGGCCGGGCTGAGGCCTCCAGAAGACCCTTTGGGTCGGAGGTGACGCTTTGGTCTAGGACTTCGGTCCACAGGAGATCGGGACAGCGCTCGTCACGCTGTTATGTTCGTTGATTATTATCCCCGCCGATCGCACCACACCCCCTGGTTTTGGTTTGCACTGGTGGGAACGATGGTCTGTGTGGCAGACAGGCTGTTGGTTCCTTGCGGGTTATGCGGTATTTACCGTGTGAGACATAATTAGTGGCTGGTGCTCACCATTAAAGCTAGGAGGTGCCTTGATCATATATATATATATATATAAATAAATAAATATATATATATATAAGTATATATATAAGTATATATATAAATATATATATATAAATATATATATATATAAATATATTTATAAATATATATATATAAATATATATACAAATATATATATCAATATACTGTATATATAAATATATATATAAATATATATATAAATATATACCGTATATATAAATATATATATATAAATATATATATATAAATATATTTATAAATATATATATAAATATATGTACACATGTACACATGTATACATGTGTACATATATACATATATACATACATATATACATACATATATACATACATACACACATACACACATATTTATGCATATGCACAAATATACACATATATAAACACACACACACACACACGGGATTGGCGGTCTGTGCCTTTTATGATTACATCACCACCAAAGGTGGACGGAGGTTATGTTTTCATCACTATCTGTCTGTCTGTTTGTCTGTGAGCAAGATATCCAAAAAAGGTTGTGGATGGATTCGGACGAAAATTGGTGAACAGGTTGGGTGTATGACAGGGACGAATCGATTTGATTTTGACGAATAACCGGATCTGGATACTATATTTTTTAAAGCGATTCTTCACCATTAAGTGATATGGCGAAAAACGATATGTAGCATGATATCTCAAAAACCTATGGACAGATTCGGATGAAAGTTGGTGGACAGGCTGGGTGTTTGACATGGGCGAATTGATTCGATTTTGATGAAAACAAATATGAGAATTTTGTTTATTTTTTTTAAAAGTGATTCTTCACCATCAGACCAAAAACGATATATAGCACAATATCTCAAAAAGTTGTGGACAAATCATGACAAAACGAGGTGGATGAGTTGAGTCAGTGACAAAAACAAGCGGATTAGATTTTGGTTCAGGTCCGCATCGAGATCAGTCCTAAACGGATATAAACAAAAGGTAAACTGGTCAGCCTGACCCGAGGTGTGTGCTCTATCGAGTGCCATTCTTGATTGCATTGGTATTGATAACTCATATCATTTGATTGGCCTCCGTGCTGTTGTTTGTGTTTGTACTGCAGCCTGAAAAACAGGTTATGGACCTGATGGTAAAAGCAGATGAGTTGGTGAAGAGATCTACGAAGATTGTTCAGCTCAAGCCACGAAGCACAGATTTTAAGCTGCATGATGCTGTACCACTGCATGCAGTGTGTGACTATACAAGCAAAGAGGTAACACCTTGGTAGATAATGATCATTACATCTTGTTTATCTTCATATAATTGGGGATGGATCTCAAAAAGGGTTTTCAGAGCTTAACAAACCGAGCTTGAGAAGTTTACCAAGAGATACCAATGACCCTCAGAAATTTTCACTCCACTGAATCAATATGGTGGAAAAGATTTCTATTGGAATATTCATTCATCCATTGAAACGACCTGAAATATAATTACCCAGAAGGAAACAGATTCATGAATCATGATGAAATCTTGTTTTTATCTCGATCATTATTTTGAAATTAAAAGTGTTTTTTTTGTGTGTAATTGCAGGTGTCCATTAAAAACGAGGCTGGTTATGAATTGAGGTCACCAGCTCGAGATGGACGATGGAAAGTCTCAGGAAAGGGTCAGCAGGAAGTGCTGGTACCAACAGTCTGCTTTGTGGTCCCCCCACAAAACCCTGATGCAAGACAGGCTGCAGGAAGGTGCATTCCTTCATTCAAATAATCTATATCTCTCCTACACAACAGCAATTCAGTTTCCATTCTTATGGACTAGTTCAATTATTACTCCACATACTTGCAGGTTTACATAGAACATAATAACATAGAACATCTAACATAGAAGCTTAATAGAAGAGGCCACAAAGGTTGTTTTCAATTTCCGATCTATATTTTTTTGGCTTGGATCAAATGTTCTTCTTTACTCTTTTGAGACTGAAATGGACCGTTGTGACATCATTGTGTAGTGCCGCCACGTGACGCGTTAGTGCTGCCTCCTGGGTATGATGCTGATGTGCTTCTCATGTGTTGTTAGAGGGAAGTTAAAAGTCTGTTGACAGTAGTCGTGTGGCGTTGTTTTTAACAAAGGCGTCGTGTGGCATTTAAAATGAGAAAGAATGGATGTTGGAGCAGGGTGCCGGGTGTTAGTGGAAACTTTCTTAAATAGTCATGTTTACTATTGCAAGTGAAGGTTAGAGTAAAGTGAGGAGTTGGTGGCAATGGGGGAAGAGGAAGAGGACAGTTTGTATGTTATTGGGACACTAAACTAAAAAAAAATTGCATTTAAAGTTATAAGATGTGAATATCAATGAAAACAATTTGTTTCTATCTTTAAAAGAATATCAAAATTAAAGACTTTCCAAAGTTTATAATCAGACAAACTCGATATTGCTTGGAATTTGGAAACATTTTTGTGGAGTCCCTCATTTACTCGGTGCTATTTTACACTTGATTTATGCAGCCATTTTTGGTGGCGTTTGAGTTTTGGTTATAATGATTCACATTTTGTTCTTTACATGTTTAGCATTTTGTTCTTTTTTTTTTTTTGTATACAGGATCGAGGCTCGTGAAACAGCTAACATTCATCACACAAAAAAAATCAAACAGACACACAAAACATATAATAAGGGTAGTGGTAGACAAGATGGGGAGAGAGGGGGAAGCACACAAACACAACATTTGAGAAATCTACATATTTGCAGACAATCTACATATAACATAATCAATAAGTAACATTTTTATACCTCTATCTCCCTCTTCTCCAGGTACATTCCTCTCCTCTCAACCTCTTTATTTTCCTTCATCCCTCCCAATCTTTCTACATACACATACGTCATAAACATGAGGCGAACGTAAACTTTGCAAACTTCATTCGTGTGAACTCAAAAAAGTATGCATTCAAAATGACCGTTGTTCATCTGGAGAACTACAGCTTGCTATTAGCAAATGGTGTTCGGTTTGAACTTTTGTTTGTTGTGAACTTTGTTCAGCCAAACACTTGTTTCTGGGTATGTGAACTTGCTTAGTCTTGGAGACTGAATTTCATTCATATACTTGATGTTTAACTGTTTGAGTGCTGAATTTTTCCAGTAGCAATATGAAAATGTTATTTTTTTCAAGCAAACTGAATAAAACATCTATTATTTATAAGACAACAATAGGAGGCAACCATCGGAACAAACACTTAAATAGGAACAAATAATACACATTGTTGAACAATGATGCGGCCGGACAATCTTTATGACAATGACATGTCAACATGGAATTTCAACATATAAGGATGCCAATAAGTCTATCAAACCACCTAAAAGGTGGTTGAACAATGATGCGGCCACGATCGTGGCCAACAGCACTCAAACAGTTATGAGTTAACTGTAAGGGCACTCATTAAAGCGCATACCTCCACCACGCTGAACGGTTTTTGTTTTGAATCCCACTGATAGGCTGGATCTGCATCCGGATCTTCACCAAATCTAATCAATTTATCTTTGTCATAAACCCAACCTACCCACCAAGTTTTGTCCGAATCTGTCCATAACGTTTTGCGATATCCTGCTCACTAACAGACCGACAAAGACAAACCTTCGGTAGCAGAGATAATAATCTTACTACAATATAATTCACCAAATGTCCGTCCGTCCATCTGTCTGTCTGTCAGTTCGAAGGTACCGCAAAAACGGCTGAACCGATCGCAACGATATTTTGGGCGGGTAATCCTAGGACCCCCTGGAGTAAAATAGGCTATATTGTTTTTCCAATTTTTCCAAGTTTTACAATTTTCCAGTTTTTCCAAACACGATGGAATAATATTTACCGATATGAACAGTGATGTGGCTTTTGTTGAAATTCTACGTACCAGGAGAGAGTAGATCGACTCCTGACGAACTCTTCCTATATAAACGTGCGGCTCCGAAGTAACACAGCAGCGTGTGCAAAGCGACTGAGAAACAGGTGTAGCGGCCGCTTCCGTGTTACAGATTGGGCGCACACTCTTCACACATAAACGTGCGACTGAGAAAGACATGCAGCGGCCGCTTCTGTTTTTGCAGAATTAAATCTTTTTTCAAAATGGGCGCCATGTACTGTTTCGATTTTGATGATTTGCATGTGATATGATTTAACGGATGTTTATATGAATCGTTTAAAATAAAAAAGCCTTCAATTTCTGATATTTTGCCTTTTCATTTGGGCCTCCCAATTGAAGCCCCGCCCATAGGGCGGGTACCGTTGCTAGTAATATTATAATAATATATTTCTCTAAACAAGGAATTTCAACATATAAGGATGCCAATAAGTCTATCAAGCCTCCACTATGATTTCCAATGGATTGTTGTTTGGCCGTGCTCTATCCTTTATGGAGAACAATCAATGAAGCAGCACGCACCGTTTTTAAAGTCTTTGGTAGTGTGAGAACCGCTGGCATCCCAGACTCAGATCTGATGCTAACCATTACCGCACCGAATGTAGTCTTTTTTATTACAACCAGTATACTATTGTAAAGTGAGTTAGACTTAAATATAAATGTGCCAGATAAACGTATTGCTTATCAGAGCACTGTGTGACGCTGACTGGCGAGCTGCATAGAAAAGGACTAAATACTCCATTAAAAAGGGCAACCATCAAAGCCATCCAGCACCAGAGAAGATGTGAGCCTCGAGCAACACAATGCGGGGGAGGGATTAACAACTACGAGATTGGGGAGAAAAACCTTTTGACTTGAGCTTTGTTTGGTGGAACGCAAAAGCTTGTGTTCTCAACTCAATTCAGTGAACTTAGACTTGGCTGAACACAATCTTGTCGGAACTCGAAACCCTTTGTACGTTTCATAATGTCTAGTACATAATATCTTGATGGCTCTTTATGGTTTGGTAATTAAATTAATGAAATAAAAAATAATTATTTCTAGCCTTGTTATATTTTTCTTCAGGTCATTAATATCCTTCAGTCTTTTTACCAAACCCCTTGTTGCAACCTTGTGAACTATTGGTCCCTCCTCTCCCTTCTCATTTGTATCTTTTTCTTCTCTCCATCTACTTATACAACTAACGTTTCCCATTTCCTTCAGGGTCCAAGATAGGCTGCGTGGGTTGCAGGGACAGTGGTTGAAGCTACAGTCAGAGTACCGCTGTCTGATTACGAGGCACAGACTTTTGCTCCTCATTAAGAACATCTGCACATGGGACCTCACTGCAGTAAGTATTGAATTATAAGGAAATGCTTCCATCAACAACTTGTTGGGAACAATCAACTTTGTCTTCCGCAACAATGCTTCTTCCACTGACAATGCCATTACTCGAGACTTTGTGCATTTGAAAAACACATGTGGAAATCGTCTTATTGAGCAATTGATCTTCTCGTAAATGAAATTGATTGTATAAAAGCATTTTGATGGGCAGGTGAAACAAATGGGGCCAGAAAAAGGCCAACAGCAGCTGCAGCAGTTGGAGCTTGAGTGGAAGCGGCTGCAAGAACAGAGCGTCGGATCGCAGTCGCTCGGGAGTGATGACCTCCAGGGGATGGAGGGGGATGTTTCTGCCTGTTTGCAACATCACCGTGCTTTGTGCCAAGCCAGGGAGGCTGGTAAGATGGATAGATTGCGATAAGCAGAAAGTTTAATTGAACTGTAACTGCATTTTATCCTCCGGGAAATCTTTGTTTAAAGAATTGATCACTTTCCATGGAAAGAATCTTCATGGATTGAAATTTCAGTGATCAGCTTGGTAAAGCATTGAGATGATTAACCAGGGTAGAACAACAGCTCAGTTAGTAGTAAGGTTATCGGTAAATGCCAGCCTTGATTTGATCCCCGACTGGGCCAGACTTAGTTTAACTAATGAATGGTCAGTCTTGTGTAGTAATAACAGGAAACCGTGCATGTTTGACTTGGTATTAGCAGGAGATGTTCCATACTGTTCTTCATGAAGTAAAGCCGGCTATATGGTACGCAACATTTATATACAGGATGTTAAAGGTCTCAGGAGTGTTAACCTTGCTTGAAATTCACCATTTTGGTTCCTCATTTGGATCACGTCCAGCTGAAGACTCGATAATCTGATTGAGGATATCCAGGTTGTCACATATTAATGGAGAAACAGGGTGCATTTCATTAATTAATTCATGTACCATGCTTTAAACAGAATGTTGATTCTGCTGCAGTAGTTTCTTGGCTAGAGTTACAATCCCAGACGGGTCACCACTCTGACACAGGAAGTCAGTGCAGGAATTTGGAGCATTGTTCATGCTCCCTGGTGTTGGCTTAGCGGTTAGGGTTCCGGCTTGGGATCCTAGGGTCCTGGGTTCGAATCCCGGTCGATCGCTGAATTAACGCCAGTGGGGTTGACTCAGCCTGTCATCCTTCCGAGTTTGGCAAATTGAGTACCAGTTCACTGGGATGAATGATCCCGGTGTGTACCCTGGTTTAGAATAGGTACACTGTATCCCTGCACATCATAAGAGGCGACTAAGGGTTGGCGTCAGGAAGGGCATCCGGCCATAAAAACATTGCCTCAAACAGGGAACCATGATTGTCATGGGGCCCGCAAGGCTAACCCCCACTCTAGTGGGGAAAATGGCCTTAAAACGATCATTCATATATTCATTTGTTCATGCTCCTGGTGATAACTCACCTACTCTTCACAAAGGACGACATGGGATCTTTAACATCCACTAACTAATGTCGGAAGACAGGATGCCTGTTTAACATCCATCCGAGGGACGACACACACATTGATAAATCAACCTGCCTGTGAAACACCAGGCCATCACTCTAACTCTAAGGTTATAGTGAAATGAAATATCTAACACCATACAATGTATTCAACCTGCGTTTGCGATTCTGGTTCACCGAGATGTGTCACACCCCTAACTGAAACCTCTGTAACGAGTTATTTCAATGTAGGATTCAAAGGCAAGACCTCTCACATTCCAGTCTTTATCACTCACTACACCATATTGTCACCTCTCTCACCTCCATTGAAAACAAGTGTCCATATACACTATGCAAGGCTATGTCTTTCATGCAAATCCACATGGATTTTATCACAGATATTCAATCCAGAAACAGTGGATACACTACTCCTACCCACTTTCGTCACTGCATTTTGAAGAATTTACCCGTTCATGAACTCATTTGTAACTCATTCATTTACCGTTGGAGGCTCATTGCGGTTAAAGAACATTGCAGGAAGTATTACATAAATTAAAATAATGCTTGAAAAAACGTACTCAAAAGCTTTCTGGGACCTCTCCTAAAGGTTAGGTCGATCAGAATGGGGGATAACGGCAGGACCATCCTTTCTACAAAGCGCCATTTTGTGCTGTACATGGTCCTAAGAGGAAAATAATGAAACCCACTTAACAAAAACAGTAAACACAATTTGAGGTGCTGTCTAGACAGCTATGAACAGACAGGTATTCTTAAAATCTCAGCTTATGCGTATCATGTGATGTTTCATCATATTTTTGGTGATGTTAATTTTTAAAAACACTTACCGACTAGGTATTATACAGACTTCAATTTGACATCCCTGCCATACAGAGGAGAAAAATGAAAAAAGGTGTCAACGTTGTTTGGAGGAGCTAAGGAGGCTCGGAAAGAAACTGCAAGCTACAGAAGAGGATGTGGCAAGGAAAGCTCGCATCCCAATGGATGGCGATCATGCAGAGAATTGCAAGAAGAGGGGCAAAGAACAGCAGGTAAAATATATACATTGATTAGTGCAAATGGGAGGGGTATGGGATTGGTGGGGATTGGTGGGGAGTTGAGGGATGATCTAATGCTATTCATGTAACACCGGAGCCAACTGTACACATTCCATCATTCTCTGACCCCACACTAAAAAAAGGATATTCCACAAGATGATGACCGTAATTAATAGATCCAATACTTATCGATTATTAGAATTTTACATTGTTATATGAAAAAAAATCCATGACTCTTTCAAATGCAACTTCAGTGAATTCCCCAGAAATTTATGTGGATATGCAACCACGTCTCGTTTGCAAATGATCAGACCTAGGAATAGTTGAATTTTCAAAAACCTACACTTGTTTGATTTTCACTTATTTTTTTAATTTATTTTAAAGGATCGTTACCTCTGTGAATGGCTGATTTTTGCAGTTGGTTTGCGGTGAAGTAGAGGACACTGCAAGAAAAGTGGACAATGTGTGCAAGGAAGCTACGGAGCTCCTCACTCTGTCCGTGCCACCAGCCAGCGCTCCTGCACTGTGCTCTGAACTGGGATTGGTAGAAAAGAAACAGGAGCAGGTTCGCTCTATCTGCACCCTCTATTTTGACAGGTAAACAAAGTGCAATGATTTGTTTTCTAACTGTTAGGCTTATGGGAAGAGAAAATAAAATGAAAGGCTTTGAGAAATGCAGCAAACAGGCCGCAGTCAGCGATGGGTTCCTTTAGAAATATGTGCTGCGCTAAAGGATCTGTTGTTGTATTTTTAAAGGATTTTTTAAAATCAAATTCAGAAGAAGTAAAGACTATGGAATGACGAATTGAGATAGTGCAGAGTGATTGATGATGATCCATTGACATGGTGATTGATGGTAACCGAACACCTTTCTATTGAGCAGGCTCAGAGATATGGCAGATGTGGTTCAAAAAACACGTGAAGCTGACGAGACAATCTTGGAGTTGGAGCACAGCCTCATTGAACTGGAGGTTCCACCTGTTCAGCCAGAAGAGCTTTCCAAGCACAATCAAAAGCTTCAGGTGTGGTACAGCAAAACAGAAATATATATATATATATATATATATATATATATATATATATATATATACATATATATATATATATATATATATATATATATGAAGGTTATTGCAAATGTAAAGCCTCTTGTTTTATTTATCAATAATTTTCAACTCTTTTTCTACTTTCCAGCACCCACCTCCACACCCACACCTCTCTTCCTCCTTCCTCTAAAAAAATAATTTAACCACAAACCATTCTGTCAATTCTGTCAACGTGTAATTACCTGTCAGTCAATTTACTTTACCGAGAAACCTTAGCAGTCTTACCAGTTAGTGCCTATTATGCTGTCAAAGGAAAATCATAGCAAAATAAATAAATAAAACCGAGTTCAAATACCCTTACTAATGAATCACTTACGAACAAATTTATTTACAAACTCAACCTGGGACTCCTTACTAATGCTTCCACTTTATTTCATGCACATGTGAGGTGTACAAAATGGCAATGCCTTGTGTGAGTGGAGGCATGAAGTTTCATGGGCGGTGTATAATATAAGTGTCACTGGTTTGCTCGCCTACCAGAAGTAAAAAATATTATAATTTGAAATTATTCCCTCAATTCCATCCAACAAATAATTTCCTTTTTGTCCAAGTAACTCAACGAGAAAACTTAATTCAATTGCAAAGAAACAAATTCTCCGACAAAGTTGTATAACCTGGGGTATTTTCAGTGACCAAGCAGCTAGCTCACACTTGCCAAACCATCCGTTCCTTATCAACAGGTTTTGAAGGGAGTGCTTGCTTGAGTGCTTAAGCCATTTGTCTAGCATACCACAATAAACTTGGTAACTGAACACACACCAGAAGTAAAAAAAAATTGGGGATGGAGAGGGGATTGAGGACTTGACAAAGAAAGGGGGAGTGGAGGACTGAGAGTTGGAGTGGACAGAGAAGGAACAGAGTTGGCAAAAGTGGTAATGAGGCTTTGTGGTGGGGTGTGTTCGGGAGGAGGTTGGAAGACTGGGAGTATGGATGGGAGGAAGGGGATTGAAGCCTTTGGGTTTGGATGGGGGGGGGGGGGGGAGGTTGAGGACTTGGGGTTTAGGAGGAGGGCTTCAATACTTGGGGTTGAGGACTTGGGGCTGGGAGGGGGGGAAGGTGAGTTGAGGACCTGAATAAGAAAGGGGTTGAGGACATGGTCACATTTTACATTATATGGAAATTCCATTGGTCCCTACCATTAAGCTGTCAAAGGACATTCCTGGCAAACTCCGTAAATATATTGCACACTATTGGGAACTAATTCCTTTACAACAGCCCAGTGGAACTGGGTTATCTGCTAGTTCCCTATAAATTCAAATTCCTCAGAAACCATTTTGCATCCTGCGAATCATCAATTTATTGCAGCCTTTTTAATGAAGTTAAAAGGATAAAACAGAGTTATTCCTTTCTTTTCCAGGCTGTTCAAAAAGACATGGCTCAACCAGAAGCTGCTCTGAAAGCTCTGGAGCAATGCTTAGTCCAGGCAGAGCAGAATGACCAGAAACTGGCACAGCTATGCAGCTCATCCGATCCCGATCTTCCGTCGTACCGGAAATGGAGTCAGGAGTTGCGGCTAACGTTGGATAATGCTCAAGGCCAGCTATCATGGAGGTGAAAACCCCATTTGTTTTGTCATCACATTGCATCATAATCTGCCCAACATTGATACACTAATCCAAAAATGGAATGATTGATTGCAAGTTTGTTTCTAATCACTTGTGCTGTTCAAATGCAGGCCATTGAAGCTTGAAGCCCTTGGCCAAAAGATAAGTGCCTACTGGGAGCTGCACTTGTGGCTGATACGCCTGCTAGAGCAGGCCGGGCAAGTACGCCGTGTCACAGAAGAGTCAGAGGCGAAAGAAACACAAGATGTACCGACTATTGCTAAGCAATTGGAGCAGCAGAAGGTGAGGATGTCTCCCAAATACATTTGCATTTCTTTGTTTTTGAGCAACATCACCATTCAAACATTGTTACATTTTTGTCGACGTGGTCTGTGCACAGATATTAGTTGAAGAGCTCGAGAAAGCACAGCCTCGTTTGAATGAATGCCAGAAATGTTCTGACAAGTGCACAACTGCTCTTCGGGTCAGTGCTGTCCTGGCTATTTGCGTATAATCGGTATAATTTTCAACGTCATAATCAAATAGAAAATAGCACAGGTACCAAAAGGTCGGTTGTTTAATTTCTGCAACTTCAATCGCTCGAGATGTACCATTTTCTAAACTTTTTATCGCCGAAACCAAAATGTATTTTGCACCTCACAGCAGTTGATGAAGACTGAGATGTAACTTGCATTCAAAATATGAAAGCAAGTGACAAATCATTTTTTGTCATTTTGAATTATGGAGATAGATAAGTAACCAAACTCGACCCAATAATCCAATACTTGATTCTAGCACCAATACTTACCCTTGGATGATGTCATGTGCTAGTTGAACAACATTCGAGCTTACTCGGGTATTTTTGCCCAGTTGAACACAACTTTAGGTCATGACAGGCAGAAAAAAAAGAAACTAGCAATTCTATTTTTTGGAGGTATAGTATTTTCATGCCCTTAAGCTAAGGATAATAATAGATATTATTGATAACAGCTTATTTCTTTGTTAACCATCTTAGCCCTTTTTTTAAAATCCCATATCATTTTGTGCAGGATTATGAACAGAAAGTGGATACTTTATATCAGAAAGTGGATATCAGAAAGTGGAAAGTGGATATCAGATCTGTATTATCCACAGAAAGTGGATAATATTATAAGAAATAACAGCTTATTTCTTTGTTAACCATCTTAGCCCTTCTTTTAAAATCCCATATCATTTTGTGCAGGATTATGAACAGAAAGTGGATACTTACACGCGGGCTGTGGAAGCAAGAGAAAGATCTTTAAAGAAACCCTCGAAAGACTCATTCTCTGACCAAGTCACACAAGAGGTAGATAAACATTACTTGTCATCATGAACCTCCTCTATCTCTTCTCTTCTCAATCTATGCTCTCTTCTTTGGCTATTCTTGAATTAAGTACAGTGTTATTGGTGTTTCCTCTTATCTCAATCATCTTTCTATTGATTGGTCAATCCAATTAAATATAGAAGATGTCACTGATAGTGTTGGGTTGTGCCATTAGGTGCCCTGGTTCAGTTTCCTTCCTGATACCCAACACGTTATGTGGTGTCAAATAGTTTAAAGGTTGCCCTGCAATCCTGGTACTTTCATCTGATTTTGTCTTTCATCTAATGGTGATGATGATTTAAGGAACAAATAGTAAGTGGCCAATGTATACCTATCCTTTTTGGTTTTCAGGCAAAGATGCATGTTTATTGGTTTGAAAATCCTTTCATGAACATTTATTTTGTTCTTCGAGATAAAGTGCACGTGAATGTTTTTCTTTTAAATTTTTTTGCAAAGAGTCGTCTGTGAAACGTTCTCTCATCTACATAGTCAACTGTCCTTCCATTTTCGTTACCTGCGCCACCGAAGGTGGATTGGGGGTTATGTTTTAATCCTTGTGTGTCTGTCTGTCTGTCTGTATATGAACAGGATATTTCCAAAGTTATGGACGGATTTCGCCGAAATTTGGTGGATGAGTGGGTATGTGACATTGTCACATCTGTCACATAAGTGACATCACATATGTCACTTGTCACATTGTGACAAGAACAGGCCGATTCGATTTTGGTTCAGTTCTGGATGCCGACCCGACCTATCAGTGGGGTACAAAACATAAACTGTTCAGCTGGCAGAGCTATACGCTCTACTGAGTGCTGTTCTAATTTGTTTTTCATTTGCAATATTGATATTATCCATTGCAAATAATGTGCAAAAGTATCTTCAGTCAGTGAGATGTATTTTGGCTGTGCTGTTACTTGCAAAAATCTTATTTTTCATATGGAATTCTCGGCTCATGGTGTAGCGAAAAGATAGATGACAATAGTTTGACTGACCGACAGAGGGTAAAAGAAGAACAGACAGATAAAAATGCAAGTACATGACACAAACGCAGGTAGTTGAGTGGCAGCAAAAGAATAGGGAGAATAAATAAATTATTGGGAGGTTAACAAAAGTTGAAAAGATCGGAGATGGGTATGGGTGATGGGGCGTTGCATGGGGTGATGACGGACGATACTCATGAAAGATTGTATTCTCATTAGGCTTATACATCCATATAAACCTGTACAATTTGTTTTTTTGTGCAGTTTTTGGATTTGCAGACCCAATACAACACCATGCTGTCCTGGGCCAGAAAACACTTAGAATCTCTCAAAAACAAATTAAAAGAAGCAGAAAGTGCAGCCAAGGTATGTCTTGATATTTTTGACCAATATTAATAAATAACTGTATGAGGCCATCTGTTTAATATACACACATTAATAGAACATCGATGCACCACCCCCACTGCTCACCCTGATGAAATTTTCCTGTTCTCCCTCCCACTCGCTTTCCTCTCCCTTTACTGATCCTATGTGACTCTTTTTTTTTTTTTTTGCAGGCTGCTGCAATTGTGAACAGAAGAGTGAAGATGGAGGAGACTCTGAAACAAACATCTGTACCCGACATGATAAAAGGTCGACGGTGGACTCTCTGGGAGCTCATCTATTCTGACCTCGTGTCTGAAGATGAAAAAAATAAATTTATGGAGGACTATGATAAGGAAAAGGTCACAGTGGAGGAGCTTCAGATAATCATAATAGAGTTTATCAAGAATAAAGAGAAGGAAAGGTTAAAGGCAGAGATAAAGTTTGATGGCATCAGAAAACCAGTGCCTCTTGAAGAGTTGATGACATCACAAATTGTCGATGAGGATTTGGGAAATCAGCTTCTTGAAGGTTTAAAATCCCCAAGTGATGTAACAAAATCCATACAAATATATCTCAGTGGGGCTCCTGCCATTGCTGGCCTGTACCTTGAGGATAGCAAGGAAAAAATGGGCTTTTATGAGGCCATGAAGAAGAAACTTATCATGCCTGAAAATGCCCTTAAGTTACTGGAAGCTCAGGCAGCCACGGGGTACATGATAGATCCTGTGAAGAATCAGAGGATGTCCGTTGATGAAGCTGTGCAGAAACAAATTGTTGGAGAAGAACTTAAAAATCAACTTTTGCTTGCTGAGCAAGCAGCAACTGGTTACAAAGAATCTCAGTCAGGACAGAGCATTTCCTTGTTTCAAGCCTTGAAGAAGCAACTTGTTGCTAAAGAGTTCGCAACCAATCTGCTTGATGTGCAGATTTCCACTGGGGGGATTATTGACCCAGAGGCAAGCCACAGGGTCCCGATTGAAGTGGCTTACAAGCGAGGACTCTTTAATAAAGAGATGAACAAGAACCTCCTGAACCCAAGTAGGAGCGGCAAGGAATACACTGATCTCAACACTGGTGAAAACGTTGCATATCTGGAGTTGATGCAATACTGTTTTAAAGACCCTGATACAGGATTGCCCTTGCTTATACTGAAGGACAAACAGGAAAAGGAGAGAGTGAGAAAAGAAAAGGCTAAACACCAGGAAGAAGAGTGCATGAAAGCTCTTGCAGAGACAAACATTGACTTGCCCTCAGGAAAAAAGGCATCATTAAAAGAAGTATTTGAGATTGGTCTCTTTGATGAAGACAAGAAATTACAATTGTTGAACGATTTCAAATCAGGAAAAATAACGATGGAACAACTCATCATCTTTATCATTGAAATTATTCAAGTTGAACATGTAAAAAAAGAAGAAGAAAAGAAACGTCCTATTAAAGTTGAAGAGGTGCTGCCTACGAAAACCAAAGAAAACCAAATTCAGATCCTAGAGACAACAAAAATCGATGTACCAGTTGGAAAATATTCCGGCAAACAAATGACGGTGAATGAAGTACTTGAAAACGATGAACTGATTGACAAAGATGATAAAAACAAACTACTTCGGGAATACAAAAATAGGAATATCACCATCAATCAGATGATTATATTACTGCTTGAAATTATCCGGAAAAAGGCACATGATGTTGATGGAAGAAAAAAGGAACTGCCAGTAATAAAAGCAACCAAAGAAGTAACTGTAGCAGCAGAGCTATCAAAACCATCAAAAGAGGAAGAGCTCAAAAAATCTCAGCAAGATCGAGAAGCACAGGCCAAAGAAACATTTGCATCCACTGAAATTGAGTTACATTGTGGAAAGCATGCCGGAATGAAGATATCATTGGAGAAAGCTTTGTTTGAAAACTTAGTAGATGCAGACAAAAAAGAGCCATTGATGGCAGATTATCATTCAGGAAAAATCACTTTAGATAGACTTGTTTATCTATTCATTGAAATAATTCATTTAGAAGAAATCGAGCAAGCCAAGGAGAAGTTGAAGTTCAGAGGACTTCGTCGAGAGGTGCCAGTTAATGACCTAATTGCATCAAAGGTTCTCAATGAAAATGTTGCAAATCAGCTTGCTAAAGGGGAGATAACAAAAGAAGAGGTGAGCAATTCAATTCAAACATTTTTGCAAGGTTCCCATGCCATTGCAGGATTGTACATTGAAGCAACGAATGAGAAGATGTCCATCTACAATGCAATGAAAAGGAGACTGATTCGGCCAGGAACAGCATTGGTGCTGCTTGAAGCTCAGGCAGCCACAGGCTATATAATTGACCCTGTGAAGAATAAAAGGCTTTCCATTGAGGAAGCTTGTGAAAAAGGTGTGGTGGGTTCTGACATTAAGACAAAACTTGAGTCCGCTGAGCGGGCCGTAACCGGATACAATGACCCATCCACCGGTGAAACTATTTCAGTCTTCCAAGCGATGGAGAAAGACATCATATTGAAAGATCATGCTATTCGTCTTTTAGAAGCCCAGATTGCAACAGGAGGAATTGTTGATCCTCAAGCCAGTCACCGTCTCCCAGTGGAAGTAGCTTATAGCCGTGGGCTCTTTGATGAGAAGATGAACCGGATGCTTCTGGATCCCAGTGATGATACCAAGGGTTTTTTTGACCCAAACAATGATGAAAACATGACCTATGCAGATCTCATGCAACACTGCTATGAAGACACAGAAACAGGACTGCCAATGATTGTTTTGAAAGACAAGAGCAAACTCATGGAAAAGATTTCTGCCGAAAAAGTGCAGAGCGATAAACCTCAAGCTGAGGTCTCATGGCAAAAAACATTTGTTGACTTTCCTATTGGAAGGTTTGCTGGAAGGAAGGTTTCACTTCAGGAGATCTTTGAAAGTGATCTCATAGATGAAGAAAGAAAGAAACAGCTGCGAGCAGATTACAATTGTGAAAAAATCACATTGGAAGAACTTCTGATGCTCATCATCAATTTTATGCAGCCAAAGGACACTGGAGATATTAAAACAACAACCAAAACTACAGTTGTTACCAAGAGTGTTGTTCTTACTTCTGAAGCACAGCCACCTGCTGAAGAGGAACAAACTATCAAAACACTAGAAACAACATTCGTAGATCTTCCTTTTGAAAGCTATTCTGGCAAAAAGGTTTCTCTGAAAGAGCTGTTGGACAGTGATGTTGTTGATGAAAAGAAGAAACAGCAGTTGCTGGACGACTTCAAGTCTGGGAAAATCACAACTCAGCAATTGCTGATCCTCATCGTTGAAATAATACAGGCAAAGGAATCTGGGCAAGCTGAAGGGCAGGTGTTGGTAAAGAAGGTTTCAGTGCAGACAACAGTAACAAAGAAAGGGATAGAACAAGAAGATGTTTCACAACCTTTTGCGGAAAAATCTGCAGATTTTATGAAGGAGCCAGCACATCTTGTAGCAGAACAACAAAGATCGAAGATCCTCGAAAGCACAGCCATTGATGTACCATTTGGAAGGTTTTCTGGAATGAAGCATTCTGTGAAAGAGCTTTTAGACAGTGATGTGATCGATGAGAAAAATAAAACTCAGTTAACGGATGACTACAAGTCTGGAAGAATCACCATTGAAGAACTAATCATACTGATATTAAAACTAATTCAGGGCAAGGATAAAGAGAAACCTGATAAGCAGAAGGAAATTGTCGAAAAGAACGGGGAAGAGAAACCAGAGAGAACAGCAGTGGAGCAGATTGAAAAACAAAAGCCAATTAAGTTAAAATCCACAACAGTTTCAAAAGAGACTGTTCCAACCACTGCATCCAAGCTCCGACCAAAAGTGCAACATGAAGATGTTCTAATAAACACGACTGTTGAATTACCATTTGGAAGATTTTCTGGAAAGAAGTTCACCATTCAAGAAATTTTTGATGAAGACATTATTGATGAAAGAAATAAAAACACGTTGATGGCAGACTTCAAGTCAGGCAAGATCACTGTGGAAAAACTAATTCAGTTAATCATTGAGATTATCCGCGTCAGAGAAGAGAATGAAATGAAAAGGCAAATTAAATTTAAGGGCTTGCGACGTGAAGTCACAGTTGCCGATTTGGTGAAATCGAAAGTGCTGCAAGAAGATGTTGCAAATAAACTCTCAGAGGGGACTGTTACAAAGGAAGAGGTACAAAGCTCTATACAGCATTTTCTTGAAGGAACCAATGCAATTGCAGGATTGTACATTGAAGCAACGAATGAGAAGATGTCCATCTACAATGCAATGAAAAGGAGACTGATTCGGCCAGGAACGGCATTGGTGCTGCTTGAAGCTCAGGCAGCCACAGGCTATATAATTGACCCCGTGAAGAATGAAAGGCTTTCTGTTGAAGAAGCTTGTGAAAAAGGTGTGGTGGGTTCTGATGTTAAGACAAAACTTGTGTCCGCTGAGCGGGCCGTAACAGGATACAATGACCCGTCCACTGGTGAAACCATTTCAGTCTTCCAAGCGATGGAGAAAGACCTCATTTTGAAAGATCATGGAATTCGTCTTTTGGAAGCTCAGATTGCCACAGGAGGAATTATTGATCCTCAAGCCAGTCATCGTCTCCCAGTGGAAGTGGCTTATAGCCGTGGGCTCTTTGCTGAGGAGATGAACCGGATTTTACTGGATCCCAGTGATGATACCAAGGGTTTCTTTGACCCAAACAATGATGAAAACATGACCTATGCAGATCTCATGCAACACTGCTATGAAGACACAGAAACAGGACTGCCAATGATTGTTTTGAAAGACAAGAGCAAACTCATGGAAAAGAAGATTTCTGCCAAAAAAGTGGAGATCGATAAACCTCAAGCTGAGGTCTCATGGCAAAAAACATTTGTTGACTTTCCTTTTGGAAGGTTTGCCGGAAGGAAGGTTTCACTTCAGGAGATCTTTGAAAGTGACCTCATAAATGAAGAAAGAAAGAAACAGCTGCGGGAAGATTACAATTCTGGAAAAATCACATTAGAAGAACTTCTGATGCTCATCATTGATTTTATGCAGCCAAAGGACACTGGAGATATTGATACAACAACCAAAACTACAGTTGTTACCAAGAGTGTTGTTCTTACTTCTGAAGCACAGCCACCTGCTGAAGAGAAACAAACTATGAAAACACTGGAAACAACATTGGTAGATCTTCCTTTTGAAAGCTATTCTGGCAAAAATGTTTCTCTGAAAGAGCTGTTGGACAGTGACGTTGTTGATGAAAAGAAGAAACAGCAGTTGCTGGACGACTTCAAGTCTGGGAAAATCACAACTCAGCAATTGCTGATCCTCATCATTGAAATAATACAGGCAAAGGAATCTGGGCAAGCTGAAGGGCAGGTGGTGGTAAAGAAGGTTTCAGTGCAGACAACAGTAACAAAGAAAGGGAAAGATCAAGAAGATGTTTCACAACCTGTTGCGGAAAAATCTGCAGATTTTATGAAGGACCCAGCACATATTGTAGCAGAACAACAAAGATCGAAGATCCTCGAAAGCACAGCCATTGATGTACCATTTGGAAGGTTTTCTGGAACGAAGCATTCTGTGAAAGAGCTTTTAGACAGTGATGTGATCGATGAGAAAAATAAAACTCAGTTAACAGATGACTACAAGTCTGGAAGAATCACCATTGAAGAACTAATCATACTGATAATAAAACTAATTCAGGGCAAGGATAAAGAGAAACCTGATAAGCAGAAGGAAATTGTCGAAAAGAACGGGGAAGAGAAACCAGAGAGAACAGCAGTGGAGCAGATTGAAAAACAAAAGCCAATTAAGTTAAAATCCACAACAGTTTCAAAAGAGACTGTCCCAACCACTGCATCCAAGCCCCGACCAAAAGTGCAACTTGAAGATGTTCTAAAAAACACGACTGTTGATTTACCATTTGGAAGATTTTCTGGAAAGAAGTTCACCATTCAAGAAATTTTTGATGAAGACATTATTGATGAAAGAAATAAAAACACATTGATGGCAGACTTCAAGTCAGGCAAGATCACTGTGGAAAAATTAATTCAGATAATCATTGAGATTATCCACGTCAGAGAAGAGAACGAAATGAAAAGGCAAATTAAATTTAAGGGCTTGCGACGTGAAGTCACAGTTGCTGATTTGGTGAAATCGAAAGTGCTGCAAGAAGATGTTGCAAACAAACTCTCAGAGGGGACTATTACAAAGGAAGAGGTACAAAGCTCTATACAGCATTTTCTTGAAGGAACCAATGCAATTGCAGGATTGTACATTGAAGCAACGAATGAGAAGATGTCCATCTACAATGCAATGAAAAGGAGACTGATTCGGCCAGGAACGGCATTGGTGCTGCTTGAAGCTCAGGCAGCTACAGGTTATATAATTGACCCCGTGAAGAATGAAAGGCTTTCCGTTGAAGAAGCTTGTGAAAAAGGTGTGGTGGGTTCTGACGTTAAGACAAAACTTGTGTCCGCTGAGCGGGCCGTAACAGGATACAACGACCCGTCCACCGGTGAAACCATTTCAGTGTTCCAAGCGATGGAGAAAGACCTCATTTTGAAAGATCATGGAATTCGTCTTTTGGAAGCTCAGATTGCAACAGGAGGAATTATTGATCCTCAAGCCAGTCATCGTCTCCCAGTGGAAGTGGCTTATTGCCGTGGACTCTTTGATGAGGAGATGAACCGGATTCTACTGGATCCCAGTGATGATACCAAGGGATTTTTTGACCCAAACAATGATGAAAACATGACTTATGCAGATCTCATGCAACGCTGCTATGAAGACACAGAAACAGGACTGCCAATGATTGTTTTGAAAGACAAGAACAAACTCACGGAAAAGAAGAGTCCTGCTGACAAAGTGGAGATCGATAAACCTCAAGCTGAGGTGTCATGGCAAAAAACATTTGTTGACTTTCCTCTTGGAAGGTTTGCTGGAAGGAAGGTTTCACTTCAGGAGATCTTTGAAAGTGACCTCATAAATGAAGAAAGAAAGAAACAGCTGCGTGAAGATTACAATTCTGGAAAAATCACATTAGAAGAACTTCTGATGCTCATCATCGATTTTATGCAGCCAATGGACACTGGAGATATTGACACAATAACCAAAACTACAGTTGTTACCAAGAGTGTTATGCTTACTTCTGAAGCACAACCACCTGCTGAAGAGAAACAAACGATCAAAACATTGGAAACAACATTGGTAGATCTTCCTTTTGAAAGCTATTCTGGCAAAAAGGTTTCTCTGAAAGAGCTGTTGGACAGTGATGTTGTTGATGAAAGGAAGAAACAGCAGTTGCTGGACGACTTCAAGTCTGGGAAAATCACAACTCAGCAATTGCTGATCCTCATCATTGAAATAATACAGGCAAAGGAATCTGGGCAAGCTGAAGGGCAGGTGGTGGTAAAGAAGGTTTTAGTGCAGAAACACGTGACAGAAATAATCTCTGGTCAGGATTATCGTGTTCCTGTAGAAGGAGTTGTTGAAAAATCTATTAAAGGCAAACATGGTGAAAGTGTATCAGATGAAGAGCGTTTGAAAGATCTAGAAAATACAAAAGTTGATATTCCATTCGGAAGATTTGCTGGAAAGAATCTGTCTGTGAAAGAGATTTTGAACAGTGATGAAATTGATGAGGAAAAGAAAAATGCATTCATGGCTGATTACCTGTCTGGGAAAATAACGACAGAGGAATTAATTATTTTGGTAATAAAATTCATCCAAATGAAGGCAGATCAGAAAGAACAAAAGAAAAGCATTTCTGATAGGAACGGCGAAGATAAACCATTGAAAAAAGAGAAAAAGATAACAAAGCAAGAGGTTAAAAAGACAAAAACAAGTATCACAAAAGAGACTCTAACAACTTCTGAATCCAAGCTCCGACCAAAAGTACAAGATGTAGATGTTCTAAAAAACACAAACGTGGAACTACCTTTTGAAAGATTTTTCGGAAAGAGGTTTACGCTCCAAGAAATTTTTGAAGGAGACATCATTGATGAACAAAATAAAAACATGTTGATGGCAGACTTCAAGTCAGGAAAGATCACTTTGGAAAAACTAATTCAGTTAATCATTGAGATTATCCGCATCAGAGAAGAAAATGAAATGAAAAGGCAAATTAAATTTAAGGGCTTGCGACGTGAAGTCACAGTTGCTGATTTGGTGAAATCGAAAGTGCTGCAAGAAGATGTTGCAAACAAACTCTCAGAGGGGACTGTAACAAAGGAAGAGGTACAAAGCTCTATACAGCATTTTCTTCAAGGAACCAATGCAATTGCAGGATTGTACATTGAAGCAACGAATGAGAAGATGTCCATCTACAATGCAATGAAAAGGAGACTGATTCGGCCAGGAACGGCATTGGTGCTGCTTGAAGCTCAAGCAGCCACAGGCTATATAATTGACCCCGTGAAGAATGAAAGGCTTTCTGTTGAGGAAGCTTGTGAAAACGGTGTGGTGGGTTCTGACATAAAGCCCAAACTTGTGTCCGCTGAGCGGGCCGTAACAGGATACAACGACCCATCCACCGGTGAAACTATTTCAGTCTTCCAAGCGATGGAGAAAGGCATCATTTTAAAAGATCATGGAATTCGTCTTTTGGAAGCTCAAATTGCCACAGGAGGAATTGTTGATCCTCAAGCCAGTCACCGTCTCCCAGTGGAAGTGGCTTATAGTCGTGGGCTCTTTGATGAGGAGATTAACCGGATTCTCCTGGATCCCAGTGATGATACCAAGGGTTTTTTTGACCCAAACAATGATGAAAACATGACCTATGCAGATCTCATGCAACACTGCTATGAAGACACAGAAACAGGACTGCCAATGATTGTTTTGAAAGACAAGAGCAAACTCATGGAAAAGAAGATTTCTGCCGAAAAAGTGGAGAGCGATAAACCTCAAGCTGAGGTCTCATGGCAAAAAACATTTGTTGACTTTCCATTTGGAAAATTTGCTGGAAGGAAAGTTTCACTTCAGGAGATCTTTGAAAGTGACCTCATAAATGAAGAAAGAAAGAAACAGCTGCATGAAGATTACAATTCTGGAAAAATCACATTAGAAGAACTTCTGATGCTCATCATCGATTTTATGCAGCCAATGGACACTGGAGATATTGACACAATAACCAAAACTACAGTTGTTACCAAGAGTGTTATTCTTACTTCTGAAGCACAACCACCTGCTGAAGAGAAACAAACGATCAAAACACTGGAAACAACATTGGTAGATCTTCCTTTTGAAAGCTATTCTGGCAAAAAGGTTTCTCTGAAAGAGCTGTTGGACAGTGATGTTGTTGATGAAAGGAAGAAACAGCAGTTGCTGGACGACTTCAAGTCTGGGAAAATCACAACTCAGCAATTGCTGATCCTCATCATTGAAATAATACAGGCAAAGGAATCTGGGCAAGCTGAAGGGCAGGTGGTGGTAAAGAAGGTTTTAGTGCAGAAACACGTGACAGAAATAATCTCTGGTCAGGATTATCGTGTTCCTGTAGAAGGAGTTGTTGAAAAATCTATTAAAGGCAAACATGGTGAAAGTGTATCAGATGAAGAGCGTTTGAAAGATCTAGAAAATACAAAAGTTGATATTCCATTCGGAAGATTTGCTGGAAAGAATCTGTCTGTGAAAGAGATTTTGAACAGTGATGAAATTGATGAGGAAAAGAAAAATGCATTTATGGCTGATTTCCTGTCTGGGAAAATAACGACAGAGGAATTAATTATTTTGGTAATAAAATTCATCCAAATGAAGGCAGATCAGAAAGAACAAAAGAAAAGCATTTCTGATAGGAACGGCGAAGATAAACCATTGAAAAAAGAGAAAAAGATAACAAAGCAAGAGGTTAAAAAGACAAAAACAAGTATCACAAAAGAGACTCTAACAACTTCTGAATCCAAGCTCCGACCAAAAGTACAAGATGTGGATGTTCTAAAAAACACAAACGTGGAACTACCTTTTGAAAGATTTTTCGGAAAGAGGTTTACGCTCCAAGAAATTTTTGAAGGAGACATCATTGATGAACAAAATAAAAACATGTTGATGGCAGACTTCAAGTCAGGAAAGATCACTTTGGAAAAACTAATTCAGTTAATCATTGAGATTATCCGCATCAGAGAAGAAAATGAAATGAAAAGGCAAATTAAATTTCAGGGCTTGCGACGTGAAGTCACAGTTGCTGATTTGGTGAAATCGAAAGTGCTGCAAGAAGATGTTGCAAACAAACTCTCAGAGGGGACTGTTACAAAGGAAGAGGTACAAAGCTCTATACAGCATTTTCTTCAAGGAACCAATGCAATTGCAGGATTGTACATTGAAGCAACGAATGAGAAGATGTCCATCTACAATGCAATGAAAAGGAGACTGATTCGGCCAGGAACGGCATTGGTGCTGCTTGAAGCTCAAGCAGCCACAGGCTATATAATTGACCCCGTGAAGAATGAAAGGCTTTTTGTTGAGGAAGCTTGTGAAAACGGTGTGGTGGGTTCTGACATAAAGCCCAAACTTGTGTCCGCTGAGCGGGCCGTAACAGGATACAACGACCCATCCACCGGTGAAACTATTTCAGTCTTCCAAGCGATGGAGAAAGGCATCATTTTAAAAGATCATGGAATTCGTCTTTTGGAAGCTCAAATTGCCACAGGAGGAATTGTTGATCCTCAAGCCAGTCACCGTCTCCCAGTGGAAGTGGCTTATAGTCGTGGGCTCTTTGATGAGGAGATTAACCGGATTCTCCTGGATCCCAGTGATGATACCAAGGGTTTTTTTGACCCAAACAATGATGAAAACATGACCTATGCAGATCTCATGCAACACTGCTATGAAGACACAGAAACAGGACTGCCAATGATTGTTTTGAAAGACAAGAGCAAACTCATGGAAAAGAAGATTTCTGCCGAAAAAGTGGAGAGCGATAAACCTCAAGCTGAGGTCTCATGGCAAAAAACATTTGTTGACTTTCCCATTGGAAGGTTTGCTGGACGGAAGGTTTCACTGCAAGAGATCTTTGAAAGTGACCTCATGGATGAAGAAAGAAAGAAACAGCTGCGGGAAGATTACAATTCTGGAAAAATCACATTGGAAGAACTGCTGATGCTCATCATCGATTTTATGCAGCCGAAGGACACTGGAGATATTGATACAATAACCAAAACTACAGTTGTTACCAAGCGGGTTATTCTTACTTCTGAAACACAGCCACCTGCTGAAGAGATGCAAACGATCAAAACACTGGAAACAACATTGGTAGATCTTCCTTTTGAAAGCTATTCTGGCAAAAAGGTTTCTCTGAAAGAGCTGTTGGACAGTGATGTTGTTGATGAAAAGAAGAAACAGCAGTTGTTGGATGACTTCAAGTCTGGGAAAATCACAACTCAGCAATTGCTGATCCTCATCATTGAAATAATACAGGCAAAGGAATCTGGGCAAGCTGAAGGGCAGGTGGTGGTAAAGAAGGTTTTAGTGCAGAAACACATGACAGAAATAGACTCTGGTCAGGATTATCGTGTTCCTGTAGAAGGAGTTGTTGAAACATCTGTTAAAAGCAAACATGGTGAAAGTGTATCAGATGAAGAGCGTTTGAAAGATCTAGAAAATACAAAAGTTGATATTCCATTCGGAAGATTTGCTGGAAAGAATCTGTCTGTGAAAGAGATTTTGAACAGCGATGAAATTGATGAGGAAAAGAAAAATGCATTTATGGTTGATTACCTGTCTGGGAAAATAACTACAGAGGAATTAATTATTTTGGTAATAAAATTCATCCAAATGAAGGCAGATCAGAAAGAACAAAAGAAAAGCATTTCTGATAGGAAAGGCAAAGATAAACCATTGAAAAAAGAGAAAAAGATTACAAAGCTGGAGGATAAAAAGACAAAAACAAGTATCACAAAGGAGACTGTAACAACTTCTGAATCCAAGCTCCGACCAAAAGTACAAGATGTGGACGTTCTAAAAAACACGACTGTTGAATTACCATTTGGAAGATTTTCTGGAAAGAAGTTCACCATCCAAGAAATTATTGATGAAGACATTATTGATGAAAGAAATAAAAACACGTTGATGGCAGACTTCAAGTCAGGCAAGATCACTTTAGAAAAACTAATTCAGTTAATCATTGAGATTATCCGTGTCAGAGAAGAAAATGAAATGCAAAGGCAAATTAAATTTAAGGGCTTGCGACGTGAAGTCACAGTTGCCGATTTGGTGAAATCGAAAGTGCTGCAAGAAGATGTTGCAAACAAACTCTCAGAGGGGACTGTAACAAAGGAAGAGGTACAAAGCTCTATACAGCATTTTCTTGAAGGAACCAATGCAATTGCAGGATTGTACATTGAAGCAACGAATGAGAAGATGTCCATCTACAATGCAATGAAAAGGAGACTGATTCGGCCAGGAACGGCATTGGTGCTGCTTGAAGCACAGGCAGCTACAGGTTATATAATAGACCCCGTGAAGAATGAAAGGCTTTCTGTTGAGGAAGCTTGTGAAAAAGGTGTGGTAGGTTCTGACATTAAGACAAAACTTGCGTCCGCTGAGCGGGCCGTAACCGGATACAATGACCCATCCACCGGTGAAACTATTTCAGTCTTCCAAGCGATGGAGAAAGACATCATATTGAAAGATCATGGTATTCGTCTTTTGGAAGCTCAGATTGCAACAGGAGGAATTGTTGATCCTCAAGCCAGTCACCGTCTCCCAGTGGAAGTGGCTTATAGCCGTGGGCTCTTTGATGAGAAGATGAACCGGATTCTTCTGGATCCCAGTGATGATACCAAGGGTTTCTTTGACCCAAACAATGATGAAAACATGACCTATGCAGATCTCATGCAACGCTGCTATGAAGACACAGAAACAGGACTGCCAATGATTGTTTTGAAAGACAAGAGCAAACTCATGGAAAAGAAGATTTGTTCTGAAAAAGTGGAGACCAACAAACCTCAAGCTGAGGTCTCATGGCAAAAAACATTTGTTGACTTTCCCATTGGAAGGTTTGCTGGACGGAAGGTTTCACTTCAAGAGATCTTTGAAAGTGACCTCATGGATGAAGAAAGAAAGAAACAGCTGCGGGAAGATTACAATTCTGGAAAAATCACATTGGAAGAACTTCTGATGCTCATCATCGATTTTATGCAGCCAAAGGACACTGGAGATATTGATACAATAACCAAGACAACAGTTGTTACCAAGCGGGTTATTCTTACTTCTGAAACACAGCCACCTGCTGAAGAGAAGCAAACGATCAAAACACTGGAAACAACATTGGTAGATCTTCCTTTTGAAAGCTATTCTGGCAAAAAGGTTTCTCTGAAAGAGCTGTTGGACAGTGATGTTGTTGATAAAAAGAAGAAACAGCAGTTGCTGGACGACTTCAAGTCTGGGAAAATCACAACTCAGCAATTGCTGATCCTCATCATTGAAATAATACAGGCAAAGGAATCTGGGCAAGCTGAAGGGCAGGTGGTGGTAAAGAAGGTTTTAGTGCAGAAACACGTGACAGAAATAGACTCTGGTCAAGATTATCGTGTTCCTGTCGAAGGAGTTGTTGAAAAATCTATTAAAAGCAAACAAGGTGAAAGTGTATCAGATGAAGAGCATTTGAAAGATCTAGAAAATACAAAAGTTGATATTCCATTCGGAAGATTTGCTGGAAAGAATCTGTCTGTGAAAGAGATTTTGAACAGCGATGAAATTGATGAGGAAAAGAAAAATGCATTTATGGCTGATTACCTGTCTGGGAAAATAACTACAGAGGAATTAATTATTTTGGTAATAAAATTCATCCAAATGAAGGCAGATCAGAAAGAACAAAAGAAAAGCATTTCTGATAGGAATGGTGAAGATAAACCATTGAAAAAAGAGAAAAAGATTACAAAGCAGGAGGTTAAAAAGACAAAAACAAGTATCACAAAAGAGACTGTAACAACTTCTGAATCCAAGCTCCGACCAAAAGTACAAGATGTAGACCTTCTAGAAAACACGACTGTTGAATTACCATTTGGAAGATTTTCTGGAAAGAAGTTCACCATTCAAGAAATTTTTGATGAAGATATTATTGATGAAAGAAATAAAAACACATTGATGGCAGACTTCAAGTCAGGCAAGATCACTGTGGAAAAACTAATTCAGTTAATCATTGAGATTATCCGCGTCAGAGAAGAGAATGAAATGAAAAGGCAAATTAAATTTAAGGGCTTGCGACGTGAAGTCACAGTTGCTGATTTGGTGGATTCAAAAGTGCTGCAAGAAGACGTTGCAAATAAACTCTCAGAGGGGACTGTTACAAAGGAAGAGGTACAAAGCTCTATACAGCATTTTCTTCAAGGAACCAATGCAATTGCAGGATTGTACATTGAAGCTACGAATGAGAAGATGTCCATCTACAATGCAATGAAAAGGAGACTGATTCGGCCAGGAACGGCATTGGTGCTGCTTGAAGCTCAGGCAGCCACAGGCTATATAATTGACCCCGTGAAGAATGAAAGGCTTTCCGTTGAAGAAGCTTGTGAAAAAGGTGTGGTGGGCTCTGACATTAAGGCAAAACTTGTGTCCGCTGAGCGAGCGATAGCAGGATACAAAGACCCATCCACAGGTAAAACCATATCAGTCTTCCAAGCGATGGAGAAAGACATCATATTGAAAGATCATGGAATTCGTCTTTTGGAAGCTCAGATTGCAACAGGAGGAATTGTTGATCCTCAAGCCAGTCACCGTCTTCCAGTGGAAGTGGCTTATAGCCGTGGGCTCTTTGATGAGGAGATGAACCGGATTCTTCTGGATCCCAGTGATGATACCAAGGGTTTCTTTGATCCAAACAATGATGAAAACATGACCTATGCAGATCTCATGCAACGCTGCTATGAAGACACAGAAACAGGACTGCCAATGATTTTTTTGAAAGACAAGAGCAAACTCATGGAAAAGAAGATTTCTGCCGAAAAAGGGGAGACTGACAAACCTCAAGCTGAGGTCTCATGGCAAAAAACATTTGTTGACTTTCCTTTTGGAAGGTTTGCCGGAAGGAAGGTTTCACTTCAGGAGATCTTTGAAAGTGACCTCATAGATGAAGAAAGAAAAAAACAGCTGCGGGAAGATTACAATTCTGGAAAAATCACATTGGAAGAACTTCTGATGCTCATCATTGATTTTATGCAGCCAAAGGACACTGGAGATATTGATACAACAACCAAAACGACAGTTGTTACCAAGCGGGTTATTCTTACTTCTGAAACACAGCCACCTGCTGAAGAGAAGCAAACGATCAAAACACTGGAAACAACATTGGTAGATCTTCCTTTTGAAAGATATTCTGGCAAAAAGGTTTCTCTGAAAGATCTGTTGGACAGTGATGTTGATGATGAAAAGAAGAAACAGCAGTTGTTGGATGACTTCAAGTGTGGGAAAATCACAACTCAGCAATTGCTGATCCTCATCATTGAAATAATACAGGCAAAGGAATCTGGGCAAGCTGGAGGGCTGGTGGTGGTAAAGAAGGTTTCAGTTGAGAAACCTGAAAGTATTTCCAAGGAAGAGTGTTTGAAAACTCTGGCATCCACATCAGTCGATATTCCATTTGGAAGGTTTGCTGGAAAGAAGCTCTCTGTTGAAGAGGTTCTGGACACTGACGCAATTGATGGTCAAAAGAAAAAGCAGTTCATCGAAGATTACATGTCTGGAAAGATTACTGTGGAGGAACTCATAATATTAATAATACAAATAATTCACATCACAGAACAAGAGAAAATCAAAGAAAAGAAAGACGTTTCACAAGTTAAATTTGATGATACACTTGTTCGATCTTCAGACGATCAAATTGAACACAAAAAGGCCAAGGCAACTGAAGCATTACTTGCCACAGAGAGTGCTGTTACCACTAAGTTGGAACCAAAACACAAGGAACAGTTTGTAGACATTTATAAGAACAAAAAAGTTCAATTGCCACTGAGAAGATTTTCTGGTCAGACGCTCTCTCTTCAAGAAATCTTTGATATGGAGCTCATTGATGAAAACACGAAAAAGACATTAATAGCAGACTTTGAATCTGGCAAAATTACTTTAGGAAGGCTATTAGAGTTAATCATTGAGTTTGTTCAAGCAAAGGAAGAAAAGAATGCAGCAAGAAAACAAATGAAATTTAAAGGTTTGAGACGAGAAGTCAGTATTGCTGATTTAATCACATCAAAAGTGCTTAAAGAGGATATAGCAAATAAACTGTCAGAGGGGACCATTACAAAGGAAGAGGTACAAGAATCTCTGAAAGCATTCCTTGAAGGCTCAAGTGCTATAGCAGGACTGTACATTGAGGCAACAAATGAGAAAATGTCAATTTACAATGCCATAAAGGGGAAGCTCATCCGGCCTGGAACAGGGTTGGTATTGCTGGAAGCTCAAGCAGCCACAGGTTACATAATTGACCCTGTCAAAAATGAGAGACTGTCAGTTAATGAAGCTTGTGAAAAAGGTTTGGTTGGATCTGAATTCCAGAAAAAGCTTCAATCGGCAGAGCGTGCAGTGACTGGGTATAAAGACCCATTTAGTGGTGAAATCATGTCATTGTTCCAAGCTATGCAGAAGCAACTGATTTTGAAAGACCATGGAATTCGTCTCCTAGAAGCACAGATTGCCACAGGAGGCCTAATTGATCCAAATGCCAGCCATCGTATTCCAGTGGAAGTGGCCTATAGCCGTAGCCTCTTTGACGAAGAGATGAACCAGATTCTATTGGACCCAAGTGATGACACAAAGGGCTTCTTTGATCCCAATACAGATGAAAACATGACCTATGCAGATCTCCTCAATCAGTGCTACAGTGACATAGATACAGGGCTTCCCATGATTTTGCTGCAGGACAAGACCAAACCAAAACACAAAAAGAAAGTTTATGTTGAAAAAACAGATCGCCAGGCTCAAGCTGAGTTGTCTTTACAAAAAACATTGATTGAACTTCCAATTGGAAAGTTTGCCGGGAGAAAAGTTTCACTTTACGAGGTCTTTGAAAGTGGTCTTATTGATGAGGACAGAAAGAAACAGCTTGTTCACGACTACAAGTCTGGCAAAATAACAGTAGAGGAACTTGTGGTACTCATCCTCACTATTGTTCAGAAGCAAAGTACTACAGAACATGATGCTGGACGAAAAACTGCAGTTGCTTCACAGGAGCCTGTTGTCACATCAAAAGCTCCAACATCGAAGCAGTCACAAAATATCAGTGTTCTAGAAAAAACATTTGTAGATATTCCGTTTGAGAGGTTTTCAGGGAAAAAGATTTCCTTAAAAGATGTGTTGGAAAGTGATGTTGATGAAAAGAAGAAACAACAACTGTTGGAAGACTTTCAGGCAGGTAAAATCACCATTGAGCAACTTATTATTATTATCATTGAAATTATTCAAAAAAAAGAAATTGCACAATCTGAGAAAGAGGCTGTAATTCAGAAGGTTGCAGTTGAGAATAAAGTCACAGAATTAAAATCCAGAGAGGCTATTACAAAGGTAGAAGCTGAATCAACAAAATCCTCATCTGCTTTAACTGACAGAGAAACTTTGAAAAGATTTGAAACCACAAAAGTTGAAATTCCTTTTGGAGAGTTTTCTGGAAAAAAGGTTTCTCTTAAAGAAGTTTTTGAAACTGATGCAATTGATGCCACAAAAAAGAAAAAACTTTTGGATGATTACAAATCAGGAAAAATTACAATTGAAAGGCTGATAATTTTGATCATTGAAATAATGACAGTGAAGGCAAAAAAGGAAACCAGTCAAGAAGAATACGTGGTCACTGAAGAACAGATGACTAAAGATTTTGAATCAGAAACATTAAGTATTCCTGCTGGAAAGCTTTCTGGCCAAACATTGAGTGTTAAGGAAGTCATGGAATCAGATTTAATTGATGAAGAAAAAAAGAAACAGTTGATGTATGATTACAAAACAGGAAGAATTACTCTTCATGTTCTCATCACCATTATCCTTGAAATCATAGAAATCAGGGCAAAGAAAAACCTTAACTTCCAAGGTTTCCGACGCAACGTTACAGTGGATGAGCTAGTAAAAGCAAGCTTGATTGATGATGATACATTGAAGAGGTTACTTATTGGATCTGTTTCTGTGGATGAAGTGAGCAAATCACTCAACCAATACCTCAAGGGTACAAGCAGCATCGCTGGTGTTTTTGTTGAACGCACCAAAGAGATTTTGCCAATCTATGCAGCAATGAAACGAGGATTAATTCGCCCTGGCACGGCTTTTGAGCTCCTTGAAGCACAGGCGGCCACAGGCTTTATTGTAGACCCCGTACAAAATCAGCGTTTAACCGTGGAAGAAGCTGTTTCAGCTAGACTTGTTGGTGAGGATTTTAGGGATAAATTGATGTCAGCAGAACGTGCTGTGACTGGGTACAAGGATCCTTACACTGGTAAAATGTTGTCATTGTTTCAAGCAATGAAAAAGCAACTGATTGTGAAAAATCACGGAATCCGACTCTTGGAAGCTCAGATTGCCACAGGGGGCCTAATTGACCCTCATGCTAGTCACCGCATTCCTGTGGAAATGGCCTACAGCCGTGGGTTATTTGACGAGGAAATGAACCAAATCCTCTTGGACCCAAGCGATGACACCAAGGGTTTCTTCGATCCAAACACAGAAGAGAACCTGACGTATATGGAGTTGCTAGAACGCTGCTCCAAAGATTCTTCTAGTGGCCTCTACTTGTTGTCACTAAAGGACAAAAAGCCTGACAGAAAAATGTCTTCCAAGTCATCCGTGAGGAAGCGAAAAATAGTTGTGGTTGATCCTGATACGGGTAAGGAGTTGACCGTTTATGAAGCATACATGAAAGGACTTTTGGATCAGCAATCCTACTTACAGTTGTCTGCTCAGGAGTGTGAATGGGAAGAACTCACCATTACAGCATCCGACAGTACCGTCTCATCGATCCTCATTGACCGAAAATCTGGACGGCAGTTCAGTATTGATGATGCACTCTCAAACGGTACAATCGATGAGCAAACTTTGCAGAAGTACCGACGGGGTAAACTGTCAATCTTTGAACTTGGGGACCGTTTGTGTGGAGCATCTACCGATTCTCGTTCTCGCACATCTTCTTTTGGATCGTCATCATCTGTGCCTCCTAGTCCATCTTCAGCTTCCAGCCAGGCTTCTTCTGCACCATGGAGTGAACCAACAGAAGAGATAAATCCAATTGGTGGCATATTGGACTTACAAAAGTTTGAGAAGATCAGTATTGTAGAAGCAATGAAACGTCACATGATAGATAGCATCACAGGGCAGAGACTTCTTGAAGCCCAGGCCTGCACTGGTGGTATTATCAATCCATCCACAGGTGAGCGATGCAGTGTCCAAGAGGCAGTAA
The DNA here is from genome assembly GCF_964187855.1 of Myxine glutinosa. Taxonomy (NCBI): domain Eukaryota; kingdom Metazoa; phylum Chordata; class Myxini; order Myxiniformes; family Myxinidae; genus Myxine; species Myxine glutinosa. The sequence continues at coordinate 67,822,833 of NC_136268.1, read as the reverse complement.
CACAAGGACTGTTGGACAAATACATTGCAGAAAAATTGCTTCCTGCAGATAGGGCATTCAATGGATTTGAAGAACCAAGAACCAAGGTAAAACTGTCTGCAGGTCAGGCAATCAAGAAAGGCTGGCTATTTCATGAGGCAGGTACGCGTGTGTTGGAGGTACAGTACCTCACTGGAGGCCTTGTGGAGCCTGGTACTCCAGGGCGACTGTCATTGGATGAAGCCCTCACTAAAGGTCTCATTGACAGCTACACAGCAAAGAAGTTACGTGAAGTTAAATCTCATCTGAAGTACGTCACATGTCCGAAAACAAGACAGCGCATTACCTACAAAGATGCCCTGGAGCGCTCTATGGTGGATGCAGAGACCGGCATCCGTCTTCTCGAGGCTTCGGGTGCTGCCAGCCGCTACAGTGTGAGCGTACCAAGTTCCAGTTTTGGCTCACGATCGGGTTCTCGCCCCTCATCACAACACGGATCACGTCGTGGAAGCGTTGATGCTTCCTCTCCATCCAGCTCAGCGTTCGGGACATACACTAGTGGCAGTAGCTACTCATCTTCCTCCTACAGCTCATATGGATATGGTGGTCGCCGTTGAGAGGTCGAGAGAAGAATGAGAAAAGCCTCTTCTCAAGCTGCTATTAGCTTTGCTACAGCCTTAATTGAAGAAAGTTGAGATGAAGGAGACTGTGGCTTGTATTGCAACAAACTGTTCGAATGTTGGAGAGTTTACCTCTATGCTGCTTGGTTAGTCTACGACTTTACAACAAAATGATTAACATTGTTAGTTAAGGGAAACCAGAGTGCTTTGGGACACAGAATACATTTATTGGCACGTCTCCTCTCGCATTTATTTTTGCTTCATGTCATTGGCCAACAATAACGCTTAGAGGGTACGTTCCAATGCACCGCAGTTTCCCCGACATGATGATGCAAATTGCCATGCTCATGTGCAGCCGCTTTGACTATGCATACGACTCTGAATACAAGATGGTTGTTGCAATGTTGTTTTAAGACATTTTGTTTTACCCAAAACTAACAATGGTTTTAACATATATCTTTGGAATGAAAACATTCATTTCGGAAATCTTGGCTTTGTTGCTTCTATCACACCAAGGTAGTGCATTTATTATGTGCTTTTAATTATTATTCGCATTTATGTCAACAGTTTGAAAGACACTAGTTGCATGATGAAATGTCCGTTTTGGGGAATTATTTTTGTATATAAACTATGCATGAAGAGGTTCTTTTTCATTATTCGGGAGCAAAGATGAAGCACTGAAAAATTCTAGTAATAGGTTATATTGCCTTATGCTGGATTGCCTTCACATTCCTCTGTATTTGGAGAGGACGTTATTATTTACAAGGAAGGTGAATGTAACATGAAGCTGATTTTATTATATTGTTTTTTTTTTCATAAAATAGTGCAACTCCAAAGTGTCTGCTGTGCTGGCTGCAAAACAAATAAATGATAAGCACTAAACCATAACTGTTCTCAATATTGTGATTAAGTTGTCCTGTTAGTCTTCTCATACCCCTGGAACATGAGGCTGGGAACTCTGGTTCAAATCCCATGTCCCTTTGTCCATTGTCTACTAATGTCTTCGATTTATGTACAAGCTCCTCCATGAGCCTTAGTATCACTGTGAATATAAATTAAGTGTCGAATAATAAAATGAAAGAGGAATTTCAAATATTAGGAGGTGCTGTAAAAAGAAAGTGATAGTCTTCTTTTTTTTTAAAACTTTATCTTACAATGTCTTTTCCAGCAGCTTCTTTGTATTTGGCCCTTTGCACATACAAAGCCCTCGTTCTGGCAAGTTCTCACCACAGGCGACGTGGCTATCTTTGTCAAATGTGAAAAGTCTTGTCTATGACAAAGGGTATTGGAGTCTTGAGGGTCTTAAAGGGTATTGGAGGTCATAAGGGTGTTAGTGATTCTTGGGAGATTTTAGGGCATCTTATATTATGTGTCTTGGGGAAAGGTGTATGCTGCATGTGTGAGAAGTGTTATGATTTATGGGAGCGAGACATGGGTAATGAACGTAGAGCAGCAACGAAGGCTGGAAAGGGTGGAAATGCGAATGGTTCGGTGGATGTGCGGAGTATCGTTGAGAGAGAGGAAAACAAATGATGAATTGTGAAAGATGATGGGAATAGAGCCTGTGATTGATGCTGTGAAGAGGAATAGGTTGAGATGGTTTGGTCATGTGTTGAGGAAGGATTAAAGTGACTGGTTGAGAAGAGTGCTGAAAATGAATGTAGAAGGAAGTAGAGGACGGGGAAGACCGAGAAAGACTTGGCTAAAGATGGTGGAAGAGGAAATGCGGGCAAGGGGGTTAACAAGAGGAGATGCAAAAAATAGGGCAAAATGGAGAAGATGTCATAGGGACCGCAAGGCTAACCCCCGCTCGAGCAGGGAAAATGGCCTTAAAATGACTGTTGTTGTTGTTGTTGTTGTTATTACTAGGGCATGCCCGTACTATATATATATCTAAAATTATATCCCCCCCCCTCTATTTACATGAAATGGTTTGGTCCAAAGCAAACGGCTTGCGAGTACGGTGACAATCCCCCCCCCCCCCCTCTATTTACATGAAATGGTTTGGTCCAAAGCGAACGGCTTGCGAGTACGGTGACAATCCCCCCCCTCTATTTACATGAAATGGTTTGGTCCAAAGCGAACGGCTTGCGGAGTTTGGTAAAGAAATCGCCATAGCGTGCACAAACGCGCAGGAAAGCGAAATATGTCGCAAATTAGTTTTAATTAGTTTTAAAACATAGTTTAACGGCAACATAGTTTGCCAACGTGAAATAAATGAATACGCTCTCAAATGTGCCGTCCGAGGCAGAGTCTGTTCGCCACGTTCGGCACACGTGATAGCTCGCTGCTCTCTGATTGGTTGAATCGTTTTTTGGACATAGCTCGGTAACTACTTGTCCGATTAATATGAAACCTTGAAAAGGCACATTCTCGGGTCCCCAGCAATATACCTGGCAAGTTAAAGTATATCGGACCCGTGGTTGTCGAGAAACAGCGGTCACAGACATACAGAGATTACTGGAATTATAGATAGAAGATTATGTGTCTTGGGGGTTTCAAGGCATCTAAAGGTGTAAAGGGGTCTGGAGCCTATCTAAAGGTGTGGGTTTTACAAGGTTCTAGGGTTCTAAATGTTCATCGGGGTCTTCAGGTTATCGAGGGTCTTCAGAGTATTTGAGTTATAAAGGGTCTAAGCTCTAAAGGACCTCAAGGGTCTAAAATGTGTAAGACATCATTTTCTCCAAAATTTGGACGTAATTTTCTCCAAAACTGCTCAAACAAAATTTTCTCTCAAAAACAGAACTTTCTCTAAACATGACCCTTCCTGTCGCTCTCATATGAAGTGGGTGTTCTAGTTTTGTAAATTTATCATTCTTTCTCAAACTTTTTCTGTGCAATTACTGCCAACGTTAATTGATTCCATATTGTTCTCAACTTCGTTCAATTATGTCTGAGCCACAAGCAGTTTTAGCTGCACCAGGTCTGTGGGAATAGTTTTGAGTTTGCGATGTTCTCTGCTCAAAGGGCAGATCTTATTTAAGAAATTCACTGGGGTCTTCAACTGTTGTAAAGTGAACCCAGAAAGGACAGCCGGCTTAACATTTCTATTGAGGGATGGTCTATTGCAATTCGCTCCGCTCTACTTGTGATGGTGACCAAAACTTTATGAGAATAGGCAAATGTACAGAAATGATATTCAACTCTGAATTTCAAATGTGAAATATTTATATACCATGATGAAATCAAATGGAAGACCAAACACCGCATTGGAGTCATCAGAATGGCATCTTTACTGTGTTGTGTGCAGTCACTCAAACGCCCTGAGGATATAAAATGTGTACCTACTGCCTGGAGCTTTCACTATTGTTGGACCTTTTCCAGAAAAAAATAATGTCATTGCCGATCTAATCCTTCCTGATGATGATTTACACAATTAAGGAGGAAACACACCAACAGATGGTATCCCCATGGTGGCGACAGAGACCAAAGTTTAAAATACAAAGTTCTTCAGTTATTGTTGAAGATTATCCCTGTAGAGGGAGGCAGAGAGTAAATGCTTTCTCCATCACGTTTGACAAGCCAGAGTTTAATATACTGTGTGTGCGTGTGTGTGTGTGTGTGTGTGAGAGAGAGTGGGATAATGTGCGTGTGTGTGTGTGTCTGTGTGTGTGAATGTGCACGTTTGTGTATGACTGTGCATGTGTCTGTGTGTGCAAGAACGTGCACATGCGTGTGTGAGAATCGATCAGAAGACCAATTCTCCCTCATTGTAGTGACCGGATGTAACTGTTCAGGGCATCAAAAGATGGTGCCACTCTGTTCAACCCTTAGCGGCCTCCTTGCGGATAATTTTGTTGAAACTTGGCAGACAAATAACAAATGACGGCTTACATATTGACGCCATTATTGATCGAGATCAGATCGAAGATGGCCGACTGGCAGACAATTTTATACTTAAATGTGTCCCCAAACATTTATTGAACATGCATGATCTGATTATGTTCAAACTTGGCACAAGTACAGCACATGACGACATATGCACCTCACTTTATTTTGCGATCTGATCAAATATGGCCCACTGGTAGACTGAAGGCCCCTTAATTGTAAAAAAAACCCATATTGACCACGTCCTAAACCATTTCTCGGACATGCATTTACCGAACTTGTTCAAACTTAGTACACAGATAATGAATGATTGGTTACATAGTCACGCCATTTTTTTTCGAGATCAGACATTTGTATGACAACCACCGACATGCAATTGGTGAGATACAATCCCAAGACCCATGCATATATAATGTTGGTATACTTCAACGCACATGTTGGATCTTGCTGTGGGGAAGTTGACGTGGGAGAGGTCGAGATGGTCTTGGTGCAGTGAACGATGCTGGGAATGAGTTCTTGAATTTCCTTTCATAGATCCAAGCAACAATCTGCAACACCTGGCTTAGCATGCATATACACAAGCAGACACGACAACATCCGAAATCCAGCTCTATGAGAATAATAGATGTAACAGCGACGAGAACACACCCAAAACGCTCTTTCAGGATACAGTGATGGCAAAAGCCACTGAAGCCTAGAAGGATAGCAGCTCTATAGAGGAGAAGTGGTCTGTGTTGCGGTCAGCTCTGACTGAGGCTTTTGAGTCGGTACTTGGAGTAGAACGGTGAAACGATCCGAACTGGTTCAGAGAGAGCTCTGGGTCCCTTGAACCTCTCTTTCGCAAAACAAACCAACTTTGTTCCAGGATGTGAAAGTGACCAGAAGAGACTAGCTTGGAAAGCAACAAGGTCTGCAAAGGATGCTTGGTTTAAGGGCAAGGCAGAGGATGCCCAGAAGGTTCGGTTTGGAGGAAAGAAGATCTGGCAATGCATTATAAACTTGCAGAGAGGATAAAGTGGGCTTATCCCTACCTGGATAACTAATATAAAGGACGAAGATGGTAACTTATGCACAACACCAGCAGTAAAACATGAAAGTAGAGGCAACATTTTACAGCTATCATCAACATCCAAAGCCAGTCTAGTCAGGCAGTGCTGGAGAGAGCCACGGAGCACAGAGAATTCTGATCACAAATGACTGACTTGCCAGCAATGGAAGAGCTGATGCATGCAGTAGGCAATCTGAAGAATTGGAAGGCTGGAGGCAGCTCTGGCATACTTCCAGAGATGTTGAAGGCAGGATGCTGTGATGGTGATTTTAGTGAACAACTGAGACTGGTGCATGCCATGTGGGATGAGGGTAGAGTACCAAACGAGTGGTCAAGTGCAGTCCACTTGCCCATCCCAAAGAAGGGAGACCTTACAAACTGTGACAACTGGCATGGCATTACACTGCTCAATGTTGTAGGGAAAGCAGTTGCAAAGATAATACAGAATACAGGATCAGCCCCCTGTTCTGTATCTGATGCTCCCCCTTCCTCTTCATTAACGGTATGGACCTCAAACATCCGGGGCCTTCGTTCAAACTTAACTGATCTCTCCATACAGGTTGCTTCTGTCAAACCAGACGTGATCTGCTTAACAGAAACTTTCCTCCTTTATGATGTCTCTGATTCCTTAGTATCTCTCCCGGGCTACTCCCTCCTCCGGTATGATAGACCTGAGCCTCGTCCTGGAGGTGGGGTTGCTATCTTTATCAAAAACTCTCTTCCTCACTCGCCCTGCACTGCACTCTCTCCACCTCACCCCCAGGAATACCTCTGGCTACGGCTTCCCCTTCGCTCCCACCTCTTGTTCATATGTGTGTTGTACCGTCCACCAAACAGTGATGACTCCATCTACATCTCGCTGTCTGATAATATGGACCAACTTCTATCTACTCATCCCAACTCTCTCTTCCTCATATGTGGTGATTTCAACTGTCATCATGCCAGTTGGCTGGGTGTGGGTACCTCTCTCACCAGCCATGGCTCCTCAGCAAAGGACTTCTGCGACTCACTGGGACTGACACAATGTCAATTTCCTGACCCGGATCTCAGTCAACGGAACATCTTCTCTTCTGGACTTGGTTATGACTAACTTCCCTGAAAATGTCTGCTGCTCTTCTTCTGCTCCAATCGGATCATCTGATCATGTCCTTGTTAAAGTGGACATCTCTCTGACCATCCTCAGGGAGCCTGCTCTGCGTTGACGAGTCTGGCATTTCACTCAGGCCAACTGGCACGGTCTTCAAGCAGCCATCAATCATCTGGACTGGTCTCCCATCTCTACCACCTCTGACATCAACTCATCCTGGGAATTCTTCCAAAGTAAATTGCTCTCTCTCATGCACAGATTTATCCCATCTCGTCTTCAGTTGTCATACCCTTCCTCCCGTCCATGGTACACGGAATCTTGTGGTGAGGCTGTTGCCCAGAAACAACTTGCCTTCGTCTCCTGGAAAGCAAATCCAACGGAAGGAAATCTCATTTCCTTTCACAAAGCCCGAAACAAGTGTGTCCACCCTCAGGAGAGCCAGGAAACAATATCTCTCCGTTCTCAAGACCGAACTCTCTTATCTGTCTCCCTCTTCCAAATCCTGGTGGCATCTGGTCAAATCCGTTTCTGGTGTTTGTTCCCCCTCCATCCCCTCCCTTACCTCAAACGGCTACACAGCTGACTCCGCACGTGAAAAAGCTGAATGCCTCAACTCTGTGTTTGCCTCTAAATCTTGTGTCCCAAACCCATCCCTCTCTGTACCCACCATACCCAGTCGTACCCTGCTGCTCCTGGACTCCGTATCCTTTCCTCCTGACAAGGTGGAAAAGTTTCTGTCAACCCTCGACTCTGATTCTGCAACTGGACCCGACGGCATCAGCCCACAGGTCCTAAAATCCTGCTCTGCTGCTCTATCTCACCCTCTCTCTGTTCTCTTCACCCTCTCTTTTGCTCAAGGTCAACTGCCATCTGCTTGGAAATCAGCCAACATCACCGCTTTGCACAAAAAAGGTGCAAAAACAGATCCTAGCAACTACAGACCAATCAGCCTTCTCCCAATTATCAGCAAAGTCATGGAATCCATCATTGCTTCGGATATGAAATCTTTCCTCTTCTCCAATGGCTTGATCTCTGATCATCAATTTGGTTTCAGACCAGGTCACTCTACTCTGGACATGCTGCTTCTGCTGTCTCAACAATGGATGGAGGTCCTCAATGCCAAACAGGAAATTAGAGCTGTCTCCCTCGACATATCACGTGCCTTCGACACGGTCTGGCACCCCGCTCTGCTCACCAAACTCTCCTCCTTTGGTATCCATGGAAATCTCCACGCATGGCTGGCAGACTTCCTCTCTAGTCGTCGTCAACGTGTGGCCCTGAATGGGTTTCTCTCATCTCCTCTTCCTGTTCAGGCTGGAGTTCCCCAATGCAGTGTTCTGGGCCCCGTGCTTTTTCTGGTCTTCATCAATGATCTCTCTGACTCTCTTGAAAATCCTCTCTATCTCTTTGCTGATGACTCCACTCTCTGCCGCTCCATTCCTCTTCCCTCAGATCGGCAGTCTGCAGCCTCCTCACTCTCTGAAGACTTGGACAAAATCACAGACTGGTCAAACAAGTGGAACATGTCTTTCAATCCTGACAAATCTCACACTCTTACTATGTCTCTCCGAAAAGATCGACTGGACAACCCTCCCATCTACTTTCTCAACAATCCTCTCCAAGAAGTTCTGTCGCTCAAGCTTTTGGGTCTCACTATCTGCCATGATCTTTCTTGGAAAACCACATTTCCAAGCTGGCCTCCAAAGCCAGTCGCCGACTGGGCATCCTCCGTCGTGCGAAGTCCTTCCTCGGCACACCTGAGCTCCTCACCACAAACAAGGCTTTCATCCGCAGCTCAATGGAATACTGTTCTCCCCTATGGGCCGGTGCTCCTGCCTCACACCTAGCTCGGCTTCACGCTGTTGAAACCAAAGCTTTCAGAATTATTGGAATCTCCCGCGATGAAGCTATCTCTGAGGGCCTTTCACTCACTCACCGCAGGCAGGTAGGTGGTCTTTCTGTCTCTACCGACTCCTCTCCGGCCTTGCACCCCCAGCTCTCTCTGTGCTCTGTCCCCCAAATATTCCTACAGGTCACACAAGATCTGCCAGTAACCCTCTGATGGTTAAACTGCCGAAATCCCGGCTCTCTGCTTACCTTCACTCTTTCATTCCTCTTTTCTCCCGCCTCTGGAACAAACTCCCTCACTCCCTTCAATCCCACTCCTCCCTCCAGGTCTTTAAAACAGCTGTTCACCACCATCTCTTATCTTCCCCCATCCAAAACCTTGATCTTTTCTACCCCTGCTAATTCACCCCAGATCCACCTTGTTTGAAATTCCAACTTCTTTCCTGGAAGTCCTGGCAGTGTCAATACGTTTTATACCTCTCCCATCGCCCCCTTCCCATGCCCCCCCCCCCCCCAAAGCCCTCGCCCTCTCTCAGATCTCTCGATGTCTCCATGTCTCTCGGTCCCTGCTCTCAAATGTTGTGTTTGTGTCCTTCCCCCTCTCTCCCCATCTTGTCTACCGCTCCCGATGTTATATGTTTTATGTGTCGGTTTGTCTTTCTGTGTGATTAATGTTCGCTCTTTCACGAGCCTCGATCTTGTATACAAAAAAAGAAAAAAAAGAAAAAAAAAGCCAAAAGAGCTTGCTGAAGAAGTCTTGCCAAAATCTCAATGTGGCTTCAGGAGAGAATGTAGCTGCTATGACATGATCATCACTGTCTGCTAGATTGTCAAGAAAGCTTGGGAGCAGATGTCCAGGATCTTTTTTGTATTCATCGACCTAAAAAAGGCGTACGACTCAGTACCCTGGGGACAGATCCACCTGTATGATATGCTGCATAAAAAGCTAGCCATGGACAACGGATGAGGACAAGGATGTTGTAAGGCACCTGCACTCATATCTTGCTGTAGAACAGAGTGGACTACAAGGATGGAGGGAGTGAAAGGAGCTGGAGTCTATCACACAAGCACGATCGGAAGCTGGATAGGATGTACACCTAAAATGCAAATGAGACTATGCTGACTGAGTGTCAGTTTGCTGAGAATGCAGCCCTTATTTCCACCACCAGAACGGGAACTCAACTGGCCTTATGTGAATACACTCAGGCAGCAAGACAATTTGGACTCTGTCAGCATCACCAAGACAAAGGTCATGGCAGCGGGGAAAGAAGATGCAAAGGACATAATATTCCCATACATGGATGAGACCATCCACGCCACCACCACCAAGGCTTTTGGTTGTCTGCGCAAACCTGTCTGCTGACAGTCCAGCCAAAATGGAAGATCTACCAAGCGTGCATCTTGGCTGTGTTACTTTGGCTCAGAATGCTGGATCCCACTCATGAAACAGAGGAGGAAACTTGATGCATTCCATCACAGCTGTGTGAGAACCGTTCTTGGCATCTCCAACGTGCTGCAGTGGGCACAGAGGAACAAATCAGACAACGCTGGGGCAAACCTGCAAATGCCACTCAGAAAGTGATGGAATGTTGTCACTCTGCGTGGATGCTGAGTGCCTCTTTGGCTGGCTCATACAACCATGAAAGAGATTGAGAGATGTCATCAGATCTGACCTATGGGACATCAAGGTCGCTGAAGACATGTGGTTTGAACTGGCTACCACCTCGAGATTGGGATGGCATACAGTGTATAAAGAAGGCCTGGAGGAGGGAGTAACAAGCAGCAACTGATAGAATCAGCAACAGCCAAGGTCATCTGTGATGGATGTGGAAGAGCATTTAGAAGAGTAGGTGATAGAAAGAAACATAAGTGTACAGCAGAATGGGAGAAACCTGTCAGAAAGCAGTGAATAGGAACCTGGGTTGTTACTGTCCCTGACTGGAGGCACCAGGCATCCATTGACGGCAGATAAAAAAGGAAAGTGTGTGTGTACAATTAATAAAAACTTTTTGCCTTATGTACACTACTGGTCAAAAGTTTTAGAACACCTCAATTTTTTCAGTTTTTATTGAAATTTATGCAATTTAATGTCTTAATGTACTCTGAAATGAAGCATAGAACAAACAAACAATTGGAGATAAAAATAAATCATAGAATCATTTTGTTTAACCAAATTTAATTTAAAATGTTAACTCAGCAAAGTAGCCACCTTTTGCAGATATAACCGCCGAACACACTCGTGGCATTCTTTCTACAATGGAAATCAAATATTGTTCGGGAAGTTCTTCCCAACACTGTTGCAAAGTTCCCACAAGTGTGTTGCACTTGTAGGTTGCTATGCTTTCACGCTTCTGTCCAGTTCATCCCAAACCAGCTCGATGGGGTTTAAGTCTGGAGACTGTGCTGGCCATTCCATGATCTGAAACCTACCGTCTTGTTCTTTTCCTCGAAGGTAGTTTTGACATAGCATGGAGGTGTGTTTAGGGTCAATATATTGCTGTCGGATGAACCCCTGACCAACTAGGTGTATACCAGAGGGCATTGCATGGCACTGTAAAATGCTGTGGTAGCCCTTTTGGTTCAGGGTGCCAGTCACTCTGTGCAAGTCGCCGACTCTGGATCCAGCAAAAGAACCCCAGACCATCACGCTTCCTCGTCCATGTTTGACAGTTGGTGTCACACACTTAGGAACCATCCTTTCGCCTACTCGACGGCGTACAAAAACCCTGCGTGATGAACCAAAGATTTCAAATTTTGATTCATCAGTCCATAAGACCTTCTTCCAGTCTTCAGTAGTCCACTGGCAGTGCTTCATGGCCCAGGCAAGCCTCTTTTTCTTATTTTTCCATCTTAGCAATGGCTTTCTTACTGCCACTCGAGCTGTCAAACCTGCAGCTCGAAGTCTTCTCTTCACAGTTGAAACTGAGACTTGCTTACTTCGACCAGCGTTAAGCTGTGCTTGAAGCAGTTGTCATGTGAGCCGCCTATCACGCAAGCTGTTGACTCTCAGAAACTTGTCTTCTGATTCTGTTGTGGCTTTGGGTCTGCCAGACCTCTTCCTGTCAGAGTTTCCTCCAGTTTCCAAGTGCCTTTTGATGGTGTAGGAAACTGTACTCAATGACACCTTGGCTTTCTTTGCAATTTCTCAAAAGGAAAGACCTACACTTTTAAGGGTTATAATGGTCTGTCTGTTTTCCTTTGTTAATTGCCTTTTTCTCGCCATTATGATAGCAATATACTACTTCCTGCAGTGCAATATTGTCCAAATAATGCTTCAGAGGGTGTAATAACAGTCTGTTCCAATGCTGCTTTTATTCAGACTGGGGGTTTGTAATCAAGTAATCAGCAGAAGTTGGGACACCAGTAGGAATTGTTTGCATCAACTTTCAAGGTTTAATTTACTTACATTGCTGCAGAAGAGCTGTAAGTTGTTATCCCATTACTTGTTCCCTGAAGAAGGCCCTTTTTTTTTTTACAATATAACTGTGCAATTTACATTATTTTCCCGTTTTTTCGAACCTAAACTTTTTTTTAACCTCGAGCAGTTTACTGCTTACCTTTGTACTATTTCAGGTTATTCACTGGACTTGAATTGCTTAAATTTCAATAAAAACTGGAAAAATTGAGGTGTTCTAAAACTTTTGACTGGTAGTGTATATTTTATCCATTTATCCATTACCCTGACGAGACCATACACAGTATGGGGGTATTTATGGACGTAGTATATACATTTGGTACAAAGTGTTTATGAGAGTCACACCCAGTTATAAATCGGAATCAACAGTTGTGAATTAAGAACTCCGTGCGTTTCTTCACCATCTCAGTTTTTTGGGGTTATGGTGTCCGATGTGTTCTGGCCAGGGAGGATTGCAAGCCTAGCAGACGTGAGCTCCAAGCCACAGCCTCGTGCGACGAGCTTTATCATCCGCAAGCCATTCACACCGCCGTCACTCAACTTGTCAGACCATTGATAAATCTTGGGCCACGCCGGTCCACTTACTGGAAAAAGGAGCTCCATTTCACAGAAACTTTGACAGCCTCTGATGGCCATCACTAACCCATGTACCCTTTATCTGCCTTTGGGCAAAAGCTTAACGGACTGCTTTTTGGGCCAAAGACGATTTGGACATGAGACAAGGTTCATAGAAAAGGCGTATATATCCCAATGCAATTTTTCCGTGAAATTCATATAGATATTACAATTTTTATTCGTACACTCAGTAATAAAAAGCTTATTCCTTTACTTGGTGGGCTGTTTAGTTCATCAGACACTTGCTTTTTTAATTTAAAAAATCTGAATAAATAAAAGCTATTTTAATAGGGAAGATTTGTTTAAGGTAAAACCATCCCCCAAATGCTTTCTAATTCTAACCTGCTCTGAGTGAGATGGTCTTTGTCTTGTTTTTTGGCTGTCCATTCCTTATTCAACGAAATGATCCCACCACACCCAACATCTACTTTCGACCCAAAATCAAAAACCACGGAGTAGCCCAAAGAGAAACTCCAAAGTATTTTTTCGATATTCAATAATGATCCATATTTAACTAGAGAGTTCATAGAACACCTTACCCCGCACAGTCTTGGGAAACAAGGACAGGGGCCGGGTCTGCGAGCAGCACATTTGATTGGTCATTCATGACATAAAATGCCGTAATAATTTGTCCATGCACTGCTAAATGGAGGGTTTTCAAAGTGCCAAAAAGGTGATTTGTGCTGACAGTGTTCAAGTCATAGGCGTCGTTTGACTTCTCTATTTGGGGGGGGCGGGGGGGGGATAAGGGCTAATTATTAATAATGGGCACCTACAGTCACGTGAAAAAGTAAGTACACCCCATGTAAAGTTTTGACTTTTTCAACATATTTCAACATTCAGCTATTTGATCTTCATTTCAACAATATTGAAAGAGAAAGGTGATATAATATAACAAATATCATGAAACATTTACATTTTGTAGTCCATTGTATAATTTAAATAAACATAAATGCAAATTTCGCATGTGGAAAAAGTAAGTACACCCCATGAAATGTTTTTTAAAAAATCTTTTTAACATATGTGGACATATCAATATTTGATCTTCATTTAAACAGTATCTATAGACAAAGGTGATCTAATTGAACAAAAACCAATGAAAGATTGACTTTGCAATAATTTAATCAACAAAAAATTAACAGAGATGCCATTTCCTTCTGTTGAAAAAGTAAGTACACCCTTGGCTCTAATAGGTGGTATTGCCCCCTTTGGCAGAAACAACCTCAAGTAGGCGTTTCTTATAACTGTCTACCAGTCTCTGACATCGACTGGGAGAAATTTTCGCCCACTCCTCCATGCAGAATTATTTCAGCTGTGGATGTTTGAGGGGTTTCTTGCATGCACAGCTCGTTTCAAATCCCCCCACAACATCTCGATGGGATTTAGATCCAGGCTTTGACTGGGCCATTCCATTTGACTGGGCCATGTTCATTGGCAAACTTTATTCTTGCCCTGATGTTCTTTCTGGACAGCAAAGATTTCCTCCTGGCACACCTCCCATGTAGATCAAATTTGTGCAGCCTCTTTCTTATGGTGGACTCGTGCACTTTGACATCAATAGTGGAAAGAGCTACTGTAGGTCCCGTGATGACATTCTGGCATTCTTAGAGACTTCTTTCAGCATCTTGCGGTCTGCTCTCGTGCTGAACTTGCTGGGGTGGCCTGGCCTGAACAAGTTGGCAGTTGTTTGGAATCTTCTCCACTTGTAGATGATCTTCCGGACAGTCGAATGATTGATATCAAATTGTTTGGAGATCTTTTTAAATCCCTTCCCAGACTCGTAGGCATCTATAACCTTCTTTCCGAAGGCCTCAGAGAGCTCTTTTGATCTCGGCATAGTGACGCCACACATTTCAACAACAAAGAGCAAATCAAACTAAATGTCTGAGGTTTAAATAAGACAGGTTCCTCCAAGATCCTTTCTAAAGATGTTGTAATCATTTGAACCTGAGCTGGTGCACCTGATTCAAATTTTAGGTATTTGAAGTAGTGATAAATGTAGGGGTGTACTTACTTTTTCCACATGTGAAATTTGCATTTATGTTTATTTAAATTATACAATGGAATACAAAATGTAAATGTTTCATGATATTTGTTATATTATATCACCTTTATCTATCAATATTGTTGAAATGAAGATCAAATAGCTGTATTTTGAGATATGTTGAAAAAGTCAAAACTTTACATGGGGTGTACTTACTTTTTCACGTGACTGTAGGTTTGACTTCCAAAATTACTGTTTGTTTGTGTAGTTACAGTGTACGTGAAATCACAAATACAGTTTACGTTCATTGTTACGTTTAAACACGGGATGTTTTTATCTTAATTATAAACTACCTAAAAAATAAAGGTGGGGGCATTCCCCCCCCCCCCCCCTCTTGCCCCACCTCCAAACTCCACCGGTGGTTCAAGTATATAATTGAATTGAAATGAAATAAAGATTTTAACGGTTGCAAAAAAACGTTTTTCGGAAGATTACCGCTGTTGATGCAGCATGTTTTACACCACCTTATTTAACATGTTACATTAGTTATTCTTGCCTGTTGTTTATGTCCTTTATGACATCCCTAAAAACAGTAGGTTTCCCGTTTGGAATGATTTTCAATTTTGTTTGACTTCCAGACAGGCAGACAGTAAGAAAAATTATCTAACTCCTCTCTGTGCATGTGTGATTGGGACGAATTCAGAACGAAAGTAGTGCTCATCTACCGATTATTTTTCCGATTTGTGTTCAAAATAGAACATTCAATTACAGTTAAGTTGATCCTCGATCATAAGCCGACGTTTGTGGACAGACAGACAAACAAACAAAGTGAACGAAGTGCATAACCCTCAACTTTTTGCTTAGCGTGGGGTAACTACTGGCACGGTGCGGGGTAAGGAAACATCACCACCCGGAAATAGATAAAAGGAGGTTGGTGGGGAGGGAGTAGGGGTGTTAATGAGGACAGAAAAGATCATGGGATGTGTTACGACCTGGCCCTTGTGTGAAGGGCTCGGGGTACCGCCTATTGCTCCGGAGATCCTAATCGATGTGCTTGGGAGACCAATACGTTCCCAGCAGGCGGGTCGCGCCGTATGAGCAATCAGAAGTGACCGAGCGAAGCTACCATCCAAATGCTGACGCAATTTTACACCCCCCCCCCCCCCCCAATCTTCAACACACAGTATACCAATTCAGAAATGCAATGCAAATTCAAAACAGGGGAATAAATGCAAATACTTTACTCAAAGTCAAGAAGAAAAAAAACAGTGTACAACACCCAGGAAAAGCTAAATCATAAGGAAAAGAAATCCCGCTGATATGCAGTGGCAAAGATCAAGTAATTAAAGGACAGACAGGCACCAAGACAAAACAGACAAGACAATTAAACGACCCACCCGGTATCCTTAGCTAATCCCAAAGGGGAGGGGGAGGGTAGCAAAATAACAAAGAAATATTCGACAGGATATAAAGGAAATAAAAAGGTAAAATCCAACAGGGAAGGGAGGGGAGGAGGAGAGGAGTGGAGGAGGAGAGGAGGAGGGGGAGGAGGAGAATTCAGGCCTGTTTCAGATGGCGTCCTGGCTGCCTCGCCCCAGCCACGTGTCCCGAGAGTGGAGCCTCCCCTCCACTCTTCTCTTCTCTTTCTCAGTGGGTGTTCTCAAACTCCACGAACGACTTGTCCAGAGCAGTTCCTGCAAGCCCATGAACGACGAAGCCGCACGTTGCCTCCGGCTGGCTCAGATGAAACTTGATGAGGAGCACAAGCTTCTGGCTGCCTCTCCCACTTAGTCCAGTTGCCACCTATGATAAACCCTATGTGAACCTGGAAATTGTCAGTACTATAAGGTTTTTTTGGTGGATTAGTAATGGTTAAGGGGTATATATGACAGAACCACCTCTTGCCGCTGCAGCAACTTTGGGGAACTTCCGTAATTTGCATAAATCCAAGATTGGCGCTGCCGACCTTGGTTCAAATAGAAAATCAGCAATAACTTTTGATAGAATCAAGCTAGAAGGATGATTTTGGTACCTACACATAGGTTTTCACACATGGCAGAGGCAATGGAAGGCTCAAATTATGGTTTTCATGTTGCTCGGAAACCATAATCCAAGATGGCCACCGGTTTTATATGGTGAAGTAGCTATTCGGCTATAACTTCTGATAACATTCTGCTAACTTCCATAACCCAAGAAATCCATAGAAATGTCAAGACGATGGATGAAAAAGACGATGATTTCATCAAGACGATGAAAAATCTCACACAGGCCGAGTTTCTCATCAAAACCTGGACCGTACGTGCTGTGTTCAGTTTTCGCCTTTCTCCACTGACCAACGCACTCTTCTTCTTCCTCCCTCTCATCTTCTTTCTTTCTTCCCAAAAGTTATTTCTCTATTCAATTATGTAGAGCTCTGGTGGGAGAGAGAAAGTCGATAAGGAAGATCTTTGTTTTCCTTTTAACAAAAGAATAAAAATAAAGTGAAAGGGGAGGAAGAAAAGAAAAGAGCAAATCTGGTTTCACAGCCGGCCCGGAATTTCACATAAGGTACACCCCAACGATCACAGCTTCTCGTCATTGCAAGCCCAGCCCCATGAGTGTACCATCATTAAACAATCCACCCCACGAGTGTAACAGGTCAGAAAAGGTAAGGATAAAAAAAGGGATGGAGGAAGCCCTGAGGATGCAGGTGATAACTCACCTATTCATTGTGAAAGACACCACAGGATCTTTAACATCCACCAACCGACGTTGGCATGCAGGACACCCTGCTTAATGCCCATCCGAGGGACGGAGCACATTGTGATGGAGTAACCTGCCTGTGAAGCACCAACCCGAAAATTTCTAGTCGGATCAGGTATCAAGGTATCAAACTCAGACTAAACAGCTCAAAGGTAGGTAATGCATTACCGGTACCTCCTCATCGTCTCGTTGTAGGAACTAAAAGTGCCAAAACACCTGTTCATAGCCGGCGAAGCCGGTGTTGTGAATGAACGCGTACGTATTATGTTGAAAAGCCAGATTTTGCTGGATCCCTTGAGAATTTCGAAGCTTTGACGCACCAAATCGCTCAATGGAGGCCGCCATCTTACGGCCGTGAATATGCAGTAAATATGCCAAATCGCTCAAATATGCAGTTTACGAAGCCGTAAATGCAGTATGCATAACAAATTGAAAAAAGTTCAATAGGAGTTTGTTTCACCCGTCTTTTTTTGATTCACAATCTTATGCACCTCTAATTTGTAATTAAAATACTTTAAGACCAACCTCGGCCTGGTTATCTTCAACGAAAATCGTCACCAAACACCGGAACCAATGAGATTCGAGCATTTGAAAAAATATTTCAAAAGCCAAATCACTCAATGGAGGCCACCATCTTCCGGATGCAGAAGTATGCATAAAATAATTGCGAAAAAGTTCAATATGAGTTTGTTTCACCCATCTTTGTTTGATTCACCATCTTATGCACCTCTAATTTGTAATTAAACTACTTTAAGACCAACCTCGTTCCCCGGGCCCACATGGGCCCTGGTTATCTTCAACGAAAATTGTCACCAATTACCAGAACCGATGAGATTCGAGCATTTGAAAAAATATTTCAAAAAAGCTTTTTACCACATTTCGCACGCTGAAAACGGCGTCAAATATTCTAAAATTGACGAAGAATTATTTTTCAGAAATCTCGCGGCCGTAGGGGGTAGTTTTTCACGGCCGGAATTATCCGAAGTTGAGACGGAATTCACCGAATTAATCAAGAAGGAAATTTTATAAATTTTAATCTCATCCAGAATGCAAATGGTGTCATTTTGAACTTGGTACGGTACCTACTACACCTACCAACTACCAACTACCTAACCTACTGATGCCATGGTGATGGGTAAAATAGTGGCAAGAGGCTTTGGCTTCGCCGGCTCATTGCGGCTTTGCAGTCAGGTACTAGTAGCCGGCAAAGCCGGTATTGTGATTTGTGAATGAACGCGTACGTATTATGTTGAAAAGTGAGATTTTGCTGGATCCTTTGAGAATTTCGAAGCTTTGACGCACCAAATCGCTCCATGGAGGCCGCCATCTTGCAGATGCGGAAGTTTGCATAAAAAATTGCGAAAAAGTTCAATCGGAGTTTGTTTCATCCATCTTTGTTTGATTCACAATCTTATGTTGAAAAGCCAGATTTTGCTGAATCCTTTGAGAATTTCGAAGCTTTGACGCACCAAATCGCTCCATGGAGGCCGCCATCTTGCAGATGCGGAAGTTTGCATAAAAAATTGCGAAAAAGTTCAATAGGAGTTTGTTTCACCCGTCTTTTTTTGATTCACAATCTTATGTTGAAAAGCCAGATTTTGCTGGATCCTTTGAGAATTTCGAAGCTTTGACGCACCAAATCGCTCCATGGAGGCCGCAATCTTGCGGATGCGGAAGTAAGCATAAAAAATTGCGAAAAAGTTCAATCGGAGTTTGTTTCATCCATCTTTGTTTGATTCACAATCTTATGTTGAAAAGCCAGATTTTGCTGAATCCTTTGAGAATTTCGAAGCTTTGACGCACCAAATCGCTCCATGGAGGCCGCCATCTTGCGGATGCGGAAGTATGCATAAACAATTGCGAAAAAGTTCAATAGAGGCTTTGGCTTCGCCGGCTCATTGCGGCTTTGCTGTAGGGTCATACTAGTACCGACTGCAAAGCCGCAATGAGCCGGCAAAGCCAAAGCCTCTTGCCACTATTTTACCCATCAGTAGGTTAGGTAGTTGGTAGTAGGTAGGTGTAGTTGGTACCGTACCTGGTAAGACTTGGTAAAAGAGAAGAGCAGACAGTCCTCCCCAATACCTAAAATACAATAAATGTCGCAAGAAGCTGAAGGAAGTAACTATACGATGTGCTAGTTTAGGGCCTATTTTAAGAAATTTTAACTGGGCTTAACATACGTTTTCATAGTATGTGTGTAGTCTTCTAACTTCAGTCACTGTCAGGGCTGGTTCTCTCCGGGCACGGCAGCTTCCTCCACCAGAAGAAGTTAGCTTGCAGTAAGATCAGTGCCGACAGATCAGACGATAGCGCCGTTTCAATGGCAATGTGTGACTCGTTAATCAAACCGAGCTTTCTTTCTTTATGTAAACCGCTTAGACCGGTAGGTGCAGGACAACATCATAAATCAGACAAACCTACTGAGCATGGGAGCATGGGATTGAAGCCTAATTCGGCTTTTCAGGTCTACCACTAAAGAAGAGAAAAATTTCGAAAATGGCCCAGAGTGGTTTACTTTCCAATTACGTTTCGTGAGAACATTGTTTTTTATCGCGAAAAGAAGGTGATAGACGCTGATAGTGACCTGTAAGTACTCTTGAACATCCTCAACAACACATATATGCTGGTGCGAGCACTCAAAGGTCTTTACACGCTTTAGAGAAATTTAGCAGTGTACAGTTAAAGTGTAGACTTAAACTGGTAATTGCAACAGTGTAGATTGTAACCTGGTGAATGAGCAGGAGTCACATGACACTTTCTCACGAATTAGCTTGGGTACCCAAGACTTGGGTACATTTATGTCATGGTTAAGCATAAACGTCGTCCTTCATGCCACATCTGATAGGTCGGTGTGGCGATGAAGAATGGAGGCGAAACATTGTTCCTCGTTTTGGCTTTGACCGAGTGACATGGCGTTTTGCAGAATCGAGTCGAAAAACACGTTGTTCAAGTGCTCGTACTTTTTCGCTGTGCAGTAAGCGAGTGACTTGATACGTTTCACAGTGCCCAAAGCAATGACGATTTAGCTTTGGAAATTTGAGCATATGATGAGAACTAATTCGAGCAGCATATGCTTACATGTGATTCGGTTGTTTTGCACCAACCTCGTTCCCGGCGTCGCAGACGTCGCAGTGATTCCCGTCGCAGTTCCCGGCGTCGCAGTGATTAATTCGGTGAAGAATTCCGTCTCAACTTCGGATATTTCCGGCCGTGAAAAACTATCCGTATTTCTAAACTAAATATGTAAACCGCTTATACGATATTTCTGCCGGTGAAAAACTATCCCATACGGCCGCGAGATTTCTAAAAAATAATTCTTCATCAATTTTAGAATATTTGACGCCGATTTCACCGTCCGAAACGCGTAATAATATTTTTTCAAATGCTCGAATCTCATTGGTTCTGGTGCTTGATGACGATTTTCGTTGAAGATAACGAGGTTGGTCTTAACGTATTTTAATTACTAATGAGAGGTTTCATTAAATTATGATTCAAAGAACGACGGGTGAAACAAAGTCCTATTGAACTTTTTTGCAATTGTTTTATGCAAACTTCTGCATCCGGTAGATGGCGCCCATCATTGAGCGCTTTCATTTTAGAAATATTTTTGCAAATGCTCGACTCTCATTGGGTCCGGTGTTTGGTGACGCATTTTGTTGAAGATAACCAGGCTCGTGCGGGCCGATGTTGGTCTTAAATTATTTTATTAATACATTGGAGGTGCATAAGATTGTGAATCAAACGACGACGGGTGAAAGAAACTCCTAATGAACGTTTTAAATTTGTTATGCATACTTCCGCCCACGCAAGATGGCTGCGCCCACGGCGCTTCGGATTCTCGAGCCAAGGCATAATCAGGTTTTCAACATAATACGTACTCGTTTATTGACAACACCGGCTTCGCCGGTTACTAGTAGTAGTACCGACTGCAAAGCCGCAATGAGCCGGCGAAGCCAAAACCTCTTGCCACTATTTTACCCATCACCATGGCATCAGTAGGTTAGGTAGTTGGTAGTAGGTAGGTAGGTAGTTGGTAGTAGGTAGGTAGGTAGTTGGTAGTAGGTAGGTGTAGTAGGTACCGTACCTGGTAAGACTTGGTAAAAGAGAACAGCAGACAGTCCTCCCCAATACCTGCATACCTCTTGCCACTATTTTACCCATCACCATGGCATCAGTAGGTTAGGTAGTTGGTAGTAGGTAGGTAGGTAGTTGGTAGTAGGTAGGTGTAGTAGGTACCGTACATGGTAAGACTTGGTAAAAGAGAAGAGCAGACAGTCCTCCCCAATACCTGCATACCTCTTGCCACTATTTTACCCATCACCATGGCATCAGTAGGTTAGGTAGTTGGGAGTAGGTAGGTAGGTAGTTGGTAGTAGGTAGGTGTAGTAGGTACCGTACCTGGTAAGACTTGGTAAAAGAGAAGAGCAGACAGTCCTCTCCGATGGCAATACCTGCATACAATACAATAAATGTCACAAGAAGCTTAAGGAAGTAACTATACGATGTGCTAGCTTAAGGCCTATTTTTAACTGGGCTTAACATACGTTTTCACAGTAAGTGTGTAGTCTTCTAACTTCAGTCGCTGTCAGGCGCCAGGGCTGGTTCTCTGACTCTCCGGGCACGGCAGTTTCGTCCACCAGAAGACGTTAGCTTGCAGTGATTAATTCGGTGAATTCCATCTCAACTTCGGATATTTCCGGGCGTGAAAAACTATCCGTATTTCTAAACTAAATATGTAAACCGCTTATACCATATTTCTGGCCGTGAAAAACTATCCCGTACGGCCGCGAGATTTCTAAAAAATAATTCTTCGTCAATTTTAGAATATTTGACGCCGTTTTCACCGTCCGAAACGCGTAATTGTGGCGGACACAAAAGCCCACTGGCGTGGTGACATCATTCCACGCACCAAGTGGGCGGTGGCCACGCCCGAGGGGTAGGCGTGGCCTCATGATATACACCGGGCGACCAGCCCGGAGGAGTTCAGAGTTACAGTGTAGTCTTACAATAAAGACGTTTATATGTTACCGCTTGTCCGCTTCCTCCTTGCTCACAAGCAGCGCGCGTAACGCCGCGCTTTACTGGTGACCCTCGACGTTGGATCTGCCGTAGCGATCCTTCCGAACACGACGCCATTGCAATGGCCAACGACAAGGCAATGGCGATTAAACTTCCCGAATTTTGGGAGGCCCAGGCCGAAGTCTGGTTCGTTCAAGCCGAAGCCCAATTTCAGCTTCGGTGCCTCACCAACGACGACCTGCGCTACTGCCATGTCGTCGCCTCCCTCGGGCCCGGCACGGCCGCTCGAGTTGTGTCCATCCTTCGCCACCCACCGGACGGCCACAAGTACGAGGCACTCAAGCGGCTACTCCTAGCCACGTTCGGCCTCACGGACGACGCACGGGCCGATCGCCTCCTGGATCTCCCCGAGCTCGGTGAGACGCGCCCGTCGGTCCGAATGGACCATATGCTGTCACTGTTGGGCGACGAAGCCCCCGGTTCGCTATTCCGGGCGCTTTTCCGTCGCCAACTTCCAGCGCAGGTTCGCCTCGCGTTGGCCGGGACCGGGCTAACGGAACCCCGAGCATTGGCGGCCGAGGCGGACAAGTACTTCGCCGCTTCGGACACGCGGGCGAGCGTTGGCGTGGCCGTCACGGCCTTCGACGCTGATGTTCCACAGCATCATCTTCTACAGCACGCTGATGTTCCACAGCATCATCTTCTACAGCACGCTGATGTTCCACAGCATCATCTTCTACAGCACGCTGATGTTCCACAGCATCATCTTCTACAGCACGCTGTGGTTCAGCAGCATGCTGATACGCACCTCGTGAACGCCGCCACGCCCCGCCCACCGCCGCGGCGAAAACCGCCACCGCGGGGAAACCCGTCGACTCCACCGGCCTGGCGGAGCCAGCCGCGCTCCTCCAGCTCCACCACCTGGTGCTGGTTCCACGCCAAGTTCGGCCACGAAGCTCGGCGGTGTCATCCGCCGTGCTCCTTCAACGGGTCGGGAAACGCCCGGGCCGGCGCTCAATTGTGGCGATGAGCGCCGGCCGTTCGAGCAGCCTGCTGTTCATAACGGACACCTTCTCCGGGCGCCGTTACCTGTGCGACACGGGAGCACAGGTGAGTGTCATTCCCGCCGGCACGTCAGACAAGCACGCCGCGGGTGGGGGCCCCGCGCTGCTTGCCGCGAACGGGACGCCCATCCGTACGTACGGAAAACGCTGCCTCTCTCTGCGGTTTGGAGGGCAGGTTTTCCGATGGACGTTCGTCACCGCCGACGTGCCCATGGCACTGCTTGGCGCGGACTTCCTGTGCGCTAATGGGCTCCTGGTCGACGTCAAGCGCAGACGGCTTGTCCAGGCCGAGACGTTCAGCTCGCTCGCATGTGCGTTGCCCAGCTCAACGAGCGGCTTGCCAAGCGGCTTGCCGAACGATTCGGTTCCGGCCACGTTGGTCTGTACGCTTCCGGCAGCGGACGCATTCACCCGCCTCCTCGCCGGCTTCCCGGCCCTCACGCGGCCCACCTTCTCGGCGGGGGCCGTCAAGCATGGGGTGGCCCATCACATCCCCACCGTCGGGCCACCGGTCTACGCCCGGGCACGCCGCCTCGAGCCGACGAAGCTGGCGGTGGCAAAAGCGGGGTTCGCTACCCTGGAGCGACTCGGCATCGTTCGGCGCTCAGAGAGCGCTTGGGCGTCGCCGCTGCACATCGTGCCGAAGCCCGGCGGAGGATGGCGACCGTGCGGGGACTATCGCCGTCTCAATGACGCCACGACTCCCGACCGCTACGCCGTCCCCCACATTCAGGACTTTTCCGCCCGTTTGGCGGGCAGGTCCTTCTTCTCGAAGGTGGACCTCATACGCGGCTACCATCAGGTCCCCGTCAGGCCGGAGGACGTCCCGAAGACGGCGGTCATCACGCCATTCGGACTCTTCGAGTTCCTGCGCATGCCCTTCGGTCTGAAGAATGCGGCTCAGGCGTTCCAGCGACTGATGGACAGCGTCCTGCGCGACTTGGATTTTGTCTACGTCTACCTGGACGATATCCTCGTCGCCAGCGCGTCCCGCGAAGAGCACCTACGCCACCTCCGCACGCTCTTCGAACGCCTGGGCCAGCATGGCCTGATTGTGAACCCCGCAAAGTGCCGGTTCGGCGCCGCCACAATCGATTTTCTGGGGCACCGTGTCACCAGGCACGGAGCCGTCCCCCTGCCGGCCAAGGTGGAGGCGGTGAAGGGGTTTCCGCGCCCCCGCACGATCAGAGGGCTGCAGGAGTTCCTGGGCATGGTGAACTTTTACCATCGGTTCCTGCCCCGTATCGCCCAGCTCCTGCGCCCCCTGCACGAAGCTCTCCGAGGTAAGCCGGGCAAAGGCGACGTTACCTGGACCGAGCAGATGGACACGGCGTTCACGGGCGCGAAGCTCGCCTTGGCTAACGCCACCATGCTCGCGCACCCGGCGCCCGATGCACCGATCGCCCTCACCACCGATGCCTCGGACTACGCGGTGGGCGCGGTGCACGAGCAATGGGTGCGTGGAGCTTGGCAACCGCTGGCGTTCTTTAGCCGGCAGCTTCGCCCGCCCGAACGCCGTTACAGTACCTTCGACCGCGAGTTGCTCGGACTTCACTTGGCGGTCAGGCACTTCCGCCATCTGCTCGAGGGCCGGGCGTTCACTGCCTTCGTCGACCACAAGCCGCTGATCTTCGCGATGGGCAAGGTCACCGAGCCGTGGTCGGCCCGGCAGCAGCGTCACCTCTCGGCCGTGTCCGAGTACACGACGGACATCCAGCACGTCGCGGGGAAGGACAACCCGGTTGCGGATTGCCTTTCCCGGGCCGTCGCCCACGCAGTCCACCTCGGCATCGACTATGCCCGGATGGCAGCGGACCAGGCCGCTGACCCCGACGTCCAGGCCTTGCGGACCGCCGTCACGGGCCTCCGCGTCACCGAGGTGCCGTTCGACGGCGCGGGCGCGGCCCTCTTGTGCGACGTCTCCCTCGGGCGTCCTCGCCCCATTGTGCCCGCGGGCTGGCAGCGCCAGGTGTTTGACGCCATCCACGGCCTGTCCCACCCGGGCGCGAGGGCCTCCCAAAGGCTGATCGCCGACAAGTTCGTCTGGCATGGCCTCCGGAAGGCCGTCCGCGGCTGGGCCAGGACATGCCTCGCGTGCCAGCGCGCCAAGGTGCACCGGCACACCCAGGCCCCGTTGGCCCCGTTCACGGTGCCGGAACGCCGGTTTGACCACGTCCACGTGGACCTGGTGGGACCTCTGCCCCCCTCGCGGGGTTTCACCCACGTCCTCACCATGGTGGACCGCACCACCCGGTGGCCGGAGGCCGTGCCCTTGGCGTCGACAACGGCGGCCGATGTTGCGCAGGCTTTCATCGCCACCTGGGTCGCCCAGTTCGGCGCCCCCTCAGACATCTCATCCGACCGCGGCCCCCAGTTCACCTCGGAGCTCTGGGGGGCGGTTGCGCAGGGGCTCGGGGTCCGGCTGCACCGAACCACGGCCTACCACCCCCAGGCTAACGGCCTGTGTGAGCGATTTCACCGCTCATTGAAGGCCGCGCTCCGGGCCACCCTCCGCGACGGCGGCTGGGTCGACAGGCTCCCCTGGGTCCTGCTGGGCCTCCGGACGGCGCCCAAGGAGGACCTGCGCGCATCCGCGGCGGAGTTGGTCTTCGGGCAACCGCTGCGGGTGCCGGGCGAGTTCCTCCCCGACTCCACGGCACCATGGTCCGCGGCACAGCAGCGCTCCGCTCTGCAAGAGACCGCCCAGAGGTTCGCCCCGGTGCCAACGGCATGCCACGGGCACCCACCGACGCACGTCGCCCCGGAGCTTCGCACGGCGGAGTACGTCTTCGTCCGCCACGATGCCCATCGGACACCACTGCGGCCCCCGTACGACGGGCCTTTCCGCGTGCTGGAGACCGGGGCGAAGCACTTCACCCTGGACATCGGCGGTACTCCTGACCGCGTTTCGGTAGACCGCCTCAAGCCGGCCCACCTCGATGTGGACCATCCACCGCCAGTGGCCCGACCCCCACGTCGGGGCCGCCCTCCTGCGGGCAGACCCCCGGCACCGCCCAGCCCCGCCGCCACGGCGCCCCCCGGTCCTGCACCCATCCCAGGGGCAGCCAGGGGCATCCCACCTGGTATCCCTGCACCCCGGACGCCGCCGATCGCCAGGGGGCGCTTCGGCCGGGTCATTCGACTGCCCCACAAACTGGCCCTCCAGGTGCGCGGGAATTCTGGGGGGGCGCGTGTGGCGGACACAAAAGCCCACTGGCGTGGTGACATCATTCCACGCACCAAGTGGGCGGTGGCCACGCCCGAGGGGTAGGCGTGGCCTCATGATATACACCGGGCGACCAGCCCGGAGGAGTTCAGAGTTACAGTGTAGTCTTACAATAAAGACGTTTATATGTTACCGCTTGTCCGCTTCCTCCTTGCTCACAAGCAGCGCGCGTAACGCCGCGCTTTATAATAATAATTGGTTCTGGTCTTTGATGACGATTTTCGTTGAAGATAACGAGGTTGGTCTTAACGTATTTTAATTACTAATGAGAGGTTTCATTATATTATGAATCAAAGAACGACGGGTGAAACAAAGTCCTATTGAACTTTTTCGCAATTGTTTAATGCAAACTTCCGCATCCGGTCGATGGCGCCCATCATTAAGCGGTTTCATTTTAGAAATATTTTTGCAAATGCTCGACTCTCATTGGGTCCGGTGTTTGGTGACGCGTTTTGTTGAAGATAACCAGGCCCGTGCGGGCCGATGTTGGTCTTAAATTATTTTATTAATACATCGGAGGTGCATAAGATTGTGAATCAAACGACGACGGGTGAAAGAAACTCCTAATGAACGTTTTTAATTTGTTATGCATACTTCCGCCCACGCAAGATGGCTGCGCCCACGGCGCTTCGGATTCTCGAGCCAAGGCATAATCAGGTTTTCAACATAATACGTACTCGTTTATTGACAACACCGGCTTCGCCGGCTATTACATATAGCTAGGTGGCTATGACTCCCATTATTTGGGTGAATCGTTCACATTGTGATAAAGCATGAAATTTGGTAGTGATGTTCTTGTATAGATACTCTTTAAATCCAGTCGATTAGCCAACACCAAAATTAAACATGGCGACCATTTTTTTTCAAAATGGCCACCAAAATTGCTAAAATGTGCCATTGAAGGAGCTGCGCTCCAATGCGAGTCGAAAGAATTGACGCGACCAAAGACGGAATTCGTCCGAGTTGCTTTATTGAAACAAAACAGCTCAGGTATTCTGACAAGCCCGTTTATTGAGCAGCAATATATATACACATTTATGCCGGGGCGTTTGCCCGGGAAAACCGAGACCGGGCATGCCCGGGTGTCAAGGGTGAGTCCTGGAAAGGCGAGTCTGGACATGCCCGGGCGTCCTGGACGCGGCCTGGCAAGTCGAGGCTGGGCGTGCCCGAGCGCTCTGGGCGAGCCCTGGAAAGGCGAGAGCAGGCATGCCCGGACGCTCTGGGCGAGCCCTGGAAAGGCGAGTCTGGACATGCCCGGGCGGCCTGGAAAGTCGAGGCTGGGCGTGCCTGGGCGCTCTGGGCGAGCCCTAGAAAGGCGAGAGTGGGCATGCCCGGGAAAGACGAGACCGGGCGTGCCCGGGAGGTTCGGGGGTGCCCGGGAACAGCGAGTCCGGGCATGCCCAGGAGAGGCGCGTCTGGGCCCGTCCGGACGAGCCCGGCG
The DNA here is from genome assembly GCF_964187855.1 of Myxine glutinosa. Lineage (NCBI taxonomy): Eukaryota > Metazoa > Chordata > Myxini > Myxiniformes > Myxinidae > Myxine > Myxine glutinosa. Next base: position 67,794,917 of record NC_136268.1, on the reverse strand, counting down.
TGGCGATCACGCCCTGGCCGCGTCCTGGCAGGTGCAAGGCGATTGTGCACATTCAGCGGGAACCGCTACACACGCCCCTCCAGAATCGACCTGCACCGGCAGGGTCAATTTAAGGGGGGTCCGGATGACCCGGCCGAAGCGACCCCTGGAGGGTCGTGGGGGGGGGTCCGATCTGGTGGTGGGTGGTCGAGCGGGGGGAACTGTAGATGGGGGGCGGCCTCGCCGCGGAGGAAGGGCCAACCGTGGTGGTCGGTCGACGTCCACATGCGCCGGTTTGAGGCGGTCCACAGAGATCCGGTCCGACCGGCCGCCGACGTCGACGACGAAGGACTTGTCGCCCCATCGCAGGACCCGGAAGGGCCCGTCGTACGGCGGCCGGAGTGGCCCCCGGTGCGCGTCATGACGCACAAAGATGTACTCCGCTGTGCGAAGCGCCGGGGGGACGTAGGACTGGGGGCCACCGTGGCGGGACGTTGGCACGGGGGCAAATCGTCGGGCGGCCTCCTGGAGGTCCGAGCGCTGGTGTGCGGCGGACCAGGGACTGGTAGCGTCGGGCACGAACTCGCCCAGGATGCGGAGCGGCTGGCCGTAGACGAGCTCGGCGGCGGACGCCCGGAGGTCCTCCTTGGGGGCCGTGCGGAGGCCCAAAAGGACCCACGGCAGCCGGTCGGTCCAACCGTCGTCCTGAAGGCCGGCCATGAGTGCGGCCTTCATGGAGCGGTGAAACCGCTCGCACAACCCGTTGGCTTGGGGGTGGTAGGCCGTGGTGCGGTGCAGCGTGACCCCCAACGAGCAGGCGACCGCGCCCCAAAGTTCGGACGTGAACTGTGGGCCGCGGTCGGACGAGATGTCTGCCGGTGCGCCGAAGCGCGTGGCCCAGGTGGCGATGAACGCCTGCGCCACGTCGGCGGTGGTGGTGGAGGTGAGGGGCACGGCCTCCGGCCACCTGGTGGTCCTGTCCACCATGGTGAGCAGGTGGGTGAACCCCCGCGATGGGGGCAGGGGACCCATCAGGTCCACGTGGACATGGTCGAAACGCCGTGCAGGCACGGTGAAAGGTGCTAGCGGGGCCTGGGTGTGGCGGTGGACCTTGGCCCGCTGGCAGGCCGTGCAGGCGTTGGCCCAGTCGCGGACGTTCCGTCGAAGGCCGTGCCAGACGAAACGCGCCGACACCAGCTTCTGAGAAGCTTTCCGGCCCGGGTGAGAAAGGCCGTGGATGGAGGCGAAGATGCGGCGCTGCCAGGAAACGGGCACGATGGGGCGAGGCTGGCCCTGGGAGACGTCTCAGAGCAGGACGGTGCCCGCGAAGGGGATGTCGGACAGGCGGAGGCCCGTGTCCGCCGCCCGGAGGGCCTGCACCGAGGTGTCGGTGGTCTGGTCGGCCGCCATGAGCGTGAAGTCCACGCCGAGGTGGACCGCGTTCGCGCTGGCCCGAGAAAGACAGTCGGCCACGGCGGTGTCTTTGCCGGCGACGTGCCGGATGTCCGTGGTGAATTCCGACACGGCGGAGAGGTGGCGCTGCTGGCTGGCCGACCACGGCTCCGTGACTTTGGCCATTGCGTAGACCAACGGCTTGTGGTCGACGAAAGCCGTGAACGGGCGGCCCTCCAGGAGGTGTCGGAAATGGCGAACGGCCAGGAATAGACCGAGCAGCTCGCGGTTGAACGTGCTGTATTTTAACTCGTTCGGCCGGAGTTGCCGGGTGAAAAAAGCGAGTGGCTGCCAAACCCCGTCCACCCATTGCTCATGGACGGCGCCCACCGCGTAGTTGGAGGCGTCCGTAGTGAGGGCGATGGGCGCGTTGAGCACCGGGTGAGCCAGTAGCGTTGCGTCGGCGAGGGCCCGTTTTGCGCTCACGAAGGCCGCGTCCATGGCCGCAGACCAAACGATGTCATGCTTGGCCGGCTTGCCCCGGAGGGCCTCGTAAAGGGGCCGCATGAGCTGAGCAGCGCGAGGCACGAATCGGTGATAAAAATTCACCATGCCGAGGAAATCTTGTAGGGCCTTGATGGAACGGGGATGCGGGAACGTGGTGATGGCCTCGACCTTGGTCGGCAGCGGCACAGCCCCGGTCTTTGAGATGCGGTGGCCCAAAAAGTCAACGGTCGTCGTGCCGAAGTGGCATTTGGCCGGGTTGACAATTAAGCCGTGCTCGCTGAGGCGACCGAACAATGTTCGGAGGTGGAGGAGGTGCTCAGCGCGGGACGTGCTGGCGACGAGGATGTCATCCAGATAGACGAAAAGAAATGGCAGGTCGCGCAGCACGCCGTCCATTAAGCGCTGGAACGCCTGGGCCGCGTTCTTGAGGCCAAACGGCATCCTCAAAAATTCGAACAGGCCGAACGGCGTGATGACGGCCGTCTTCGGGACGTCGGCCGCCCGGACAGGTACCTGGTGGTATCCCCGTATCAGGTCAGTTTTGGAAAATATGACCCGTCCCGCCAAACGGGCGCAAAAGTCCTGGATGTGCGGGATCGGGTACCTGTCAGGGGTGGTAGCGTTGTTGAGGCGGCGGTAGTCGCCACACGGGCGCCATCCGCCCCCCGGCTTTGGCACGATGTGCAGCGGTGAGGCCCACGCGCTATTGGAGCGCCGCACGATGCCGAGGTGCTCCAACGCGTCGAACTCGGCCTTTGCCACGGCGAGCTTGGCCGGGTCGAGGTGGCGGGCCCTGGCATAGACCGGCGGGCCCGTAGTGGGTATGTGGTGCTCGATCCCATGCCGCACTGCGACGGCCGAAATCGTCGGCCGCGTGAGGGCCGGGAATTCCGCGAGCAGGCGAGCGAACTCGTTCGCCGTCGGGAGGGCGCACGCCAGTTCGGTCGGCGCGGAGCTGCTCATCGTGCACGCCAGGGAGCTTAAGGTCTCGGCGTTGACAAGGCGACGTCGTTTGACGTCGACCAGCAGCCCGTGCGCGCAGAGGAAGTCGGCGCCCAGCAAAGCCATGGGGACGCAGGCGGTCACAAAGGTCCACTGAAAGCGCTGGCTGCCGAAGCAGAGGGTGACGTCGCGCGGGCCGAAAGTGCGTATGGCCGAGCCATTAGCAGCGACCAAAGAGGGGCCGCAAACGGCGTCCCACCTGTCCTGCTCGGAGGCGGGTATGACGCTCAGTTGGGCGCCGGTGTCACAAAGGAAACGCCGCCCGGACGCTTTGTCCCGAATAAAAAGCAAGTTGCCCGAGTGGCCGGCGCTCATGGCTGGGAATGAACGCCGGCCCGGCCGTTTCCCGACTTGCCAAAAGTGCACGGGGGTCGGCACGTCCGAGCCTTGTGTCCGAACCTGTCGTGGTAATAACACCACGCCTGGTCAGGTGGAGGCCCCGGCCGTCGTGTCGGAAGCGGTCGGCGCGGCGTGGCGGCCACCAGTTGCACCGGCAGTTCGGCCTCCAACCGCGCAGGGCGCTCGGGCGTCATGGGCGTCGCCTCCGAAGGCGGCAGGCTCCAGGTAGCCGCGCCGATGTGTTGGCCCGCCGAGGAGATCTTATCGGCTTCCCTGGCGAGGGCGCGGGGATCGGTGATCGACGTGCCAGCCAGGGCGAGGCGTACCGGGTGAGGCAGCTGGCGAAGGAACAGCTCGCGGAACAGAAAATCCGGAGAGTGCTCACCGAGCAACGAGAGCATATAGTCCATGCGCTCGGATGGGCGCGTGTCGCCGAGCTCGGGCAGGTCGCGCAGGCGCCGTGCGCGTGCCGCCGGTGAGAGGGCGAAAGCGTCGAGGAGGAGCATCTTCAGCGCGTCATACTTGTCAGCAGCCGGCAGGTGCTCGAGGAGGCTCAGGGCGCGGGCCGCGGTGGCGGAACCGAGCGCTGCCACGACGTGGTGGAAGCGGGTGTCGTCCGCGGTGATGCCTCGCAGGGCGAACTGGGAGTCCGCCTGGGCGAACCAAACAGCCGCGTGAGCCTCCCAGAAGGTAGGCAGTTTAAGAGTCACTGCCGTGTCCATGTCGGTAGGTCACCAGTGAAGGAGCTGCGCTCCAACGCGAGTCGAAAGAATTGACGCGACCAAAGACGGAATTCGTCCGAGTTGCTTTATTGAAACAAAACAGCTCAGGTATTCTGACAAGCCCGTTTATCGGGCAGCAATATATATACACATTTATGCCGGGGCGTTTGCCCGGGAAAACCAAGACCGGGCATGCCCGGGTGTCAAGGGCGAGTCCTGGAAAGGCGAGTCTGGACATGCCCGGGCGTCCTGGACGCGGCCTGGCAAGTCGAGGCTGGGCGTGCCCGAGCGCTCTGGGCGAGCCCTGGAAAGGCGAGAGCGGGCATGCCCGGACGCTTTGGGCGAGCCCTGGAAAGGCGAGTCTGGACATGCCCGAGCGCTCTGGGCGAGCCCTGGAAAGGCGAGAGCGGGCATGCCCGGGAAAGACGAGACCGGGCGTGCCCAGGAGGTTCGGGCGTGCCCGGGAACAGCGAGTCCGGGCATGCCCAGGAGAGGCGCGTCTGGGCCCGTCCGGACGAGCCCGGCGTGGCGATCGCGCCCTGGCCGCGTCCTGGCAGGTGCAAGGCGATTGTGTACATTCAGCGGGAACCGCTACACCATAAACTTTTTTATATTTATTTTAGGACGAACAAGTATCAATACAAAATCACAGAACTACATATAGGTAGTTAAAGATAGTTAAAGAGGTAGTTAAAACCGTAAGTTTGTAAGAGATAGTTAAAACAGTACTTTCAAAATAAAAATTGTCCTTTATCCACAAATTCACGACTTTAAATCACTAAAAAGATTAACAAATCGGATTCAACATGTCAGTGTCCATGTTTGTCTTGTTTGTGTCCTCAGATCGCACTGTTGTTCCCTTTGCAGACCCCTCACCGTTGCACCACCATTGTGGGCAAGTTCGGTGTTGCTTCAGTGGCCACAGAATGATACAGGGAGATGTATAACGATCGATAATTTAACAATTTCACAAAGAGTCCTCATTTTGTGGCAACCGACTGACCAAGTGACGACTTGTCAGAATGAAACCAGCTTCACACTTCAGCATCAAGAAAGGAACGTTTTCGGAACAATTTCAACCGTCGAGCTATAAATCAGTTGACAGTCCGACAGTCCATCAGAAACCGCATTCTGATGGGGCCAACAGGGCAGATCATGCGTCCACCGAAAGGGTCGTTAACTTGACTGATGCAGAGCTCGGCCAAAACACCTGTGCAAAGGTAAGTTCTTGAGAAAGGATGCCATGGGATATCTTCAAAGAGGAAATTGCAGACAGGACAGGCTTAAGGTCTGTTCGCAGGACGACAACCTGCGTGAGAGAGTGGTGCACTCGGCAGGATTTTATTAGTCTCATTTGATTCCATGAGATGGTTAGAAGTGAGTGCACCTGAGCTATCCCGCAGGTAGCCCAATGAACCATTGTTTTATACTTTTTTGGATCCTGATACTTTTTTGTGGCTTTCTTGAGGTTGCGAAAGGAGCTCGAAACAAGATGCAGTCAGAAAGATAAAGTTGATAATTATTTAGAGCAAAGTGAGGCAAGATACCTTGGCCAGAAAGGTGAGACAAGATTACTCCCCCAACACCTTCGAACCTCTTCGGTTCTGCAGATTGTATGTTCAGCACCGTTAACGTTCTCAACAGAGGGCTCTCTGGCCGACAGTATGAGCGTGAAATAGCAAACGAAAATGTTCAGTTTACTAAACAAGGTGATGCAAGAATATGTCGACAGATATTGGGGGAGCTGGGAGGGGTAAAGGGTGGGGAGGATGGAGAGGGGGAAAGAAGGATGAGGGTGGTGATCACACACCACCTTGAATCAAACACAATATCTGTTAATAACACATCACACAGGGAAGAATGAAGAAGTGAACAAATAGTGTATCTTTAGATAGTGTGGCTGACACCTTTCTGGGGAGTCGTCTTCCTCCGGAAGTCAGTTGTGCAAGTTGGACAATGATTCCGGGAGGGGGGTGAGGAGGTGAGGGAGGCTCACCCGTTTTGACTCATAACCGCTCTCCATCCTGCAAACACATCCCTTTTCGTTTGTATTATTTTCCGCCCACGATTCCATTTCTTTCATTTGGGCACCAATTTACAACAGTGTAAATAACGTTGTATGTGAGTGTATGTGTATATGAGTGTATGTGTATATGAGTGTATGTGTATACAGGTGTATGTGTATGTGCGGAACCAGAATATGCCTTCGGAAGAGGCTCAGGTTACTTGCCGAGTAGTAGTAGATGTACAGAAAATAATATAGCTTCGTACAAAATCAAGGCGGTGGAGTGTGAGTGAGATTATTTTATATCAGCAAAAATACCCGTTACCCAGTGGTGAGAAAACTTCAAGTTAACCTATCAATTTAAATTATTTTGTCGACTTCAAAAAGGTTAATTGTGTTAGATTCTTCGTTTTTCAGAGCCAAACCTCTGAGATACTTTACCACCCACCACAAAAAGGTTGGATTTGCAAAAATGGTGCAGAATCGGGCGGCGGAGGTTGGATCTGTCTGAAAAGAGAGCAAAGTATAGCTATTTTAAATTGTGTGCTACTCCTTGAAGATCTGTATTCTGTACACGTATACCTCCCTGCATTATAACACCTTAACAGGGGGAAAGGTTGTTCTTACAGTTTGGCTGTAGTACGGAAGACATGTTTTTACAAATACAAACAAACAAAGTTGAATGTCGAACTACAAGTTCACCAAATAAAATGTTCAACGTTTTTGTCCCATCCGTGAAAACCGTGTTCGTCCATGTTCGAACACAGTAATCGAGAGAATATCACAGGGTCATTGTTAAAATCCTAGTAAAGGGACTGTGAATAGAAAAACAAGGTAAGGTTCATTTCACGAAGTCACGGAATGATGACATTTCAAAGCGATACCATAAATTCGTGCTTTGTATTCATTTGGAAGTCATTTGCAAATGGCAAGGAAATGTTGACCCTCATCTTGCACAATGAGTCTTACACAGGAGGAAGGTGGGTTCCTGTGCAGCGATTTCCCCTTTTAGAATAATCGACAATTCTGTTTTTAATGTCCACCGATAGAGTGAGGTGGGGCAAGGTGGCATACACTGCAGGGTGTCCATAAAGTTATTGTGCAACTTTGTGAACTTTTATAACTCTTGATGTGCACATGATAGAAAGAAACTATAAATGGCACAAGAAATCATAATTAGTCTCGCCCCAAAGTGGATGCGCAACTATTGCAATGCCCTTGTCTGTCTGTTTATGTGTCCACGTCCACATAATTCTCACTTTAAAAATGTTTTTCTCTGAAACCGATTGTCCGATCGATGCAAAACCTGAAACATAGGAGGGACTCCCCATGGAGAATATTTTATTGATAACTCTGATATCATGGGTCTCATGTTATGGCAGCCATATTGGATAAAAGGGAAAAAATTGCACATCTTCTCTGAAACGGCTTAATTTTTTTTTGCAAACTTGCCATATGTCATCAACTCCACATGGAGCATATGGGATGGTAACCTCACCGTTACCCGCATCTCCTTGTTTGTCTATATCCATCTAATTTCTCCCTCCGCTCCGGTGTTGGCATTTCCCCTTTCTCCTGCTGTTCCCTTTATGTTGTGTCTTGATATGTTCTGTGTCTTAGGTCTTCCACGAGCCTTGTCCATGTATATTCAACTAGAACAACACTCTTTGACATCACGACGTCATCCGATATGCCTCCACCCACATTATTGCATCATTATGATACTTGTACTAAGTTTGATTTAAATTCCTTCAGCTGTTCACAAGTTATCACATTTTTACCTAACATTACCTCTGATCTTTGGCCTTTGACCTCGGGACCCCAAAAATCTAATCAGTTAATCTTGACATCATTACACATATCTGTACCAAGTTTGAATTTCATCACTTCAGCCATTCTCAAGTTATAGACCTATTACAGACTTTGACCTTTGACCTCTTGACCCCAAAATCTAATTGGTTAATCTTTAAATCATTATACATACCTGTATTAAGTTTGAATTAGATCACTTCAGCCATTCTCAAGTTATAGACCTATTACAGACTTTGACCTTTGACCTCCTGACCCTAAAATCTAGTCAGTTCATATTTACATCATTCTACATAAATGTACCAAATTTTGTTAGAATCCCATCACTGGTTCACAAGTTATTGCGGTAACAGGATTTTACCTAGCATTACCTCTGACCTTTGACCTCGTGACCCCAAAATCTAAACAGTTAATCTTTACCTCATTGTACATACCTGCACCAAGTTTGACGAAGATCCCTCCAACCATTCTCAAGTTATCGCGGTAACGAAAACCTATCACGGATGGACGGACGGACGGACAGCCGGACAGACAACCTGAAAACTTAATGGCTCCGGCGACTTCGTTGGTGGAGGCATAAAAAACTCAGTAATCAACAACTAGATACATTCAAAGTACACCGCCCACATGCCAAATAAATTAATATCCTCCAGCGCGGCACATAGAGACTGTATTGGGAGGGAGAGGTGTACAATAATTGATTGCTTAATTGTGGAATTAAAATCAATAAATAATGATCGTAAAATAATTTATTAATCAATTGGCTAATGCTAATATAATACCTCAACCACCAGTGTTTCATCCGAAGCTGTAACTTTTTGAAAATGAATTAACCAAGTCATTAATCGAAATAAATAATTGATTAATTGATTAATCAATAAATAATAAATCGATTAAATGATTAATCAATAAATCAAAAATATCCTTTCGAGCAAAATCTCTTGGTCATTGTCATGTCCGAATATGAGCTTCCTATCTCAAAAGGTGCCTGAGATGTTGTCGAGATGAGAAAGAAAATAAATAAGTGATCAATAATGAAAAGAAATAAATAATAATGGTAAAAAATGAAATTACTAATCAATTGCCTAATATGAAACCGAAACCACCACTGTTTCATCTGAATCTGCAACTGAAAAAAAATTCATTCATTCATTAATGAAATAAATAAATAATTAATCAATAAATCAAAAATACCTCGTTGGCCTTTACAGCCAAATCACTTGGTCATTGTCATTTCCAAATATCAGCTTCCGAACTCAAAAGGTGCCTGAAATATTGCCCAGATGAGAAGTGAAATAAATAAGTACTTAATAAATCGATAATAATTAAGTAATTGATTAATTCATTGATTCATGAAAAAACAAAAAATACCGTTTTTGCCAAAGCATGTGCTCACTATTGTGCCCAAATTTCAACTTCCTAGCTCAAAGGATGGCTGAGATATTGCCAGGACAAACAAGCAAGCAAACAAAGAAGAAAACAAGAAAGAGCAATCAGAGATTGCAGACGTCACCAGGACGTTTTTAGTGCTTTTTAAGGCTTTTGTGTTAAAACAAATATGGCGGCCGAACCACGTGACCGATGACGTCATCATTCTTTTTTTTCTCCACGAATTTATCCCTTGATGAAGCTCAAGAAATTTCATCTTGATCGGATGAAGTTTTGTACTTGTCGAATTATGACGTCATGATGGAGGAACCTATGACATCATCATTAACAAAGGTTATTTCCCATGGAGAGTTCTTTACAATGGGCCATGTCTCAGTTTTTTTTCTATGCAGCACTTTCAGAGATAAAGAGGTGCAATGTTTTTCGATTTTTCCAAGATGGCGGCGGAACCACGTCACCTATGACGTCATAATTATCATTAAAAAATTATACAGGTTGAGTTGCACCTATGGTGAAAATTTCCTGTCAATTGGACCAACGGTTGCAGAGAAAATCATATTCATTCTGTGCGGACAAACAGACAAACAGATGAAAAATCGGTCAGAGACCGAGGACTTGCCAGAATGTACTTTTTTATTGGCCATTTTGGACAAATATGGCGGCACTCAAGAAATTGCATTTTGATCGGATGAAGTTTTGTATTGTTCGAATTATGACGTCATAATGGAGGCACCTATGACATCATCATTAACATATTTTATTCCCCATGGAGAGTTCTTTACAATGAGCCATGTCTCAATTTTTTCGATTCAGCACTTTCGGAGATGTAGAGGTGCAATTTTTTTTGGTTTTTCCAAGATGGCGGCCGAACCATGTGACCGATGACGACATCAATTGGACACAGTCTATTCCAGGGCAAGACAAATATGTGTGTAAAGTTTGGCAATTCTACGTGCAACGGTGTAGACGTAGTACTGCAAACCGACAGACAGACAAACCAACCGATCAACATACTTGCCGGAATCTTTTCTGGCAAGTAACAAACAGGCAAACCAACCAACATACTCGCCGGAATCTTTTCCGGCAAGTAACAAACAAACGGACTCAAATGCAATACCCTCTCCTCAGGCGAGGGTAATATCGTCTCTCACCTGTAATTGAAGTGAATAACCAATCAGCTCGCACCGAATCAATTTGCCCCAGATGGCTCCCATTTCCATAAATTAACCCCCCATGCTCTTCCAGCCAAAGAAAAGGGGGAGGGAAGAGGGGATTGGAGCTGACACGTCTGGGATACGATTGGAATAGACTGGTGTAACGAGAACAAGCTGGTGTCCGCAGCGCAGCGGAGAGCTGGTGGAGAGCACGAGCAAGTGGGGTTCCAAACAAGGAACGGGCCTGTTCAGTGGAGAATTAACAGATGTGTTGGCCACCTACATACTGACTCACCCTCTGTCTCTTGCTTTCCCAAAATCTACTTTGTTCACTATGGACATATTGAGCATCCACCACGCCAACGGCTCTTTTAAGAACAGACCGACTCGCACCTCACTCTGTTTTCCTCTAAGACACAAGCAGTCACCTCCATACCTCTCCCCACATGTCCCATCACACTACCTCCACTCCTCTTCTTTCTTCACCTTCCCCCTCTTTTCTTGGGACCAAAGTAAGCCACCAGCTTATGTATGGGGAGTGAGAGGCCGACAATACGCCTCAAACTTTTATATCTTCTCTGCCCATCCTTCTTCCTTACCTCATTTCCTTGGAATGACTGGGTCACCTGTGTTGTACAACTGTGAATAAGTAACTGTATAAGAAGGGCTTCTGTGCTAGGGGTAAGAGCTTGTCTTTGAGGCACTGCCTTATAAATACGTGCCTTTCGTTTAAGCAATACAAACCATTTCCAAAACGGTCTGATTGGCAGTTTCCATTGGTTCGACATAGTTTGTGTGTAATAACAGAGAGTCCACCTCACCCTTTCAATATGGGTAGCCATTAGCCAACATTTACACTTACGGTATTGCTCGGCCCTCTGTTAATCACTGTGGAATGTTGAGAGCACGGTACTCTATCTGGGGGATTTAACTCGCCGGAAAGGTAAAGTGGATTTGGATTCTGGATCCTGACTGAATTAAACGTCTTAGATGTGTCAGTGGTTGCATAGCAAGCCACCAATCCGCATATGGAGTTCTTTACAATGAGCCATGTTTAAATTTTTCCCATAGAGTGGTTTTGGAGAAATAGAGGTGCAACATTTTTTGTCTTTTCCAAGATTGCGTCCGTACCACGTGACCTATGACATAATGGTTATCATTAAAAAAATTATTATACAGGAGGATGTGCACCTATGGTGAAAATTGTGCTGTCATTCGGACCAACGGTTGCAGTGAAAAAAAATTCATCTGATCGGATGAAGTTTTGTACTTGTCGAATTATGACGTCATAATGGAGGCACCTATGACATCATCATGAACATATGTTATTCCCCATGCAGAGTTCTTTATAATGAGCCATATTTCAATTTTTTCTATTCAGTTCTTTCGGAGATATAGAGGTGCAAAGATTTTCGGGTTTTCCAATATGGCGTCTGTACCACGTGACCGATGACGTCATTATCATTAAAAGATTATACAAGAGGAGGTGCACCTCTGGTGAAAATTTCCGGGTCAATTGGACTAACGTTTGCAGAGAAAATCATATTTATTCTGTACGGACAAACAAACAGACAGACAGACAGACAGACAGACAAACGGACTCAAATGCAAAACCCTCTCCTCTGGTGAGAGTAACTACAACGGCACTCGGGAGATAGCACACCTCCGCCAGGCTGAACAGTTTGTTTTGCATCCCAATGATAGGCCGGATCTGGATTCGGACCTGAACCAAAATCGAATCAGTTTGTTCTTGTCACCTAACCAACTCCACCAAGTTTAGTTATATGGCGTCCATAACTTTTTTTAATATCGTGTTATATATCGCTTTTTGCCTGATCCCTCGATGGTGAAGAATCACTTAGAAACTACATATTTATCGGATCCGAATCCACATTCAGATCTTCGCCAAAATCGAATCGATTCGTCCTTGTCACACACCCACCGATCCACCAAGTTTCGTCCAAATCCGTCCATAACCTTTTGAGATATCCTGCTATGTATCGTTTTTGGCCTATCTCCCAATGGTGAAGAGTCACTTAGAAACTACATATTTATCGGATCCGAATCCACATTCAGATCTTCGCCAAAATCGAATCGATTCGTCCTTGTCACACACCCACCGATCCACCAAGTTTCGTCCAAATCCGTCCATAACCTTTTGAGATATCCTGCTATGTATCGTTTTTGGCCTATCTCCCAATGGTGAAGAGTCACTTAAAAAATTCTACTAGCCGAATCCAAATCCGGATCTACACCCAAATCTAATCATTTCGTCCGCGTCACGTACACTACTACCTCTCTGCCAAATTTCGTCCGAATCCGTCCACAACTTTTTGAAACCTTGTTCACAGACAGACAGACAAAGAAACAAACAAGAAGACGTCATGCAGAGCACGGTAGTAGTGTAATAATGTTGCTTCTGGGACACCTCCGTTTAACATGGGAAATCCCTATCTAATGTCATTTACCCCCTTGTCTTTTTCAAAAATCATAAACACCTCTATTTCTCCCACCCTCATCTTTATGAACCTTTTGTCTGTAGTACCTATCCTTAATGTTGTTCATTAGACCACTCAAACACTACAAATATTTGTTTTCTCTTATAGACCTATCATCCTTCTTCTACATATCATCTGGCAGATTAATCTTTGACCCACTCAAACATTGACCCATTCACTTCCATATTAATTCTTTCCCTCCCTCATTGCCCCTAAACACCTATATTTCTCTCACCCTGTTCTTTACGAACCTTCTAACCTTTTGACATGTTATCCTTATTCATTAGACCACTTAAACACCTGTGATCCTTCTGACCTTATGAACCTTTTAACCTTTTACTCTTAATATCATCTGGTGAATATAACCCACTCAAACAACGACCCTACAAATATTTGTTTATGTGTGGGAAATAATTTAATTCTCCTACAACTCTCCTCACCGTCTAATACATTAACAAAAAATATGTTTGAGTTTGGTTCTTTATTAAGATATTTTAACTGAGCTAAGATAAAATGGTAAACCTCCCTCAATGTTCTTATTTGAGCGCCTCCAGTGCCACATACCATTTTTTGGTAAGCTCCGCCCACTTTTTGGTAAACCACGCCCATTTTTTACTAAGCCCCGCCCACTTTTTGTTAAGCCACGCCCGCTTTTTACTAAGCCCCGCCCACTTTTGCTAAGCTCCTCCCACTTTTGCTAAGTCCCACCCACTTTATAAACTCTTCAGCATTGTATCATTTCCAGGTAATACATTACATCATTTTCAGGGAATTTCCATCACATCATTTCCAGTTAAGACACGCCCAGGGAATTTCCACAGGAAGACACACCCAGTCCTTATAAAAGGCACTGACCACACAGGCTTTTTCAAACACGCTTTCTGCTTCACTTGAGAATGGACTACTATGCCGAAATGGAATGGGATAACTTTGCTATTCCATGGAGTCCTACTACCTGTGTAGAACTCAACCTTCAGATTGATGAACTGGACTCGAACCTCTTATCAATGGAGGTAAGTTTGTTTATTTATTTATTTATTTATTTAATTTTTTTTTTTTTTAAGATGAGACTCGTGTAAGAGTTAACAAAGTTTATTTTAATATTCATATAGCTTGATTTATACAAATAAAAAATATTGTATTAAATTAATACATTGTTATTTTCTTTCACAGGAAATTGTATCTGAGATACGAAATGAAAATTCTGCTTTTAACACAACTTGGGATGAAGTTATTTTTTTGTTTGAAGACATTTTGAACAACCAAGACCCCCAGAACGAGTTCTACCTTGATGACCCAGCCAAAGAGTTATACCTTGGAGATCCACAAAATCCTGAAAAAGAGTTTTACCATGATGATACTTGTTGTGAGTTATCAAAACAAAACCCACTGAACAAGTTCTACCTTGATGAGCCAGAATACAAGTCATACATTGGAGACCCACAAATTTCTGAAAATTGGGAAAGGAGAGTTCTCCCTGATGGTCCGCAGTTATACTATGTGAGACACATCATAGAAACCCTAAAAAATTGGGCAAGGAGAGTTCTCCCTGATGGTCCGCAGTTATACTATGTGAGACACATCATAGAAACCCTAAAAAATTGGGCAAGGAGAGTTCTCCCTGATGGTCCGCAGTTATACTATGTGAGACACATCATAGAAACCCTAAAAAATTGGGCAAGGAGAGTTCTCCCTGATGGTCCGCAGTTATACTATGTGAGACACATCATAGAAACCCTAAAAAATTGTGAAATGGGAATTCTCCCTGATGGTCCGCAGTTATACTATGTGAGACACATCATAGAAACCCTAAAAAATTGGGAAAGGGAAGTTTTCCCTGATGGTCCGCAGTTATACTATGTGAGACTTATCACGGAAACCCCCAATATTTCTGAAAATTGTGGTTTTACCTTGGGGACTTGGAAAGATGGTTATATTTTTGGAGACTCGGAATGGGGGTTTTGTTTTGATGACTCGGAATGTGATACCTATCTTGGAGGCTCAACAGGAATGTGGTTATACCTTGGGAACTTGGAAAGTTGGTTTTATTTTGGAGACTCTACCTGTGGGGTTCCTCTTGGAGACTCTTTGGATTCTAAAGCAATGAACAATGTTCTTTATTTAATGACGCTTGATTTAAGCAATATCAAGAAAGTTCGAGGAAGAAAATGCTGGAAAATTCTTTCTTCCCATTTCTACTTCTTCAAACTTAAAAGCCTTGAAAGACAGAATTGGAGGAAGAGGAAAAAAAAAAAAAGAAATACGTATTTAAAAAAGAAGAAAAGAAAGATTATGTTAGGGTTTGGGTGGGATTTTGAATGTGAGGGTTAGGGATGGGGTTGGGTTAGGGTTGGGATTTTGAATGTGAGGGTTAGGGTTGGGGTTGGGTTAGGGATGGGGTTGGGTTAGGGATGGGGTTGGGTTAGGGATGGGTTGGGTTAGGGTTGGGATTTTGAATGTGAGGGTTAGGGTTGGGGTTGGGTTAGGGATGGGATTGGGTTAGGGTTGGGATTTTGAATGTGAGGGTTAGGGATGGGTTGGGTTAGGGATGGGGTTGGGTTAGGGATGGGGTTGGGTTAGGGTTGGGGTTGGGTTAGGGATGGGGTTGGGTTAGGGATGGGGTTGGGTTAGGGATGGGGTTGGGTTAGGGATGGGGTTGGGTTAGGGATGGGGTTGGGTTAGGGATGGGGTTGGGTTAGGGATGGGTTGGGTTAGGGATGGGTTTGGGTTAGGGATGGGGTTGGGTTAGGGCTTGGGTTGGGTTAGGGTTTGTATATTATTATGACTCACTCGCACATACACACACACACAAAAGTTAAGCCCCAACTAAAAAGTTGTGGGATTCTGTGTTTGGGGTTCACAGATTTAAAAACGTATCCCCATTATACACACACAAAAGTTAAGCCCCAACTAAAAAGTTGTGGGATTCTGTGTTTGGGGTTCACAGATTTAAAAACGTATCCCCATTATACACACACAAAAGTTAAGCCCCAACTAAAAAGTTGTGGGATTCTGTGTTTGGGGTTCACAGATTTAAAAACGTATCCCCATTATACACACACAAAAGTTAAGCCCCAACTAAAAAGTTGTGGGATTCTGTGTTTGGGGTTCACAGATTTAAAAACGTATCCCCATTATACACACACAAAAGTTAAGCCCCAACTAAAAAGTTGTGGGATTCTGTGTTTGGGGTTCACAGATTTAAAAACGTATCCCCATTATACACACACAAAAGTTAAGCCCCAACTAAAAAGTTGTGGGATTCTGTGTTTGGGGTTCACAGATTTAAAAACGTATCCCCATTACATTTTATTTATTTATTTATTATTTTCAAGGGTATTATCTGCTTACTTGTGTTTTTTGTAATTCTTGTGAGTAAAATGAACCCAAGATTTCTTCTCCATTTAAATCATATAATTTGTAGGTCCAAGGGACTGTATCCATTACATCAATGATTTTAAATAATTCACGAGTCCATTTTTGTGTATAACCTTTCTCAAAATGACTTTTCCATTTGTATATTCTTACAATATCACCAACTTTAAACTTGGGCTTTCTCAAATTAATCTCCTTTTCATATTCTAATTTTGTAAATGTTTCTGATGGTTTTGATTGTGTTGATGAATGAACTGTATTATTGTAATTATCTACAATATCCTGAATTAAATACACCCATTTTTGAGAACCGAGTTGTGTGAATTTTTTATATAATTTCTCTTTTAAAGTACGATTAAAACGCTCAATAACAACTGCCTTTCCTTCATTAAAGGTGCTGTATAATTTAATACCCTTCCCCTTAAGAAATTTCATGAATATTTTGTTATAGAACTCTGTTCCCTCATCAGTCCATAACTTCTTTGGTTTCCTTTTATCCCGATCAAATATTCGCTTAAAGGCTAACATTAAAGTATCACCCCTTTTATTTTTTAAAGGGACAACCCAGGCAAATCTACTCCTCAAATCAATAACGGTTAAAGCATACCTGTATCCCCTGTCATTATTCAATTCAATTAAATCAGCGGACCATATGTGGTCGGTGTATTTAGAATAAACCTTCCTTCTTTTAAACTTTGTGATTATAGGTTTGTGTAATTCTTCAGCCAAAAGCTCCTCAGTCTTGATGACATCATTAGAGCCTAATAGTTTTTTGAGGAATAACCAAGACCAAGTTTCAATTTAGCATTTATCAAATTTCTCACAATAAACCTATCAACTTTCTCTCTCAATGTTGGATTTTGTATCAAAGACAAATTATACAACATTTCGCTGTCGGCTTTATGTTTTTCAGTCAACGTAGTGGTATCCCCATAAGCAATATCATGCTTCATACACACTTCATCAACCCTATTTGTAGGTTTAGACCAAGGTTTAGGATTGTTAGCCTCATCTAATCTTTTATCCAAGTTTGTTCCTGGACCACAGAAAGAATACCCTGGAAGGTGTAATTCCCCTGGAATTCCAGTTGTTGTAAATTTACTTCCTGACAGAAACTTTTGTATGTCTCCTCCTCTTTTAGGAGAGATGAATTGGCACTTTTTAGAGCCACACACTTGACATATTCCTTTTTGACAAACTCTATTATTTTTAGCTTTAACATAAGAGATATTTTTAGATTTAGTTTTCTTTTTACATTTGAGACAATAACTCATATTTATTTATCAGAAAAATTCCGACAGAGTATCAAAACCTTTTTGGTTTTCAACATATACATTTCAATCTTGATTTTTAAAACATAAAGAATCCTAAGGAATGCCTTCACTCTCTCCTCCATTTATTTACAAATAAAAACTAACTAAAGTCAATGACACCAACATCATCAATCACATAATCTTTTCCTTCTTCTTCTTCTTCTTCTTCACCACTTTCTCGTTTAAATCTCCTCCCTGAAATTGGAGACATTGACGTTCTTATTTTTGAAACCATTATCTTCATAAGAGTTGTTAATTCTTTAATTTCCTCTTCGGTGCGTTGAGATTGATTTATTTGCTTTAATACACTCAATCTTTTATGAATCTCACTGATTTCCATCTCCCTTTCCTCCTTCTCCCTTTTCTCCCTTTCCTCCTTCTCCCTTTTCTCCCTTTCCTCCTTCTCCTTTTTCTCCCTCTCCTCCTTCTCCTCCTTTTTCTCCCTCTCCTCCTTCTCCTCCCTCTCCCTTTCCTCCTTCTCCTTTTTCTCTCTTTCCTCCTTCTCTTCTTCAACTCCTTCCTCATCCCTTGCTACCCTTGAGTTTGAACCCCAAAGAATATTATACATATACTCATCTGGATTTTGAGATATTCTTGTATCTATAATTATTTTTCTCATAATAGGATACCAATAAGATTTGTTGACGATTTCTAAAAGAGTTTTATATTTCATAACTTTGAGAAGTTCATTTTTATTTAATATTTTAAACAAGTCTCTATTTGTGGGTTTAACAATATCAGTATAAGGCCAGTTTTTAATGACAAAATTCCCATGTATATGCTCCAAATCATAAGGTATGTAATACCGAGCACCCTTTTCTTGTAGGTATCCTTGAATACAAAAATTATAATTCTCTTGTAGTCTTCTTCCTGCCATTTATGTATCAGAAATATATGTGAGATTAATATTATGACAGGTAATACCACCCCATCTTCCCACTACCAAATCGGTTTGTATTCCTCGGCTTTCTATCCTTATCTCATTACCTTCCTTCTTTGTCATGCGAACCATCGCTATACTATCATATATTTTTATTTTCTTAAAATCACGTATTTGTTGTTTACTAATTGTACTTCCACATAAATCCTTATCTTCACCAAGTGGATAATAATCTTCTTTACGAGACTGATTTAAATCATGTAGGTCTTCTATGTTTATTGAAAAAGACCAATTATACCCTAAATCAGGCATATCATACCCCCATTTATTAATTCGCATATTAACTAAATGTCCTTCTTTATAAAATTTAATTGTAAGCAGGTAGTTAAATTCAATGAGGAAAGGTGTATGGTCAGTATAACCAGGTGTTGTGGTTGTAAATTTTACTTGTTTCACAAAACGTGCTGTTTTCTTTAAAGATATATATTGTGATAAATCACTGAATCTAATCAAGTCATTCGCATCTGTAGGGTTTGGATAATTGATTAATTTATAAGTATTCTTCATATTAATATTTTTACTTACACTATATTTTTGTCGTTCAGCCTGTGCCTTTGTATAATAATTTGATAAATCAATATCCTGAGAGGATTTTCCAAAGATAGAACCATCTTTTCCAACATAGGTCATTTATATTAGATAAAAAATGATATCATAAAAATTTTCATTATTGTTGAGTTGAAATAATACATATATACATAATTGGCCACAACATTTAGAATTAATTTCTTGAACTTGGAATGTTTGATAAACACCATTCTGTAAGAATTGTATTACTTCAACAGGTGGTGGCATACCATAACTATCAAAATAATATTTATCCTGACTATTATGAATACAAACCCAATGAGAACCATTCTGTGTGTCTAAATTCATAATAATATTCTTTGTATTCTTATTTATATGTATTAATTCATCTCTCATACAAATAACCACATTATCAATTTTTAGTGTTTTACAATACTTAGCTAGTTCTATATTTGACGTTGTATTCTTTCCAAATTGTTTAAACCATTTATCCATTTATTTATGAGAAAGATACAATCCATTACCCCGTTTAGTTAGTTTAACACCCGCTTGAGCGATAGAGGAAAGCATATCTCCAACCAACAATCTAGCTTTATCAGGTAGACTTTCAAGTTTTTGAGCAAAATCTACAATTACACCACTTCCACTAATTTGTTTCTCCAACTCCTTGTTATGTCTTTCCAATTCTTTTTGAGCTTTTAGTTGTGCCTTCCTTTCGTTAGCAGTTTTTACCGCTGCTGAAATACCACCAGTCAATGCTCCCGCCGCACTTAAACCAGCAAATAAAGGAATTAGAAACGGGAGAAATCCTCCTCTTGACTCGTCTATTGAATATTTCTTTAACATAGGTTTCGTCATTTTAATTTTAAGTGATCCAACATCATTTAGTGTTTTTACTTGTGTGTGTGTGAGTAAAACATCAATTCTTACAGCTCCTTTTCTTTGAATTGTATTAACATTAATAATACAAGGCTTTTGATTTTGAATACAAGATGTTAATTTATTAAGATTGATTTGATTAACATATACCCCAACCATTTATTTATGAGAAAAAACCTATGTGATATTAATCATAACACCATTATCTGTATTAATCTGTAATTCTGTTTCCTCCAAAAGCAAACAATATGCATTAACCTCTTCACTCTCCCCTCTTTCAATGTATAGAGAAGTATCCACTCGATTAGACTTTATAGTTTCCTTTTGAGAACTCAGGTCAATTGCGTAGATTGTATATAAACCTTTAAATGCAACCATATCCAAAATAGGATCATTATTACCATTACTTTCACACACTTTTTGGTAGGACTTGTAGGCTTCCGCATAATCATTTTTTTCCCAATCAATTTCCAATCTATCTCGCGGATAAAATGTGCCATCAAGAGAAACCCGAAGTTGTTTCACCTTAGCATTATCACTCAGCGCATTATTCTTATTAGTACCCTCCTCTCCATCTGGTTTTTTAAAAATGAGCCATAGGTATCGTGGCTTTCCTTCAAGAACACCCAAATTCCAAGTGTAGGTAGTGTGTTCCAGTTTAACGTGTTGACATCTTCTTTTAAGGTATGATACATTTAGCGGTTTCTTTGAGTTAAGTCTTCTATTTAACATCTCCTCCGTTTTAAGATTAGGAGTATATTCATTGATATACCAACACAAATCATTAATAACAAATTTATTATTGTCGCCAAAAGCATTTTCAGCCCCAAAAAGCAATCTATTTACATTATCATTCCTTTGTAGTTGAAATCTAATTTTAAGACCATACAAAACTTTATCATAATCACAAAATCCAAATATACCTTTAAGAGGTACTGCTACGGTAAAACTATTCTCAGCTTTTGCGTCATCATTATACATTGACTTCCTTTGACTATAACCAGGGTCTGCGTTTGTACCCGTTGACATATCAGGAATAAAACCTTCAACAGCTCCCTTACCCATTCTATCACTAAACGAATATAGTGTAAATTTCATCATTTCAGATGTAGCAGAGACATAATCAACCGCTTCAACCTCTTGTGTTCCAATATACAGGCGGACACTGTCAAACATTTTCCAGAAGAAATCATTTACGAGTGTAGCATTAGTATTATTCGCAGCCTTAGTGAATTTAAATTTACACAGCAAGAAACTATCAGCTATATTCAAGTAAGTTTGTTGATTATTTATTTCAAAACTTTTTGTTCCGTTTGAATTCCAGTCTGTTCCTGTTATAGCATTTACCTTAAAATAGTCTTCCTTTTTAGTGGAGTTTGAAATGATAATCGTATCATCCAAATCATAGATACTATCAATCGCTTCCATACTTGTATTTATATAGCATTAAAATTGTTGAAACCCTGACCCAAGTATTTTAATGATTTTTTGTCGTTCTTGTGAAGATAGTTGAGTTTTACCTTTTTTTATTTCTTTGATTGCTTGTAATTTATGAGACTCCTTTTGAGCATCTTTTATACTCTTTATAGCACCCGCAACGGAGCCCACGGCAGAAGCAGTTGAACCAATTAGGCCTTTATGTTTAAGGATGGTTGAACCAATACCCATTAGAGTATCAATTATCCCATCTCCTTTATTTCGAAATTGATGACCCACACCCCGTTGTCTCTTAGGTTTATAGTACCCTTTACCCACATACCTTGTATAGTCTGGTGAAAGGAACATGCCCTCCCCTGTAATTATTTTATATTTTCCCAACTCGTGTTTTCTTACAATAACCATTATTTATTTATTGAAAAACTTCACGTAGGTGAATTCTGATGGATATAATTTCATCATTAAAGGATATCATACGATTATCTTGGTCGGTTATCCTAAAATTTACTCTGTATATGGTTTTTCCTGACACAGGTAAATAGACAAGATTTTTTGGTTCCATATTAAATTTATAACCAATCGGGGTTGAGTATGCACTGAATGAAAATATTGTATTTGTTCTTATTCCATCGTTATAAGCACCATCAATCAAATCACAATGAATTAATACTGAATTTATACCAGAGGATATTTGGATAACATTATCACTGTAAAACGTCCCGTTATTTTCAATCTTTTTTGAAGAGAAACCCAATAGCTCTCTGAACGAATTTTCAATCGTGAAATCAACTTTATAATTATTTTTCAGTTTAATAGTTGATTTTGAAGTGTGTGTTTGAATATCTATTACAATATTTTTTGGTTCATCACCTTTTTCTTTCATAAGGCGAGAGACTTCTGAAGATATTTGAGAAATCTCGTAAGCTCCAGGTGAAACAGTTATAGTTTTGTAGGCAGTGCCTGGATTATAACTAAACTTGTTGTTTTTCTCTGTGATATTAAAAAGGGTATTGTAAGTTTCCATTGACAACAAAGATGCCTCATATGAGGTAAGGGGGTCAAGTTGTAGTGGGTAAGGGAATGAAGCTGTGTAATCGCTCGTTGTGAAATTAAAACTAAGAATTGTGCTTCTCATCTTATTTAATATCTAATAAAATATCTTTGTATTGACATTTATTAATTATTTTCATGTTCATCAACTGATCTAAAATGGCTGAGGATTCATTAAAACAATTGTTGTTTCCAGCCTTCTTACTACCTAATAACAATAATAGCCTATTAACTAATTGTGATGGGTCATTTGGAAGAAAACTAACACCCGAACCAAGCTTACTTAAAGCATCAATAATATGTTTCTCCTTCTCATTCTTCTTACTTTTACCAGCAACAGAAACTCCATAATCAAGTGTATTTAACAACTCAATATATACCCTATCTTCCTCTCTTTCCATATCAAGTGGTTCCTCAAAATATTTTGAACCGCTGAATCCGGGGTTTGTTAGAAGAAACATTAATCTTGGAGTTAATTTAACATTTGGTTGAGTAGAACTCAAGAACATCAATTCATCATTAAATATCAATACCTTTTCTTCCACAAGATGAAACACTGCTGGTTCTTCTGTTGGAATGAGACCTGCTCTGGTTTTTGAACCCGCAGAATATTCATTGTTTTGAAGAGCTTCCACAACATAATTAGGGGGTTGATTTACCTGCTCAAGTTTCCGAAATAATCCCTCGTCATCATATTCTAATTCACCAAGTTCTTGTTTTGTTATCTGACTAAAATCTTTGAGCATTTGAAGTTTTTTCGGAGTAAATTCTACCGTGGGAACTGTAGGGTGTTGAGTTTTCAAAAGTGGTTTAAAGAATTTCTCTTGTTTTCTTTCAAAGGCTTCTTCACCAGTTAGTTTCTGTCTCCGTTTCTTCTTTATCTCTTCCTGTTGTTTAACAACTTTTGAAACTAATTGTTGATGTTCCTTAAACTTTCTTTCTCTTTCTTCAGTATTCATTTTCTGTATTTATTTATTGAAAAATATCATTTAGTATCTCATCTTGTTTCACAACAATATATTTATATTTTCCAATCGTGTGTTTCATATAATTTTCAAATTCTTTTTTACTACATAACGTAGAGCAATTATCTCTCCAAAAATTATTTACATCTATTGAATTTAACTTAAATAAAATAAAAGTATTGGCATTGTTTCTTATTGAGCGTCGAGGGAGTTGAAAATATGATTGACTAAGATATATACAATTACAAGAAGAATGTCTCCCTCTTGTATAGTAGCTATCCATTACTGTTTGGTTTCTCTCATTAACACAATCATCAAAGATGACAAGGTTCTTTTTTGATTTATCTAAATCTTGAGGTGAAGGTATATCATCCGTATTATCACTGAGAATACAAGTTATGGGTTTCGATTTTGATTTCTGTGTATCACAAAATAATTGTATTATATCATCAATATTATAATCATTTAGTTTGTTTTGAAGTTTAAATAAACCGATAATGTCTTCCTTTTTAAGACCCGCATTAAAACCCTGTGAGAGTAGTTGATACTCGGGTTGAAAACTTGACTTTGTAAAAATTATTAAATTATCATAATCTAAAAAATTAGAACCAAGGAGCATCTTTAAAAGTAAACAGGTTTTTCCACATCCGCTTGAACCAACTATTAGACATCTCAATGAATTTGGAATGTTTTTATGGTTATTAAATTTTATCTTATTTTCCCAAACGGGTAAAAAATCATTCATTTATATATTTGGAAAACAAGTTATCCAACTTTTTTTGAGCTATTTGAGAAACTCTATATTTTATCCTGAGTTCGGGTTTAATTTCAAAATAATCCATTATTTTATTTATATAGTATCTTGTATTAACATTTCCATTAAAATTATTTTGAATAATAAATATCATTAAACCCTTATACATTTCCTCAATACAATTAGTCTCTTCCCTTGAAAGAAATGGTGTATTATCATCACAATACTTAACATTCATCTCTCTTATTAATCTTGTAAAGTAATTCATTTTTGGTTCTAATTTAAAAGAGTTATATATTTTTTTATATTTCTTATTATCATTAATTAAAATTAAATCACAGAAAATACATTGTTTATATGAATCCTCATCATTAAGCCCCACTCTATCACAAGCCGGACAATTCTCTAATTTATCATATGGAGAGTCTGGAAATTCTAAATATCCTTCAGAACTTATCATATTTATGTGGTAAATTTTTACTTAAACTAAACGCAAGTTTATTCATTAATAAATACAATGTTTCAAAGCACAAAAGACAAATTTCAATCAATCTCTACTTCGGTGGAAGATATAGAAAAATATGTCAAAGATGTTAAATTGAACAAAGATAAATATGGAAATTTTTGGGTAAAACCAGTTATGGAAAATAACATGAGCCCCTCTATTTCATTTAAAGGAAGAGCTCTAACTATACCTGGAAAGACATCCATTAAAGTAAATCTAACAAAAGTTTCTCCTCTACTCCTGGCAATTTATTCAAAGCTTGAAAAAGTGATTGACCACGATACTTTGAAAAAGAATGATAAGACCATTAATAATTCTAGAGGAGACATTTGTATTTTCTTTAATAATCCAAAGGGTGTAGATCTAAGTAAAATGAATGATGTTAATATTTCTGGTGAAATGTCATTTCGTTCTATGATAGTTAGAGATTATTTAAAGATAACTTTTGATATAAAAATTGTAGAGATTGAATCTGTTAATGAAAGAAAGTATATAGATATTGATGGGAATATTTTTCTTGCTAATTAAATATGAGTCAATACAGCAGTGAAGATTTTACTATTTCATTGAACTCAGTCGATAGTGATGATAGTATTTCATTGAACTTGGACGATGGTGATGATAGTATTTCATTGAACACAGATGATAGTTATGATACTAATAGTTTGTGCTCAAATGATAGTTATGAGAGTAGCTTTATTGATGACTCTGAGTATGATTCTGAGTATTCATGTGATAGTTATGACTTAGATGATTCTGAGTGAAAAAGTGTTTTAGTTTAAGCACAGCGATATATATAAAACGGAGCTGTAAAGCTCAAAAGTGTTTTATTTTAAGCACAGTGATATATATAAAACACCACGTTTTCTCACGCTATAAATATGGTTTATTGTGATACTTGCGAGAAGGAAGTAAAATATTATAAACAACATATTCTCACCGCAAAACATACATACAACATTTTAAACAAACTTTCCCCTCTTCCACCTGAAACAAAACACTGTTCTACATGTAATAAAAATATCCTCAAGAAAGGCTTCAAAATACATCTTAAAACAAATCTACATTTATCAAATTTTATCACAACTAAAAACTCTGATGGAGCATTCAAAGGACATATTAAAATAAGAGTCTTTAACTTCAAACCTCCTGAACCAGAGTCTATAGTTGATGCTGTAGAAATAGTTAAACCTGCTGTTCAAACGTTGATTGAAAAAACACTAAAGGAAATGAAACCACTTAAATTTTATATGGGAGTAAAATTAGAAATGACAAAGGATGAAGGAGTTATAGATGCACCATACATGAGAACTGAGCCACACTTTATATCTTCATATCAAGATTTTAAAACATCAGGAGTCTATGATGAACTTATTAAACAAGAGCAAGATGTGGATAATTCAATCGTAGGAAGTGGATTCAATATAGGAAAAATTATTTACATAGACATTCATATTCTTAAATCAGATCCTCTAAAAGCTTCTTCTTACATTGATTTACCCAGTGTTATCAAAAATAGAAAAGCAGTTATCAATATCAAAAATAAAGACAATAAATGTTTTCTCTGGTCTATTTTAGCACACTTACATCCTCCACATTTTCATGATGAAAGAGTATCTCATTATAAAAAATATGAGAATACATTAAATACGAAAGATCTAAAGTTTCCGATGACTTTAAATGATATTCCTAAATTTGAAAAGATGAATAATTTATCAGTTAATGTTTATGGTCTAACAGAAACAAACAACATTCAGGTTTTAAAGCTTTCTGACAATTGTAAACAAACTCATATTAATCTTCTATATTTTAATTCAGACGAAAATTCACATTATACATACATCAAAGATATTGCTAAATTAATAAAACCACAAGTCTGTAAGAGAACAAATAAAATATATATTTGTTTGCGTTGTCTTAACTTCTTCAATTCACAAGAAAGATTAGATAAACATTCAAATTATTGTGGCGAACATAAATCAACGGTAATCAATATGCCTAAAGAAGGCTCAAAGATCACATTCAAAGATGAAAATAAAAAGATCAAACATCCATTTGTTATATATGCTGATTTTGAAAGTATTTTAGAAAAAATTGATACTGCTTCTCAAGATCCAAAAGAATCATACACAAATAAATATCAAAAACATACTCCTTGTGGTTTTTGTTATTATATCAAATCATCCGTTGGTGATAAATATAACAAGTTAGAGATGTATAGAGGCTCAAATACCCCAGAGGAGTTTGTGAAACGACTAGAAAAAGACTGTGTTCGATTAACCAAGATAATGAGAGAAACCAATAAACCAATGTCCTTAACAAGTAAAGAAAAAAGGGAATTTATAAAAAACAATGTCTGTCATATTTGTGAGGAGAAAATTGGTAAAGGTCTAAAGGTTAGAGACCATTGTCATCTCACTGGTAAATATAGAGGTCCGGCTCATCAAAGTTGTAATATTAATTATCAACTCCCCTCTTTCATTCCTGTCTTTCTTCATAACAACGCTCATTATGATACACATCTATTTATCAAGGAACTCTCAAAGACTTCTGGAAGTATCTCAGCAATTCCAAACACGGATCAGAAATACATTTCATTCACAAAAACAATTCACACATCTCCTATTACTCATATCAGATTTCTTGATACATTTAAATTCATGGCAAGTCCATTGGTTAACTTGGTTCAAAATCTAAAAGAGTTTCCATGTCTTTCAGAGTATTTTTTAGATAAAGATTTTCTAACACAAAAGGGAATTTACCCCTATGACTATATGGACTCATTTGAGAGATTCAATGAAACACAACTTCCTTCAAAAGAAAATTTCTATAACAAATTAAATAATAGTCATATATCTGATAAAGATTATGTACACGCACAAAATGTTTGGGAAAAATATAACATCAAGAATCTTGGCGAGTATCACGATTTGTATCTCAAAACTGATGTGCTTTTATTGGCCGATGTATTTGAAGCCTTTAGATCTGTTTGTCGCACTGGATATGGATTGGATCCTGCTCACTACTACACAGCACCTGGATTGGCCTGGAGTGCGATGTTGAAAATGACAAAACAAGATTTGGATTTGATAACCGATGTTGATATGCTTTTGATGATTGAAAAGGCAAAAAGAGGTGGAATTTCACAAGTCTGCTCGAGTAGATATGCAAAAGCTAATAACAAATATCTTCCAAATTATGATCCAACGAAAGAGAGTTCTTACTTGATGTACTATGACGCGAACAACCTGTATGGCTGGGCAATGTCTCAGGCTCTTCCTTATGGAAAACTTAGATGGGTAAAGGAAAAAGACTACAAAAACGTTTTACAAGATGTATGTATCTCTACACAAAAAGAATTGGATGAAGAAAAAGTTGGTTATTATTTTGAAATTGATTTAAAATATCCAGAGGAACTCCATAACCTACACAAAGATCTCCCATTTGCTTGTGAGAAAGAAAGTCCAAAGAAAGAATGGTTGAGTGATTATCAACGATCGTTTGATATAGGTGAATCAACAGAAAAATTACTTACTACATTATATAACAAGAAAAATTATGTTCTACACCAAAGAAATTTGCGACAATATTTATCAAAAGGTCTAAGAGTAGAGAAGATCCATAGGGTTCTAAAGTTCAATCAAAGTCATTGGTTAAAGGGGTACATTGATTTTAATACACAAAGAAGAACAGAGTCAAAAACAGATTTTGAGAAAGACTTTTATAAATTAATGAATAATGCGGTCTTTGGTAAGACTATGGAGAATGTGAGGAAAAGACAAAATATCAGACTATCAACATCTTGGGAACAAGCATCAAAATTAATTAATAGACCGAGTTTTACTCGAGCTGAGGTCTTTACTGAGAACTTTTGTGCGATCCATTTGATTAAAGAGAGTATTGAAATGAACAAACCTATTTATATTGGAACAACAATTCTTGATTTATCAAAGTCATTAATGTATGATTACTTTTATAATAACTTGAGGAAGAAATATCAAAATGATGTTAATCTACTTTATATGGATACAGATAGTTTTATTTTGAAAATTAATACCAACGATGTTTATTCAGACATGAAAAGAGACATTAATATCTATGACACGAGTAATTACAGTCCAGAGAGTGAGTTGTTCTCTTCTAAAAATAAAAAGGTGATTGGAAAGTTCAAGGATGAATTAGGAGGAAATGTTATGAGTGAATTTGTGGGATTGAGGTCAAAGGCTTATGCTTATAAATACATTGTGAATAACGTTGAAAAGACTGATAAGAAGTTAAAAGGTGTAAAGAAAAATGTTATTAAAGAAACAATAAACTTTAAGGATTATTATAACTGTTTAACAACAAAGAAAGAAGAGTTTAGAAAGATTAATGGAATAAGAAGTTATAAACATCAATTATATTCAGAAGAGATAAATAAGAAAGCATTGGGGGCTTTTGATGATAAGAGGTTTATTTTAGAAAATGGAATTGATAGTCTCCCTTATGGTTATATAAGTATATAAGTGATAAGATATATATAAGTGATAAGATATATATAAGTGATAAGATATATATAAGTGATAAGATATATATAAGTGATAAGTTAAAAAAGGGGGGGGGGGGGGTTGGGGATTTTAACGGGCTACCGCCGCCTTTTTTACTATTATATAAATGATAGAACCAAGTATCAACCAGACTAAAGAGTGGAGGTGTAATCAACCTTGGTATATAAATGGAAAACATAATGAATGTGAAAAATATCAAATAGGTATAATTGAAAAGGCAACTGGTAAAAAAGTTCACAAAACAAATAAGAGAATTAATTTAAATACCGGTGAATTGGGTAAAAAAGATGGAAATATTTTTGAGTGGACGGAAAACTTTGATGGTTGTCAGGAAAATATATACTTTAATTTAAAAATGGTATGTGGCACTGGAGGCGCTCAAATAAGAACATTGAGGGAGGTTTACCATTTTATCTTAGCTCAGTTAAAATATCTTAATAAAGAACCAAACTCAAACATATTTTTTGTTAATGTATTAGACGGTGAGGAGAGTTGTAGGAGAATTAAATTATTTCCCACACATAAACAAATATTTGTAGGGTCGTTGTTTGAGTGGGTTATATTCACCAGATGATATTAAGAGTAAAAGGTTAAAAGGTTCATAAGGTCAGAAGGATCACAGGTGTTTAAGTGGTCTAATGAATAAGGATAACATGTCAAAAGGTTAGAAGGTTCGTAAAGAACAGGGTGAGAGAAATATAGGTGTTTAGGGGCAATGAGGGAGGGAAAGAATTAATATGGAAGTGAATGGGTCAATGTTTGAGTGGGTCAAAGATTAATCTGCCAGATGATATGTAGAAGAAGGATGATAGGTCTATAAGAGAAAACAAATATTTGTAGTGTTTGAGTGGTCTAATGAACAACATTAAGGATAGGTACTACAGACAAAAGGTTCATAAAGATGAGGGTGGGAGAAATAGAGGTGTTTATGATTTTTGAAAAAGACAAGGGGGTAAATGACATTAGATAGGGATTTCCCATGTTAAACGGAGGTGTCCCAGAAGCAACATTATTACACTACTCACGGTACTTGCAAAATCCACCCCCCCCCCCCCCCCAAAAAAAAAGGTTGCCATTGATCCATCAAATTGTGCATTTAATCAAGATTAAAATTGACGAACACATCCGCCAAACATAACCAAATCTAGAAGAGAAGATACTCCATTGACTGAGATCCGGGTCGGAAAATTGACAGATTGTGTCAGTACCAGTGAGTCGCAGTTGAAGAATAGTTGAAGACTTGTCCAGGTGTTATACCTCCATAGTCGTGCTGACAGGATGGACTCGACCTAGATGCACGCACACTCACCTCTACGCTGTCTCGCCTGAGTTGGAATCCCGACCCAGCTATAAATGGTCACCCCGGTGTTTAACAGGCAGGGTGGTTCATCAAGGGGTGTGCTGTCACTCGAAGCACCTTGAGAACCACCTTTAGAGTCTACTCTTCCCCGCAACCAAAAACCACTTCCCCGCAGAGCAGGGGTTGGCCTTTTTCGGGCACCTTGGTCCCCTTTTTTTGAGGCAATGTTTTATGGCCGGATGCCCTTCCTGCCGCCAACCCTGTTAGTCTCCTCTTGCGACACACAGGGAATTACCAGTGACCTGGTACTCAATTTGCCGACCTCGGAAGGATGAATCAAGCTGAGTCAACCCCCCTGGCATTAATTCAGCGATCGACTGGGATTCAAACCCAGGATCCTAGGTATCCCAAGCCAGCACCCTAACCACTAAGCCAACACCAGGCTCAACTAACCCAAATTGGGCTGAGGGGTATTGTCGTCACGGGCGTCGCCTGGGCGTCCGTCACCTTTTGGTTTCCGTCAATTTCTAGCAGAACGGCTTGTCCGATTAAATCCATTTTTGCAGTGTGTGTTGGGGTTGAGTAGAGGAAGGTTCCTTTCGAAAATTGGCGCGCTGCGATTTTCAATATGGCCACCACGGCAGTCATCTTGAAATTGGTTTTCATCAATTTCGAGCAGAATGGCTTGCCCGATTAAATCCATTTTTGCAGTGTATGTTGGAGCTGGGTAGAGGAAGGAGCCTTTCGAAAATGGGCGCGCTCCGATTTTCAATATGGCCACCACGCAGGCATCTTGAAATTGGTTTTCATCAATTTCGAGCAGAATGGCTTGCCCGATTAAATCCATTTTTGCAGTGTATGTTGGAGTTGGGTAGAGGAAGGAGCCTTTCGAAAATGGGCGCGCTCCGATTTTCAATATGGCCACCACGCAGGCATCTTGAAATTGGTTTTCATCAATTTCGAGCAGAATGGCTTGCCCGATTAAATCCATTTTTGCAGTGTATGTTGGAGTTGGGTAGAGGAAGGAGCCTTTCGAAAATGGGCGCGCTCCGATTTTCAATATGGCCACCACGCAGGCATCTTGAAATTGGTTTTCATCAATTTCGAGCAGAATGGCTTGCCCGATTAAATCCATTTTTGCAGTGTATGTTGGAGTTGGGTAGAGGAAGGTTCCTTTCGAAAATGGGCGCGCTGCGATTTTCAATATGGCCACCACGGCAGTCATCTTGAAATTGGTTTTCATCAATTTCGAGCAGAATGGCTTGCCCGATTAAATCCATTTTTGCAGTGTATGTTGGAGTTGGGTAGAGGAAGGTTCCTTTCGAAAATGGGCGCGCTGCGATTTTCAATATGGCCACCACGGCAGTCATCTTGAAATTGGTTTTCATCAATTTCGAGCAGAACGGCTTGCCCGATTGAATCCATTTTTGCAGTGTATGTTGGAGCTGGGTAGAGGAAGGAGCCTTTCGAAAATGGGCGCGCTGCGATTTTCAATATGGCCACCACGGCAGTCATCTTGAAATTGGTTTTCGTCAATTTCGAGCAGAATGGCTGGTTCGATTAAATCCATTTTTGCAGTGTATGTTGGGGTTGGGTAGAGGAAGGTTCCTTTCGAAAATGGGCGCGCTGGGATTTTCAATATGGCCGCCACGGTAGCCATCTTGAAATTGGTTTCCGTCAATTTCGAGCAGAACGGCTTGCCCGATTAAATCCATGTTTGCAGTGTGTTTTGGGGTTGAGTAGAGGAAGGTGCCTTTCGAAAATGGGCACGCTGCGATTTTCAATATGGCCGCCACGGTAGCCATCTTGAAATTGGTTTTCGTCAATTTC
This sequence comes from Myxine glutinosa, assembly GCF_964187855.1. NCBI lineage: Eukaryota > Metazoa > Chordata > Myxini > Myxiniformes > Myxinidae > Myxine > Myxine glutinosa. The sequence goes on along the minus strand of NC_136268.1, from coordinate 67,762,698 downwards.
GAGCAGAACGGCTTGCCCGATTAAATCCATTTTTGCAGTGTATGTTGGAGTTGGGTAGAGGAAGGTTCCTTTCGAAAATGGGCGCGCTGCGATTTTCAATATGGCCGCCACGGTAGCCATCTTGAAATTGGTTTCCGTCAATTTCGAGCAGAACGGCTTGCCCGATTAAATCCATGTTTGCAGTGTGTTTTGGGGTTGAGTAGAGGAAGGTGCCTTTCGAAAATGGGCACGCTGCGATTTTCAATATGGCCGCCACGGCAGCCATCTTGAAATTGGTTTCCACCATGCATGGGCTGAGGGGTTACGCCCGCTTTGCGGTGCTATTTATATATAGTCAGGGCCCTTAGGGATATTTTGGGGCCGTTTGGTTCAAATTCTTCCAAAAGCACCAAATTTGGCCCAGATGTTGCCCATGCCATACACCTTCGATTTTTGGCGGGGCCAAGACGGGCGCCCCCCCCCCCCCGGGGGCCCCATATTGGCGAAATACTAAATGGCCGCCACCCGGATTAGAGGAAAATCAGTTAAATAACCAAAAGGGTTGGAATCATGTATGATGCCACTTTTCAGGGGTTTTCTAGGTCGAGGAATCCAATTATGATGTTATTTTGATGATTCGAGGTCAAGGTCAACCCTCAAGGTCATCTTAAAGGTCATTTTTGAGTTAAACGTCGGTTTTTGAGTTTTTTGTCAAGATTTACGCGAGGTTCACCATTTTATGTTTCTGGGTTGGGTAATCGAACTCTGACCTTATTTTTGACAATTAGAGGAAATATTTACATGTCTATTTCCTAATTTTCAGGCATATGCAGTTCATCAGTCTAATTACAAAGGTACGGATTTTGATGTTTTATGAAATGTATGCCATATCCTTGTGTTTAATTTTTGTGCGATCATGATCCGGGTTCATGTATACATGATTGTATACATGTCATAAATATGACGTCATAGGTCATGTGACCTGGCGGCCATATTGGATTTTATGAAAACCTTAAAAATGGATCCCTGCCTTCATTTTTCGATCGATTCATTTTGAACTTTGACCACTTATAGTACGCCATGTGATTGGATGCATATCCTAATTATGACGTCATAGGTCATGTGACATGGCAGGATGGACCGGTATGGTCCCCGGATCATACCGCCCTTGGCGCCCGTCACAAATCGAAAGAGTATGGCATGGGCAACATCTGCGCCAAATTTGATGCTTTTGGAAGAATTTGAACCAAAATATCCCTAAGGACCCTGACTAATATATTGTATGGAGAGCTTGCCACGTCGCCACGTTTTGAGCTGTCCAGTTTATTTTCGAGTCTTAATTAAACTTTTCCTTTCTTGACCCGATTTCCTTCGTAAATGTCTTCAGGGTTTGACTTTGTGTTGTTTCAATTTATTAGCTTTGAATGCATTTCTACAAATATAAATAAAATGAAAGAAACAATTTCCCCAGTGCTGTCTTTCTGACGTGATGACAGAAGAGGGCACTGCATTCCAACGCAGGAGGGATTACACGGTGTTGTTCGACGTTGCTTTGAACTTTTGCGAAAGGTACCATGAAGTTTGTCAACAGGTACAATGATATGCGAAAGGTACCACATAATTGCGGGTACCAGGACATGCATTCACCACAATTGTATTAAACGGAGCAAATGCTAAAAAATTTCAAATATTTAATTTGTCGACGTAATAAGAATTTAATGATTTTCTCATCCAACATTCGGTTCAGACGTTCCTTTTTAAGCGGCGAAGCCGCTTCAATATTTGGCAATGTCAGTCCGTCGAAAATGAAGAAGAAGAACCTTTAAAACCCACTGCATTGAATTCTAAAGGATAATTCTAATGAGTTCTAAAGGGTTATAAAGGGTAATTCTAATTTCTAATGGGTAATTCTAAAGGGTTATTTTGGGTAATTCTAAAGGGTTTTAATGGGTAATTATAATGGGTAATGAAAATGGGTAATTCTAATGGGTAATTCTAATTGGTAATTCTAAAGGGTTTTAATGGGTAAATATAATGGGTAATTCGAATGGCTAATTCTAATGAGTTCTAAAGGGTAATTCTAATTTCTAATGGGTAATTCTAAAGGGTAATTCAAATGGGTGATTCTAATGGGTAATTCTAATGGGTAATTCTAATGGGTAATTCTAATTGGTAATTCTAAAGGGTTTTAATGGGTAAATATAATGGGTAATTCGAATGGCTAATTCTAATGAGTTCTAAAGGGTAATTCTAATTTCTAATGGGTAATTCTAAAGGGTAATTCAAATGGGTGATTCTAATGGGTAATTCTAATGGGTAATTCCAATGGGCAATTCTAATGAGTTCGAAAGGGTAATTCTAATTTCTAATGGGTAATTCTAAAGGGTAATTCTAATGGGTAATTCTAAAGGGTTATAATGGGTAATTCTAAAGGGTAATTCTAAAGGGTTATAAATGGTAATTCTAATTTCTAATTGGTAATTCTAATGGGTAATTAAAAAGGGTAATTCTAAGGGGTATTTCTAAATGGTAATTCTAAACGGTAATTCTAAAGGGCAATTCTAAAGGGCAATTCGAATGGGTAATTCTAAAGGGTAATTCTAAATGGTAATTCTAATGGGTAATTCTAAAGGGTTATAATGGGTAATTCTAAAGGGTAATTCTAAAGGGTTATAAATGGTAATTCTAATTTCTAATTGGTAATTCTAATGGGTAATTAAAAAGGGTAATTCTAATGGGTAATTCTAAACGGTAATTCTAATGGGTAATTCTAAAGGGCAATTCGAATGGGTAATTCTAAAGGGTAATTCTAAATGGTAATTCTAAAGGGTATTTCTAAATGGTAATTCTAAAGGGTAATTCTAATGGGTAATTCTAAAGGGCAATTCGAATGGGTAATTCTAAAGGGTAATTCTAAACAGTAATTCTAAAGGGTAATTCTAATGGGTAATTCTAAAGGGCAATTCGAATGGGTAATTCTAAAGGGTAATTCTAAATGGTAATTCTAAAGGGTATTTCTAAAGGGCAATTCTAAACGATAATTTAAAACGGTAATTCTAAAGGCTAATTAAAAACGGTAATTCTAAAGGGTAAGTCTAAAAGGTAAGTCTAATGGGTAATTCGAATGGGTATTTCGATGGGTAATTCTAAACGGTAATTCTAAAGGGTAAGTCTAATGGGTAATTCGATGGGTAATTCTAAACGGTAATTCTAAAGGGTAAGTCTAATGGGTAATTCAAATGGGTAATTCCATGGGTAATTCTAAACGGTAATTCTAAAGGGTAAGTCTAATGGGTAATTTGAATGGGTAATTCGATGGGTAATTCGATGGGTAATTCTAAACGGTAATTGTAAAGGGTAAGTCTAAAGGGTAATTCTAAAGGGTATTTCTAAAGGGTACGTCTAAAGGGTAATTCTAAAGGGTAAGTCTAATGGGGAATTTGAATGGGTAATTCGATGGGTAATTCTAAACGGTAATTTTAAAGTGTAAGTCTAATGGGTAATTCGAATGGGTAATTCGATGGGTAATTCTAAACGGTAATTGTAAAGGGTAAGTCTGAAGGGTAATTCTAAAGGGTAATTCTAAAGGGTAATTCTAAAGGGTAATTCTAATGGGTAATTCTAAAGGGTAATTCGAATG